>NC_044039.1:213898901-214213072 GCF_901765095.1 Microcaecilia unicolor | reverse complement strand
GTACTAGTGATCCAAGCAAGCTAAAGAAGATCAAAGGGGACCTCAGTGGTTTGAAAGTGACTAATCAGGATCTGACGCACAAAACATTCTGCTACAAGTTGCGACTATCATGCGCAGATAAGTTTGAAAGTTTTTCGAACCTATTATGGATATTCTGATAAAAGATACAAAATGGCTGTGAAGACAATTCACCAAAAAATGTCTCATCAAAATATACGGGTGACCGTAAGGCTCCCCCCCCCCCCCCCCACACCCAAAATGACTGTGCGGCAAGTGCGTTCGTGAAAAACATGTGCCGAGGCCAGCACAGGCCCCCTTTTGCTGCAGCTTGGTAAAAGGGGCCCTGAATGGGACAACTGCCCTATGAGGAGAGGTTAAGACGGCTAGGACTCTTTAGCCTGGAGAAAAGGCGGCTGAGGGGTGATATGATAGAGGTTTACAAGATAATGAGTGGGGTAGAGCGGACAGATGTGAAGCGTTTGTTTAACGCTTTCTAACAATAATAGAACCAGGGGACACAAGATGAAATTAGAATGTGGTAGGTTTAAAACTAATCGGAGAAAGTTTTTCTTTACTCAGCGCATGGTTAGACTCTGGAACTCATTGCCAGAGAACGTAGTGACGGCAGCTGGCCTTGCTGAGTTTAAAGGGGGTCTGGACAGATTCCTGAAGGAAAAGTCCATTGATCGTTATTAAATTTGGGGGTTTTGCCAGGTTCTTGGGGCCTGGATTGGCCGCTGTCGGAGACAGAGTTCTGGGCTTGAAGGACCTTTGGTCTTTTCCCAGCGTGGCAGTGCTTATGTACTTACCTATGCACTTATGTACTTATGAATTTGGGAAGCACGAGGCTTTTGGTTAAAGCTTGCTCGTTTCACTATTACTGATACTAAGCTCTAGTGGGGTGATATCGATGTTCTGTATGTTTAGGATATTTGGCCCCCCCACTCGTCTATAATTTAGGTGCCTTTATAAAATATTCTACCCAAATTTACTGCACAAAGTTTGTATTTCGTTCAAGCCTGGTATAGATTTGTGCATGTATATTCAGGTAGAAATCGGCATATATGTATGTGCTTTATAAAAGCCATTAAAAAAAGCCAATCCCGCCTCCTCTCTGCATTGTAATCTGCTATGTTTTTAAATGTTTTTTCACATTGTTTTATTTAATGTGTTTAAGTTTATTTCGGTTATGTATGTCAATTTGTAAACCACCTAGCATTTTAGAAAAAACAAATATAATCACATTGATATATAACACATATCACTATTGCCTAGTGGTTAGTGTGGTGGACTTTGGTGCTGGGGAACTGGGTTCAATTCCCACTGCAGGCACAGGCAGCTCCTTGCGACTCTGGGCAAGTCACTTAACCCTCCATTGCCCCATGTAAGCTGCATTGAGCCTGCCATGAGTGGGAAAGCGCAGGGTACAAATGTAACAAAAATAAAATAGATACTATTGGAGATTCTACATGGAATGTTGCTACTATTGGAGATTCTACATGGAATGTTGCTATTCCACTAGCAACATTCCATGTAGAAGCCTGCGCGGCCACATTGGTGATCTGCAAGGGCCAACTAGGGTGGTGGACTTTGGTCCTGAGGAACTGAGTTCGATTCCCGGCACAGGCAGCTCCTTTTGACTCTGGGCAAGTCACTTAACCCTCCATTGCCCCATGTAAGCCGCATTGAGCCTGCCATGAGTGGGAAAGCACAGGGTACAAATGTAACAAAAATAAAATAGATACTATTGGAGATTCTACATGGAATGTTGCTACTATTGGAGATTCTACATGGAATGTTGCTATTCCACTAGCAACATTCCATGTAGAAGGCTGCGCAGGCTTCTGTTTCTGTGAGTCTGACGTCCTGCACGTATGTGCAGGACGTCAGACTCACAGAAGCAGAAGCCTGCGCGGCCACATTGGTGATCTGCAAGGGCCAACTAGGGTGGTGGACTTTGGTCCTGAGGAACTGAGTTCGATTCCCGGCACAGGCAGCTCCTTTTGACTCTGGGCAAGTCACTTAACCCTCCATTGCCCCAGGTACAAATAAGTACCTGTATATAATATGCAAGCCACATTGAACCTGCTATGAGTGGGAAAGCGCGGGGTACAAATATAACAAAAAAAAACAATCTATTACTCTCAGCCACTTCATCACACTACTTCACTATTGCTGAAATTCAAACTCTGCATTTTTAATCGAAACTGTAAGCCACATTGAATTCGAGCTTGTTTTCGGGATAATGTGGGATATAAATGTCATAAATAAATAAAAATTGGATCTATTTTATTTACACACCCATTTTACGCACATATATCCTGGTCAATTGTATAAGCACCACTTTGCTCAAATGACTCTGTGAGGACAGTTTTCAGTCTGCCCCATTTGGAGGCAAAAATATCCATGGAATTTGCACCTGATTTTCTGTGAGTGAAATATCAGGGGAACCTAATGCAGATAGACCAGAAGATCAGATGTGCCTGCATTTTACCTTTTCTGCCGCAGGCATGCCTGTGACTCACGCCTCCTCACAGTCAGCCTAAAGGCATACACATCATGGAAAACTGTGTGCACTGTTACCTGGAAAAGGGAGGCCAGTTTATCAGGTGAAATACTATTTAGCCTAGTAATTGGCTTTGGAAATTGCCCTGCAAACCAACATTTTGTCTTACACATTGTACAATTTCATTTCTCACTTTATCAGGCTAGATGTAAATCCCATGGAGTTCCTGGATGGATCAAAGGCTGTACACGAGCCCATAACATTAAATGTTGTTCTTTTTATTATAAAAATCATTATTGTGCTGTGCTGAGTTGTCTGTCCAGATAATCCGCCACAAGCGGAGAACTCGAACGCCCCACGAGGGAATACAGGTATGGGAGAAAGTAGGATGTTTGACCACGGGAAACCAAAGACTGGAGGAATAGGTTCTTAAAACAGTTGTTTCAAGCTGACAACTCAATTGTCTATGTGCAAGTTCTTTCAGAAAAGGTCTTTTTAAAGACCGACCTCATTGATCATTACACCACGTGCTTTTAAACGTCTGCATCAACTGTTCTCCGTTGACTGAGACCAACCCCATTGATCACCTTACTACGTGCTTCTAAACATTTGTATCAGCTGTTCTCCATCGAATCAGCTGTTCATCGACTGAGACTCCTGATGCAGGCCTAACGGCCGAAACACAACATTTGTGTCGAGTCTTTTTTTCATCAATAAACAACTGTTTTAAGAATCTATCCCTCCAGTCTTTGGTTTTCCGTGGTGCTGACTTGTCTGGACACACTCAGGGTCCTTTTACAAAGCAGCGGCAAAAAGGGGCATGCACTGGCATTGGTGCATGTTTTTGATGTGCGCCATGGCCCCCTTTTACCGCAGTGGGTAAAAGGCAAGATTCCCTTTTCTTCAAGAAATGGCCGTGTGGCAAGTGAAACACTTGCCGTGCGGCCTTTTTGGACGGGGGAACACTTACCGCTACCCATTGAGGTGGTGGTAAGGGCTCCCACGCTAGCCCGGCGGGAACTGGGCAGTGAACGGCACTGCCCGATTACCGACAGGTACACACCGGTGCTACAAAAATTGAAATATTTTTGCAGCGCCAGAAATGGTGCTCGCTGAGGGAGGGAAATACTGCCTTGCTGCTGCGGTAGCCCGGCGGTACTTCTCTTTTAGCAAGTGATTGCCTGAGATCCCCATCAGGCAGGTTAAATACCCGGCTCTTTACTTCAATCTCTAGGAGGTCAAAGGAAAGAAATCCACATGCACACCACTAATATATAAAAAAATATATAGATCAAAGGCCTTTGGGAGAGGGAACGGAGAGTCTCACATAATGGCAGTGGGGCCACCCAGAACTGTCTCAAAATCCCACAGGTCCTCTGCTCTAAACAGCACATTTTGAGTTTGAAAAAGAGCTACTACTACTTAACATTTCTAAAGTGCTACTAGGGTTACGCAGCGCTGTACAATTTAACAGAGAAGGACAATCCCTGCTCAAAGGAGCTTACAATCTAAAGGACAAAGTGTGCAGTCTAGATTTCCTGAAAGGTATAAAGGTTAGGTGCCGAAAGCAACATTGAAGAGGTGGGCTTTGAGTAAGGATTTGAAGATGGGCAGTGAGGGGGCTTGGCGTATGGGCTCAGGAAGTTTATTCCAAGCTCTCAGTTTGTTCGTTATTGGGAACTACAATATAAGTTTGTTTTACGATTATATATTTTTCCGATGAGAGCTTACAGAGCAGGGTTCGGGTCCTCAGGAGCCTGCTTGAAATGTCATCAAGGATCCGCTACGTTGAGTCACATGTTTTGGGACTGTCCGCAGATCGTAAGTTTCTGGACGGCAGTGTTTGCTGCAATTAACCGTTACTGGAAATGTAGGATTACAGGGCGGCCCCAGAGTCTATTTGGGGTTTTTCACTATTCTGGCCCTACTTGCTCAGCATGTCGGAGATTTCTACTGAGAGCCACTTACGTTGGAAAGAAAGCTGTTTTGCTCTATTGGAGAGAACCCCATGCACCCACGCTGGAAACATGGCGGATACATATGATAGAACTTTTAAAGTTGGAAAGGTGTGGGATTCAGAGTCTTTCCTCGGAGGAGGGACCAAGGGCGTAGCCAGACACCCAATTTTGGGTGGGCCTGAGCCCAAAATGGGTGGGCAGAAGAACCCCGCCTCATCCCACAGATGATGTGGTCTCTCCTCTCACCTGCATGCCATATGGTCTCTCAAATATCCTCCCTCTCCTGCACACCTTTCAAATAGCAGATTTTCACCGGCAACGGGCAGCAACTAATACACACTGCTGATGTTAGCTCCATACTCTTCCCTCTGATGCAACTTCCTGTTTCCATCTAGGCAAGAAAACATCAATGCGAAGGCTATGGGTCCAGTGTAAGCAGTATGGATCAGTCACTGTTCACTGCAGGCGAAAATCTGCTATTTACAAGGTATGCAGGAGGGACAGTTGTTGGGAGTATTCGACTGGTGGGGCTTGGGGATCCCTGCCAGCTACATTATAGCTATGCTGGTACTGGGTGGGCCTGAGCCCAAAGTGGGTGGGCCTGGGCCCACCCAAGCCCACCCTTGGTTACGCCACTGGGAGGGACAGTTGTTTCAGAGAACATGGGAGAATTTTTGGGCTACACTTCAACCGGTAGCACGAAGCAGACTATTAAACAGTTAACACTAAGTTGTTCCCCATTATGGACAAGAAACCGGAAAGTATTGAGGGGGGGAGGGGGGATAAGGGGGGGGAGGAAAGGGGGGGGGAGAAATTGAGTTGTAAAAAGAAATGATTGTATATGTGCAACTAATAACAGCTGTGTTTTATTTATTATTATTATTTATTGCATTTGTATCCCACATTTTCCCACCTTTTTGCGGGCTCAGTGTGGCTTACAATACATTATGAATAATGGAAATACAATTTGTTACAATTCAGGTTATGGATTACATTGTGAAAGTTAAACGGGGCAAAATCAAAATCGTTAAGGAATAAATCAATTGAAAAGAACATTGAGACATTGAAAGGAGACAACAGGAAATTAAGGGGCTCTATGTGAAGCATATGGTATACATTTTTCTGTGAGTAGAGGTATGGGTGTGGTGAGATTAGGGGTTGAGAGTTGAGATATTAGTATAGTAGAAATTTTTGCCTGCTTGATCTTAAGATGATATTGCTTGTAGCATGACTTATAAGCAAAATAGAAAATGGACATCTTAGAATTTCTCCAGAGTCTTTCCACATGACTAGTTTGGTGTTTTAATAACCAAAGATCTTCTCTATACCAAGGTTTATTTGGTCTTTAGAGGAGAGTTTCATCTGACCGATGATTGAGACTTAATGGTAGTCTTAACACAAGAGGACTTCACACCATAGGATCACTTCCTAGACTGAACCACCTTAGGGTAGGTGCTGTTAATACCTGATGAGTCATAGGGGTGGGGCTCTGAGGTAGAACAAAGCAGGGAGGCCCCAAGCCAGGAACCCTCCAAGGGACTGGCAAATGGGATTGCAGTACCCAAAGGGAATCTCATGGAAGAAGGAGCAGCCATGAGTAAGGACCTCCCAGTGTATACTGACTAGGCCACAGTACCTGAGGGAAGTGCCAGGGAAGAGGAGCAGCCATAGCTGTGGTGGGAAACTGTGATCCACTCTCGGGCTCCAGGAGTCATGTATATGTATAAGGAAGACTGCCAAGGTAGAAAATACCCTTTCCTTCATTTCTGAGAGTAACTGAATTTGCAGGTGTCCAGATGGGACCCGAGATGGTGCTACTGTATGACTATTGTGAACAGCAGCCATTTTGTTTGGGCCTGGCCAGGACCCAGCCCCACTAAGAGAGCATTTCCAGTGAAATGTGATAGAGAAAGAGACTTCATGGACATCATGTTAAAGACTGTGAACTAATTGGCTTATATATACATTGACCTGTAGTAATAACGTGCTTCCTTTTAACCGGCAACTCTCTGTATGGCTGTGTTTGTGAAGGCTCCAAGCCCCACCCTTGCTCACATTACCACAGCAAGTTATAGAACTGGGTCAGTTCCATGGACAACCTAATATAATAATAAGCTGCAAATTGATTTTAACCAATTATTGGCTGTAATTAAAGTCCACCTTCTATCCTGCCTAACACCTTCCCTCTGTCTTCCCTTACTCAATCTTTGCACATCACCAATTGTATCTGATATCATGGAATGATTATGTCATAACCAAACTCTGTAAGTCACGTTGAGCCTGCAAATAGGTGGGAAAATGTGGGATACACTGATTTGAAGCTATACACATATCCTTAGTCAGGAGCAGTGGCGTAGCCAGACAGCCAGTTTTGGGTGGGCCTGAGCCCAAAGTGGGGGGCACAAAATTTTCTCTGCTCTGCCCTCTCTCCACCCCTATGCCTACCATTTCTCCCCCTCCCCACCTATCCCCTCTGTATGCAGCATGTGTCCCTCCCCTCCACCTCATACACAGCCAAGACTTCTCCCTTCCTCACCCCTCCACCCCTTTGCTGCATCTCCCTCACCCACCAACCAAGCCTCATCTTTCCATCTTCCCTCTCCCCTGTGCAGCATCTTTCTTTCCATCTTCCCTCCCCCCTGTGCAGCTGCTGTGTCCCCCGTCTTCCCTCCCCCATGCGACATCTTTCCCCCACCATCCCCCCCCCCCGTGCAGCTGCAGCATCTCACCCTCCTTGCAGGCCCGCCCAGCAGCAAAGTTCCTGACGGCGATTCTACTCGCAGGCTCCGCTCACAGTCGCATCGATTCCCACACGCTGCCTGCCGGCTGCCGCTCAACAATCTCCTTGCGCTACTAAGCGCTAACCCGGAAGTCTCTCCTGCAGAGGAGAGACTTCCGGGTTAGCGCTTAGTAGCGCAAGGAGATTGAGTGGCAGCCGACACTGGCAGGCAGCGTGTGGGAATCGCTGCGACTGCGAGCGGAGCCTGGGAGTAGAATCGCCGTCAGGAACTTTGCTGCTGGGCGGGCCTGCAAGGAGGGTGAGATGCTGCAGCTGCACGGGGGGGGGGGGGGAAGATGTCGCATGGGGGAGGGAAGACGGGGGACACAGCGAGCGGAGCCGTCAGGAACTTTGCTGCTGGTCGGGCCTGACCCAAAATTAGGTGGGCCCAGGCCCATCCGGGCCCGCCTGTAGCTACGCCCCTGGTCAGGAGTCTACATATTGTTCATGCAAAATCCTTGGGGTGCAATTATAAAGGGGGGGGGGTGAACCTTGGAGGGTCGGAGTGGGTCAGGGGTGTGCCCAGCACTTGCATGCACATCTTATGGAAAACTACCATTTGCACTCCTAACTGCCTACAGTTAGACGTGAGCCTTTACACCAGTCATTGAGCTAGTAAAAGAGCTCGAACCTAAAGCCAGGTGTATAAATGCAGACTTTAGCCACTCTATATCAATTATTGCAACATTATTTATGTAGGCTGTAAATCACAGGTTTTGCGTCAACTGCCGTCCGTTCAGAATACTACAGATCGCCTGATTTACGGCTTACATAAGTATGAGCACGTTACACCCACCCTTTTGAGGCTTCACTGGCTTCCAGTCGAAGCCCGTTCTATATTTAGCTTATGTATTTTAACTTATCGTATTCTGTATGGTCTTTCTGCTGGTTATGTAGGGGAGGATTAACTGATTTACCAACACGGAATGCTCTTAGCAACTCTAGGGATTTCTGAATGTAGTTGCAAAAACCTCAGAAAGGCTTTATATCAAGTCCCATTTCCCTTTCCCTTATTACTACATTTTCCACCTTGTAAGAAGTTTGTTCACAAATCTATCTATTCTGCTAACATTCCATATATAGCGACAAAACGGTGGAATTCTCTCCCCTTACAAATAAGGTCACAGAGTCGCCTCTATAGCTTTCGTAGAATGTTAAAAAGCTTTTTGTTTAGTAAGTTCTATTCTGCCAAGATGTGAATGGAGTTTTGTGTGCTTTTCCGTTTGTTTTTGCTTCAATGTTGTTATGTAATCCACATTGAACTCACTGTCTTTTACTAAGGCGCGCTCACGTTTTTTGGCGTGCGCTAAAATTGTGGGCACGCTAAACGTTAGAGACGCCAATGCATTCCTTTGGGCGTCTCTAATGTTTAGCATGCCCCCGATTTTAGAGTTCGCTAAAAACGTGAGTGTGCCTTAGTAAAAGACGCCCTAAGTAAAGTATAGTAAAGAATTACCCCCTCGCCAAATGTACATTTGTTTAAACCTAAAAGCACAGCCTAGCACTCTTCGATGAACATGAGGAAGGCTAGTTAATTGAAGAAGGGCAGATTTTCAGCAAAGAAATAAACAAATCCTAGCACCGCAGACCAAGTAAAAGCTGATATTTCAAATAAAGTTAGTGTTCTGTTTTGTTTTTGTTTTGTTTTTTTTCTAGAGGGAATGATTAGGAAGTTCTTTAATTCCCTTGCTTAGGCAGGGAGGAGCAATCTCCCTAGCTCTAACTGCCTTAATGTTCAGTCTTTCATTCAGAATCCTTAGACACACTCAAAATTGTTATTCCAGTGCTACTGGAGAATTTTTATCTGCCTACATGTGTTAAATGTATTATGCTTTAAGATTCCTGTGAAGCCAAAGGCTCACAAAAAGCTCCGTCTTTTAAAGATTTTCTGGCAGATACTTCAATGCGGACAAACGCAGCATTATTCCTCGGTGATTTCACAAAAACAACTCTTGTGAATGCAATCGGAAAAGCTGGTGTTATAGAGGTATTTCTAGTTTTTCTTGCTGATCTGCTCCCACCCCCCATGCTCCCCCCCATCCTTTCAGTAGCTCTGCTGGCATTCCCAAAACTTTCTGCCACAGACTTTAGGTACCTGTAATTCTCTGGGCTCCTGCTTCTCTGTATTTCCCTAGTGGATAAGGGTGTGACCAAAGACCAAGCTGAGCAAATTGGTAAAGTCAACTTGACTTTGACGTTACAGAGAACGAGGCCAACGGTTGGTGGTATTTTCAATCCATCTTGATATATCATTGTCCCTTGCAGAAATCCCTCTGTGCTGACATGACATCTGTTATAGAGGTGATAAAGCTGGAAAGCAAATAGAAATAAACACTGAAAACAGAGCTACAATAATTTAAATAATCTGAGTGTAGTAATTGCCTCTTACAAATACCATGTTTGGCCTAGCCAAGGGGTTCTCAACCAGTCTTCACAACACATCCAGCTATTCAGTTTTTCACTATACTCACAATGAATATACATTAGATATATTTGTATGCAATGCAGGCAAAACAGGCAAATTTAGTACCTGCTTATTCCTTATGGATATCTTGAAATCTAGACTGGTTGGGTGGATCCCAAGAACCGGGTTGAACACCTTGGCCTAGCCTAATAACCCATGTTTGATGGATATGCTTAGCCCCTTGACTTGCCAGCTCTGATGTTTGCATTCAGTTCTGTTTCTTCAGACAGGCCCGGAATGGAAAGTTTAACGAAGCAGCAACCAAAGTTGCAAAGCCCCCAAAGGTAGGGCTGAGCCCCCAAAGGTAGGGCTGGCTTAATCTATGGAGCAGGTGAGGTTCTGGCCCAGGGTGCCAATGCTAAAGGGCGCCAAACGTCCAAGCCTGTGACGTCACTGGCCTATAGGCTAACCTTGGCATTTAGCAAGGTTTTGCTTACCGTCCGGGCATAGGCGCTGACTCCGTGGGTGCTGTGGGTGCTCGAGAACCCCCAATATTTCACTTGCCGGAACCGGAAGTTCCCTTCGCCAGCCAGACCTGCCCGGTGCCCTCCCTCTTCTCCCTCAGTCCTCCGCGGGTCCGCCCTCGCCTTCCTGTGTGCCGCCCAGAATTTTAAAAGTCATCTTACCTCGGGGTCCACGGCAGCAGTGAAAGGCATGCAGGCTCAGCGCTTCAGACTTCCCTTCTCTCTCTCTCTCAGCTCTGGTGTCGCCCTCATTTCCTGTTTCTGCAAGGGCGGGACCAGAGCTGAGAGAGAGAGAAGGGAAGGCTGAAGCACCAAGCCTGCATGCCTTTCACTGCTGCTGCTGGGACCTCGAGGTAAGATAACTTTTAAAATTCGAAACTCGGAGGGAGGGGGACTTGGAACTTGGAGGGAGGGGGCCTGGAACTTGGAGGGAGGGAGGCCTGGAACTCAGAGGGAGGGAGGGGGACCTGAACTGTGTTTTGTGGAGGCAGATTTCCAGCGTTTAAGCCAGGTAAGGGGCCTGGACTTAGTCTGAGTCATGGGGGGGGGGGGGGAGGGTGAAATCATGAAAATGACTGTGGTTGGGGTGGGTAAGGGAGCAATCAGGAATCTTGCTGATTGCTGAGGTGAAGGGGTGAGGGAGGAATTAAGAAAATTGCTGGGGGTGGGGGCAAAGGAGAAATTGGGAATCTGGCTGATTGCTCAGGCAAGTGTTGAACTGGAAAAATTGCTGTGGCAGGGGGAGGTGAAAAGTTTCTAGAGAGAGCTAGACTAGGGGTTGTTGAAAGGAAAGACTATTCCGGGGCATTGGTACAGCAGAAGAAAAGCTGGGAAAAATAAAAGAGAAAAAATTGGGGGGGAGGGGACTGGGGCTTTAAAGTTAGGAATACAGGAATAAAATATTCCGGGGGGACAAAAGCTGAGGGAAAAATAACTATTTGGGGGCTGGGGAAAAAAGCTGATAAAAGAGGAGAAAACAGTCTGCGGAGGGGAAGGAAAGTTGTAGAAGAAGAGAAAATAGTCTGGGGCAGGTGGCAGCTGGTTTTGCAAACGCAAATATTCCATAACATTGCACCAAATTTCTGGGAATGCCCCTGATCCGTCCATGCCCCTCCCATGGCCATGCCTCCTTTTGAATTACGCACCCTGGAGTTTAGATGTGCAGGTTATAAAACAGCTTAGGTCAGATCCACACATTTCTAATTAGTGCCAGTTAAATGCCAATTAACTCTAATAATTGATTGTTATCACCTAATTGACTAATTAATTAGAGCGTGCATCTGGGATTCGCACCCAAATTTGGGCAACCTATAAAAAAAATCAGGGGGGTAAATGTATGCACATTTATCTCATTGTGGAGATAAATGTGCATCCACTACTGCCAACTCCAGACTTCGCGCCTTCTGTCTCGCTGCACCCTACGCCTGGAATAAACTTCCTGAGCCCCTACGTCTTGCCCCATCCTTGGCCACCTTTAAATCTAGATTGAAAGCCCACCTCTTTAACATTGCTTTTGACTCATAACACTTGTAACCACTTGCCTCCACCTACCCTCCTCTCTTCCTTCCTTTACACATTAATTGATTTGATTTGCTTACTTTATTTTTGTCTATTAGATTGTAAGCTCTTTGAGCAGGGACTGTCTTTCTTCTATGTTTGTGCAGCGCTGCGTACGCCTTGTAGCGCTATAGAAATGCTAAATAGTAGTAGTAGTAGATCCTGGAAACTGGACCGGCGGTGGGATCACCAGAACAGGTTTGGGAAGACCTGTCTTAGAAAAGTGTTACTTGGCATTTCACAGTTACGGAAAGACGCATGAGAGGAGACTGAAGACAAAAACATGAAAAACCTGTAAAGCAGACACAGTATCACTCTAAAGAGTACTTTGACACCAGGAAGGAGCTTTGCAGATAAAGATTTTGAAAAGTATGGCATCTGGATTCTAATCTATATTTCATATGAACAAATCTCTCAATATACATCTGTCTTTCTGTCCCTTAAGTGATATGTGTATTTGTTTCTGGGTTAGCCTACTGATTTGAAGGTAGAATCATGCAAGATCCTGGAGGGAGTGATTATATGTTATAATGCTCAACTGTCTAATTGTGTTTCCCTCAGCTTTTGTCCCTTCCTGTCTTTTGTAAGTCAAAGAAGCAGCTCTATAATCTAGGAAGGTTTTTAGTTCAAGAGAAGCATTTCAGCCAGCCTGCATGAGGAAAGGGTCAGGCAGCTGTCAGAGTTTTGCTTCAGGCAGTAGAGATTATGCAGGATGATTACATGCTGAAGGGTCTGGGCATGCTGGTGGGACAGAAATAGCCCACACAATCTTTCAGTTAATGTAGGTGAATTACTAGTTCCTGGGGTTTTCTTTGTGCCTGATCAAACTGTGTGTGGGGTGGGGGGGGGGGGGGGAGGCGGGAGGAGAGACTATTCTCTAGAAGGATGTCTTCATTTTTCCAAGCATCTTTAAGAAAAAATAAATTAAATGTTGCTTTTGGAACTTGTCCTTGGCTTAAGTGCTGAGAGGGAAGTTATCAATGTAACCAATACCCAAGCAACAAAGGACTCAAATACAAATCCATCTACGCAACCAGCTTTTCCTATTTAAGCGCACAACTATGGAACGCACTGTCAAAAGCAGTAACAACTACGCTCGACCATCTAGACTTCCGGAAAGCACTAAAGACAGACCTGTTCAGAAGAGCGTACCCCACCGTCTCAACATAAAATACCTGGAGGGGCATAATCGAACGAAAACGTCTATCTCCATGGGCGTTTATCTCCAAGAACGGGTCCGTGAAGGGGCGGACCGAACCGTATTTTGGGAAAAAAATAGACGTCCATGTTTTATTCGACAATTTGTGAGCTGGGCGTTTTTGTTTTTCAGCGATAATGGAAAATGAAAGCGCCCAGCTCAAAAACAAATAAATCCAAGGCATTTGTTCGTGGGAGGGGCCAGGAGTCGTAGTGCACTGGTCCCCCTCACATGCCAGGACACCAACCGGGCACCCTAGGGGGCACTTTTACAAAAAAAAAAAAAAAAGGTAAAAGAGCTCCCAGGTGCATAGCACCCTTCCCTTGGGTGTTGAGCCCCCCAAATCCCCCTCAAACCCCACCGCCCACAAGTCTACACCATTACTATAGCCCTAAGGGGTGAAGGGGGGCACCTACATGTGGGTACAGTGGGATTGGGGGTGCGGTGTGGAGGGCTCCCATTTACCAGCACAAGTGTAACAGGTGGGGGGGATGGGCCTGGGTCTACCTGCCTGACGTCCACTGCACCCCCTAATAACTGCTCCAGTGACCTGCATACTGCTGCCAGGGAGGTGGGTATGACATTTGAGGGTGAACATAAAAAGCTGTGAAACGGCATATTTTTGTGGTGGGAGGGGGTTTGTGACCACTGGGGGAGTCAGGAGAGGTCATCCCCGACTCCCTCCAGTGGTCATCTGGTCGTTTAGGGCACTTTTTGGGGCCCTATTCGTGGAAAAACAGGGTCCAGGAAAAGTGCCCTAAATTCTCGCTAAAAACGCATATTTTTTTCTCATTATCGGCGAAAGGCGCCTATCTCTGATCGGCCGATAACCACGCCCTAGTTCCGCCTTCACCACGCCTTTGACACGCCCCCATCAACTTTGTCCGCATCTGCGACGGAGTGCAGTTGAAAACGTCCAAATTCGGCTTTCGATTATACCGCTTTATTCGTTTTTGTGAGATAAACGTCTGTCTCCCGATTTGGGTCGCAATATAGGCGTTTTTCTTTTTCAATTATAAGCTGGCTGGACACCTACGTCATAATGAAACCAAAGACCTTAATGAACATTACCTGACTCTTCCTCCCCTCTCCTTCTCTAAGACCCCCCCAATCCAACCTACCATACATGTACGTCATCCCACCACAATATCACTTTGTATTATTCACACCATGTATTTGTTCATACCGGAATCGGCTATTGCCGTTAACGGTACTATGTAAGCCACATTGAGCCTGCAAATAGGTGGGGAAATGTGGGACACAAATGTAACAAATAAATAAATAAAATGTGAGCTAGTTAAGATGTGCTATTTTACTATTAATCCCAGGTATTAATAACTAGGGGTCCCTTTTACTAAGCCACGTTGGTGCCCATGCGCATCAAATTAGAGTTACCGCCCAGTTACAGTGTGGCCCTTGCGCTAATTTCAATTTTGGTGTGCATCCGCTACATGTGTCCGAAAAATATTTTTTTTTTATTTCTGGTGCGCATCAGCTACAGGCATCAAGTGGCATTTGCAACACGTAGGTCATTACCACCCGGTTACCGCATGAGATCTTACCGCTAAGTCAATGGCTGGCGGTAAGGTCTCAGACCCACAATGAAAGCGTGGCAATTTTCATTTTGCCACACATCCATTTTCGGCAAAAATTGTAAAAAAAAAAAAAGGCATTTTTTAATAGGTGCGCTAAAAAATAATTCTGCGTGCACCCAAAACATGCGTCTACAATACCGCAGGCCATTTTTCAGCGCACCTTAGTAAAAGGAGCCCTAGGAGTGTACCTAGGATGGGGCAGTGGGGGCGATCCGCCCTAGATGCCGGCAGAGCAGGTGCACGCTGTCGACTCTGCCATTCCCCAGCCCCCGGAACAGGAAGTTGATGTTTGAGGGGTGGGCAGGGGACCGGCAGAGCTGACAGCGCACGCCTGCTCCATGTACCCCCTTGCTTGGAGGAGGGGGTGTGCTCCGCCCCGGGTACCATATAAGGTGGGTACACTGCTAACTAGGATCTCCTTTTACTGAGCTGCATTAGGTGCTGAGATCCTACCACAGCAAAAAATAAAGTACTGCAGGATTGCTCAGGCGTTCTGTAGTAACGCTGAAATGTGCTCGTGCTAATCACGCATTAGTGTTTACTGATATTTGGTAAAACACGATTCGAAAGTGCCAAACCCCTCCAAGAAAAACTGCATTGGCTCCCAATCAAAGAACGTATTGCCTTCAAAATCTGCACCCTGGTCCACAAAATTATCTACGGCGAAGCCCCAGGATACATGACAGACCTCATAGACCTGCCACCCAGAAACACAATCAGATCATCACGAACATACCTAAACCTCCACTACCCGAACTGCAAAGGACTCAAATACAAATCAATTTATGCATCCAGCTTCTCCTATATAAGCACACAACTATGGAACGCACTGCCAAAAGCCGTGAAAACAACCTACGGCCATCTAAACTTCAGAAAATCACTAAAAACCTACCTGTTTAAAAAGGCATATCCTACCGACCCAACATAAGTGCCTGAACTTTGCAACACAGCAAAACCACTGCTCGTAATGGATGCCACATAACCCTTCCTCTCTTCTATCCCCATTGCGCCCGAAACTCATGAACCTTCCTCGACCACAACATCACCTTGTATTTGTTTCTCTACCCGACTTGGCGAACGCCTTTACGGTACTATGTAAGCCACATTGAGCCTGCAAATAAGTGGGAAAATGTGGGATACAAATGTAACAAATAATAATAAAATATATTTCTAATTTTTGAGGGGGCATGCACAGGTGGAGAATTAGCGCATCTACATTACCGTGTGGTTAACTGGTTAACACAGAGATACCGTGTGAGCCCTTACTGCCTACAAAATAGCGGCCCTGTTTGCTAAGACATGCTATAGGCACGCTAATGCTAGAGACACCTTATAGGAATATATTGGGTGTCTCTAGCATAAGCACACGGTAAAAAGTTAGAGCCCTAGGTGTCAGTAAGTGCTCATGTGGTAATTTCTGAAAATGACTGTGTGCTAATGGCAACATTAGCATTTGTAATGTAATAGAGTTCTTAGCGCCTAGTAGATTAGACCAAAAACGTAGAGGAACAGCCTCAACAGACTTCAGGTTTGTTAGTCGCAGAAGTGAACTGTATAGACCACAGACCCTGAAGCAGTTTCCGAAACTCTGGCCATTGTCGGCCATGGACAGCAGTGAGACGGACTACAATCGCAAAGGATACGTTTTCAAGATTTTTGGTTTTTGAATGTTTAAGAACCAGTGGAAGTTTGGGGGCCTATGATGACAGCAAGTGCTTCTGTAAAGCAACAGCAGCGTGCCTAAGGAGTCTGTTGAGGCTTTTCCTTCACATTTTTGGTATAATCTAGTAGGTGACTAAGAACGTCTGTCACACTAGTGATGCTGTAAGTAAGAGGATTGCTGTTTGTGTTGACTATCGGGGTCATTTTCGAAACAGATGGATGTCCATCTTTCCACATAAATCGGCACTTGGACGTCCATCTCTCAGAGACGTCCAAATCAGTATAATCGAAACCCGATTTTGGACATCTCTATCGGAAGTCCGTCGCAAGGACATCCAAATCTCAAGGGGGTGTATCGGAGGCGTGGTGGAGGCGAGACTTGGGTATTCCTAAGACTCGGATGTCTTTAAGCCATAATGGAAAAAAGCAGAGACGACTAAGACTAAAACTTGAACGTTTTCACCCGGACCTGTTTTTATTGTGAATAAGGCACAAAAAGGTGCCCGAAACGACCAGATAACCACCAGAGGGCATCGGAGATGACATCCCGTTACTCCCCCCGTGGTCACTAACCCCCTCCCACCCTCAAAAAACATCATTAAAAATATTACATGCCGGCCTCTATGCCAGCCTCAGATGTCATACTCAGGTCCATGAAAGCGCATGCAGGTCCCTGGAGCAGTTTTAGTGGGTTGTTGAAGAGAAACGATTGTTGTCTGTCTGACAAATAGGATTTTACTCCTGCAGGAATTTTGCATGACTGCGCAACACAGAATATGCGCAGAATTCCGCAGCCACAAAGATTTAGGCATTTTCATGCAGAATCTGTTGATCAGCACGGGAATGTCAACAGGGACTAGTTTTTATAGCCGCTAAACTGGCTGGCCGGCCAGCTGACTGGCCCATCTGACCCCACCCAGCCCTGCCTCCCACCTCAGAGGGTCATCCCCTGGCTTACCTTAATCCCTGGTGGTCTAGTGGCCTCTTTGGGGTCAGGAAAGAACCCTCTTTCCTGCCTGCTCCAGCCGCTCTCGGTGCCGGTGCTCCGCTTCTTCAAAATGGCCGCCGAGACTTCAAGTAGTAATCACAAGAGGCTGCTGCAGGAATTCTCGGCAGCCATTTGGAAGATGCGGTGGTAGCGGCAAAGAGCAGCTGAGGCGGTCAGGAAAGAGTGGGGTTCTTTCCTGCCCCGAAGAGGTACGCCCAATGATTTTCCTCTCACTATAGTTCACTGGTGAGTGAGTGTGTGTGGGGGGGGGGGGAGGGGGCTGGAAAAAATAATAGATGGTATGTGTGGGTGTAGGGAAGGGGCTGTAGTATTGTTCAAATTATGAAAACAAACTTGCAGAATCTGCAAATTTTGTGCACAGAATTTTGAATTTTCTTGCACAGAAATTTGACTTTTTTTTTTTTTTGGGTGCAGAGTTCCAGCAGGACTAGGATTTGAACCATGTAAATACTGTGCTACCGACACCTGTTTCTGCCAGTCTCGTAAGCATATTCCGATCCATAGTGTCGAAGGCTGCTGAGAAATCCAGCAACACTAGTATCGAGGCAGATCCCCCCGTCACGGTTTCTGTGCAGATCATCCAGAAGGGACGCAAGAGATGTCTCTGTTCCGTACCCAGGTCTGAAGCCAGATTGACATACGTTTGGCCAATTACTTTCAATTAGCCAAGTCATTGAGTTGACTGCAGACTGTCTGTCCTATAAGTTTTACCAGGAAACGAATGTTAGAGACTGGTCGGTAGTTTTCAAGCTTGTTCTGCTCTTTTTCAGGAGCAGGTGTACCGTAGCTCATTTTGGTGTTGTTAACAGTTACTCTTCCACCAGAGAAGAGTTAATCATTTTTGTGGCCCCTTCAATGAGGCCTGTGCTCCTTGGCTGTACTATCTTTGCTGGGCAGAGATCAAGAGGACAGGTTAGTTACTTAAAGTAAGTAATGAAGAGTGGGGGCTTGTTAAACAGGAACCAAAAATTTAAAAGGGGCCCTTTTACTAAGCTGCATAAGTGTCTACGCACGCCCAATGCACGCGCGCCAAAATGGAGTTACCGCGTGGCTCTTGCGGTAATTTCATTTTTGGCGTGCGTCTGAAAAATGTTTTTTTTTTAATTTTTGGCCGCGCATAACAGACGCGTAGGTCATTACCGCACAGATTCTTTACCGCTAGGTCAACGGCTGGTGGTAAGGTCTCAGACCCAAAATGGATGCACGGCAATTTTGATTTTGCCGCACATCCATTTTCGGGGAAAAAAGGCCTTTTTTACAGGCGCACTAAAAAATGGATTGGCGTGTACCCAAAACCCGCGCCTATGCTACCGCAAGCCATTTTTCAGCGTGCCTTTGTAAAAGGACCCCCAAGGTTTGTAAGACACAAACTTCCAGAATGCATGCTAGTAGCACAGTGGATTGCCCAATGGAGAGGGCAAGGAAATCTTAGGGCTAGTTTAAGATAATCACTCAGCTGGAAAAGTGTCTCCCAATCCAATTTAGGCACAAAGCTGACAGATCCCCTCTGGAGGAGTAGCCTAGTGGTTTGTGCAGTGGACTCTGATTCTGGGGAACTGAGTTCAATTCCCACTGCAGCTCCTTGTGACTCTGGGCGAGTCACTTAACCCTCCATTGCCCCTGGTACAAAATAAGTACCTGAATATATGTAAACCGCTTTGAATGTAGTTGCAAAAACCTCAGAAAGGCAGTATATCAAGTCCAATTTCCCTTTCCCTTTCCTTCCGAAAAACAGGAACCTTTTTCAAAAGATGAGGCGCAGTCCTTTTTCCTATCCCCCTGAATGAGAGGAATCACTTAATGAGAATTACCCTGCGAATTAATAATGTAATTCACGTCAAGGATAGGAAGTCCTTCTTAACATAAACACACAATAAAGCAGTTTCCTAGCTTTCAACAGTGTATTTCCGCTTCCACACAGCACTCACACCTCATTAAGCCAGTTCCCTCAATCCCTTTGCTATCATATATTTCTTTTTTCCTCAATGGGTGATGAATAGAGCTTTGGTTCAGTTGAGGCCCAACATTATTCTATCAACAGTTCCATCTGTGTCTTAAAAGTAAGATCTTTTTGGCTATTCTTATAGTTATACCCTCTTGTTTTACCAGACCTTAAGGTAATCACAGGCTGGAAAAATACAACATAATTTAAGTCCTGTATAGTTGCTCCTCTCAGTGGCCTAGTGGTTAGGGTGGTGGACTTTGGTCCTGAGGAACTGAGTTCAATTCCAACTTCAGGCACAGGCAGTTCCTTGTGACTCTGGGAAAGTCACTTAACCCTCCATTGCCCCATGTAAGCCACATTGAGCCTGCCATGAGTGGGAAAGTGCAAGGTACAAATGTAACAAAAATAAAATAGATACTATTGGAGATTCTACATGGAATGTTGCTATTCCACTAGCAACATTCCATGTAGAAGGCTGCGCAGGCTTCTGTTTCTGTGAGTCTGACATCTTGCACGTACGTGCAGGACGTCAGACTCGCCGAAGCCTGCGTGGCCACATTGGTGATCTGCAAGGGCCGACTTCTACATGGAATGTTGCTAGTGGAATAGCAACATTCCATGTAGAATCTCAAATAGTAGCAACAGTGGAGGAGTGGCCTAGTGGTTAGGGTGGTGGATTTTGGTCCTGGGGAACCGAGGAACTGAGTTTGATTCCCACTTCAGGCACAGGCAGCTCCTTGTGACTCTGGGCAGGTCACTTAACCCTCCATTGCCCCATGTAAGCCGCATTGAGCCTGCCATGAGTGGGAAAGTGTGGGGTACAAATGTAACAAAAAAAAAAAAAAAAGTTCTTAACCGCCCCAGGACATGGAACTTTGTGTTGTAAAATTAGCCCAGGTCCGGCATTAGGGGGTTCAAATAAGACAATTGCCCTGGGCCCCCAGGCTTACCCAAAGCTGGAGGAGATACAGACTGCTGGTGAGTTTGGGCCCCCTGCTAAATTTCTGCCCCGTGCCCTGGCATGTTTAATACCAGCCATGAACTAGCCATGAACTAGCCAGTCACATTTCTTTGCAAATATTTAATCACCTCCAAGTTCTGAGAATCTACAAAATAAATTTGCCTCCCACTGTCAGTCATCAAAGCAGAAAAGAAAGCAGCATATTTACGATGCCAGATAGAGAGAGAGATACCATGTGGTCCATCAGTTCTTTGGCTCTGTTGCCTTCTTTCCAGTGGGCCAGACAATGGTATACGTGGACTGCTAAGAAGGAATGAGGGGGGGGGGGGGGTCTTTTATCTAATACACATGGAATCTTTTTGAGGAGCAGTGATATTCCCGTTCCTCCTTTCTCATTCCTGTAAAGCACCAGACTGTTAAGCGATCAAAGGGAATCAATGTGATTTATTTAGACAACATCATTGGCCTTTCACTTCATCTCCCATGCTACTATTCCACCCAAACCTTTCCACCACTGTATTAGTCATTTCAGACCATTATATAGTTCTGGATTAATCCGAGTTCATTTCCTGCTTTATTCGACCTGGAGACTACCTCAGGGTTACCTGTGAAGTTGTTAGCTTTTGCGTTCTTATGCAGTCCTAATGTTGACATCAACACTCCAGTCGTAGGCATTTCATCCACTATGGCTTATTCCAAAGTGATTAATCCAAAAACATAATACATCGCATGGTGGGATCAGTTAGTATCATGGTGATTTGTTCTCAAAGATAGACTCTCTGGTTTCCTTCCAGTGTGGACTTAAGGAGCAATGAGTCTGGCATGAATGTCCATTCGCTTCCACCTTAACACAGCCCTCCTGGTTTATCTGCAGCAAATTACGGCTGGATTCTGCAGCAAAGCTTTATAAAATTTACGGTGCACATTTGCCTATATGTACATTGCTTTGATCTGGGGAAAAAATGCAGAGAAGAGCAACAAAAGTGATCAGGGAGACAGGACAATGTCCTGATGAAGATATGTTAAACAGGTTATGGGGTCTTTAGCTTTAAGAAGAGCTAAATAAGAAAAGATATGATAGAGGAGTACAGAATCATGAATGGAGAGGAACAAGTATCAAGAGAAAGGTTATTTATACCTCCAAATTGTACCAGGAGTAGATGATCCTTCATGAAACTAACTCACAATCAAGGTGTGGAATTTATTGCCAGAGGATGTCGTCCGTGCCTCTGACTTTAAAAGGAGGATGGACAAATTCTTAGAGGAGAAGTCGATTTGTTAACCAAATAGGTCTTGGAATCCTACAACTCATCATTGGGAGGAAACTACAAGAAATGGATCAGAGTTCCATGATCAGAGCCCTCGAGCACGTGAAACAACGCACTCAAGGGCTCTGAACGCAACTAGCATGCAAATGCATGCTAAACAGGGCTAAACTTATTCATCCTCAATGATCAGCAGCCAGCGTGCCAAAGATTGGGTCGCTGGCCGCGGCAAAACCTACGCCAGCTCCGAGCTGGCGTTTGGGTTTGCAGATCATTGGGGAGGAATGGTGAGCCCTGTCCAGCAGGCCCCCATTCCCCCCAACAGCAAACCTGCCAACAGACCTCCGGTCCCCCTGATGATCCCCCCCTCCCAGGTTCAGGGAGGGCTGGAGATCCTGTGGGTCTCCAGCCCCCCCCTAACTCCCCTCAACAGTCCCTGGTGGCCTACTGGGTGACCAACCAACCCCCCCCCCCAGCAACAGGAGGGCTGGACCCCTGATGATCCCCCCCATGTTCAGGGAGGGCTGGGGATCCGGTGGGTTTCTAGCCCCACCTAGTCCCCCAATGAAGGGTCCCTAGTGGTCCAGTCCCCCCTACCTTGTGGGTTGCAGGAGGGAGGGTAGCCTGCCTCCCTCCTCTTCCTGCGATGCCGCAAGGTAGGGGGTAGGGGGTACTGGACCACTAGGGACCCTTCGCCGGGGGATCTAGGGGGGGCTGGAGACCCACTGGATCCCCAGCCCTCCTTGAACTTGGAGGTGGGGGATCGTTGCTCTGGGCAGGGATAGTTTGGGCCTGGAGGTCCCATGGACCTCCAGCCCGTGTTTTGACAGGTTTGGGCTTTTGACAGCCCAGACCTGTCAAACAAGTGCGGGAGAATTGTGCTGAGCGCACGCTCAAGCTCAGTTCTCCCGCACTTGTACCCCATGATCAGAGATAATTGCGTGCTTAAATTTGCATGCAATTATCTCTGATCATCGGTGCTGTAAAGACCCGCGCTGTTCCAGCACTATTTTAGAGCGCCGTTTGGAACAGTGCGGGGCTTTTGATCATCTGCTTGAAAATGGATTAAGTTAGTCCAATAAAAAATGTATCATCTTATTTTCTTTTCTTTGTTTTGTTTTGTTTTATTCTATTTATATTGATTACTTTTAGGGACTAATGCGGCTACCACATCTCCCAAAACCTTACAGTGAAAACAGTTCATGTGATCTCCCCCCCCCCCCCCCACAAAAAAAAAAAAATGTTAAATTCATCTGACTCTCTGCCCCCAGCAGCCAGGATTCAAGCAAGCAATGGGCTGGAGAGCAGCAAGGAAATAAAACACCCAAACTCTTACCTTTCAGTAAATCCAGACCGCCCCAATTTGACCGCCCCTATCGGACTAACCGTTCACTTGTCTCTTAGATTGTAAGCTCTTTGAGCAGGGACCGTCCCTCTTTGTTAAATTGTACAGCGCTGCGTAACCCTAGTAGCGCTTTAGAAATGTTAAGTGCCCATATTACTACTACTACTACTACTACTAACTAACATTTCTAAAGCGCTACTAGGGTTACGCAGCGCTGTACAATTTAAACATAGAAGGACAGTCCCTGCTCAAAGAGCTTACAATCTAAAAGACAAGAGAACAATCTAAAGACAATATTCCCTACAGCAGCAATAAAACCCCCCAAAAATGTGGACAAGTGGGTAGAGTGTGTGTAAGTTTTTTTTTTTTTTTTTTTTTTTTGTTCCTGTGTGGAAATTGGTGGAACTACAAGTCAGAATTACAGAAACCATGTTCTAAAGCCTCAGGGATTTGCTCTACCATTGACAGTATGGTACAGAGGACGTGAGAGATTTAATTGAACAAGAAGCTTCAGGAAACCTAAAAGAAACCCACACAGAGTATTTTGCTATGTGAGGAAATCAGCCCCTTGCCAACAACAAATTTTGTCCTTTCTTTTTCCGTTCTTTTGGGTTTCAGGATTTCAGTGAGCACATTTCTTTCTCTCTCTCTCTTTCTCGCTAAAGTTCTGTTCTAGTTGTAATTTGCTGAAGCCGTATCAAGCTCCTGTGTCTTATTTAAAAAATGTATAGACTGTCTCACAAGCAAAAGTCATCCAAAATGGTTCCTTTGGACAGATTATCTAAGTAAGTGCCTGCGTCTCTAGCTGCTGCTCCCAGTGGACTTCCTTCCCAACTCTGTAAAACTGTTCTTGTTAGGGATGCAAACTTTCTTCTCATTTTCTGTCATTTCGTTTAGATGTATACTAAACATTTTAGTGAAACGTGTGTGCTATCAGGAAAGAGCAGGCATTAAAATGTACTAATATGCACTAAGAAGGTGGTTATATAAAAGACTATAAAAATTAGGTGCCAAAAATCTGAACACTAAGCCGGTATTTAACTAAAAAAAGCGTGCCCACATGATTCTTATCAACGATTGTTATATATTGACCATGTTTCCCATTATCCTTATTGCTATCCCTAATCTTTTCCTCTCCATCTTCCTACGCCTACCTCCTAACGCCCATTTCTTTCTACACCTAATTCCTCCTATGTTTAACTTACTTATCTGTTACCCCATTGATATTACGTTTACTACAAATGGTATATTCTCCTTACGACTTGTAATTCTTTTTATTGTTACTGTGTAAGCCGCATTGAGCCTGCCATGTGTGGGAACGCGCGGGGTACAAATGTAATAAATAAATATTTTATAATGGCAAATTGTCTTGTCAAATCCATTACAGAACTGTAGCATAAGTCAACAATAATACATGAGCCCATAACCTGCACATGCCCCTCCCCATGTGAACGCTTACTTTTGATTATAGAATAGGCTTCGACTAGGTGTCTTCGTAGCACCTAAAAATAGGCCACTCTTTATAGAGCTACTTTCTAAGGGGGGCTCTTCAGCTTGCAGAAGAGATGGCAGAGGGGAGATTTGGTAGTGGTCTATAAAATACTTAGTGGAGAGGAACAGGTAAAGGTGAATCACTTTTTTACTCTTTCTGAAAATATTAGGACTAGGGGATACGCAATGAAGCTATTAACTGGAGAAAATATTTCCTCACGCAATATGTTATGTTACTATGTATGTAACCCAGAGAATATAATACAAGCAGTTAGCTTAGCAGGGTTTAAAAAAAGGTTTGGCTAAATTTAAGATGGACTTGGGAAACTCCACTCCTTAATCCTAGGATAAGCAGCATCAAATCTGTTTTACTGTCCTGGGATCTTGTCAGATACTTGTGACCTGGATTGGTCACAGTTGGAAACAGGATACTGAGCATGATGGTCCTTCGGTCTGTCCCATTATGACAATGCTTATGGTAGTTTTATGAATGATTTGTCATATGTAAAAGGGCTTTCATAAAATTACCCCAGGATAAAAATATACTCTGTAAAAAGAAGTCATGTACTTTCATACAAGCCTGGTGTAGGTATGATCAGAGGTGTTTTTTACACAGGCAAAGTTGTGATTTAAATATATATATTTTATAAAATATTTATGCACGGCACATGTACCTTACAGGTGAACATTTACACTTGCTACACAAATGTCTGAAATCTAAACCTAGACCTGATTATAGCTCTGCCCCTTGCATTTTATCAGGGCACATACAGTGGTGGAAATAAGTATTTGATCCCTTGCTGATTTTGTAAGTTTGCCCACTGACAAAGACATGAGCAGCCCATAATTGAAGGGTAGGTTATTGGTAACAGTGAGAAATAGCACATCACAAATTAAATCCGGAAAATCACATTGTGGAAAGTATATGAATTTATTTGCATTCTGCAGAGGGAAATAAGTATTTGATCCCCCACCAACCAGTAAGAGATCTGGCCCCTACAGACCAGGTAGATGCTCCAAATCAACTCGTTACCTGCATGACAGCTGTCGGCAATGGTCACCTGTATGAAAGACACCTGTCCACAGACTCAGTGAATCAGTCAGACTCTAACCTCTACAAAATGGCCAAGAGCAAGGAGCTGTCTAAGGATGTCAGGGACAAGATCATACACCCTGCACAAGGCTGGAATGGGCTACAAAACCATCAGTAAGACGCTGGGCGAGAAGGAGACAACTGTTGGTGCCATAGTAAGAAAATGGAAGAAGTACAAAATGACTGTCAATCGACAAAGATCTGGGGCTCCACGCAAAATCTCACCTCGTGGGGTATCCTTGATCATGAGGAAGGTTAGAAATCAGCCTACAACTACAAGGGGGGAACTTGTCAATGATCTCAAGGCAGCTGGGACCACTGTCACCATGAAAACCATTGGTAACACATTACGACATAACGGATTGCAATCCTGCAGTGCCCGCAAGGTCCCCCTGCTCCGGAAGGCACATGTGACGGCCCGTCTGAAGTTTGCCAGTGAACACCTGGATGATGCCGAGAGTGATTGGGAGAAGGTGCTGTGGTCAGATGAGACAAAAATTGAGCTCTTTGGCATGAACTCAACTCGCCGTGTTTGGAGGAAGAGAAATGCTGCCTATGACCCAAAGAACACCGTCCCCACTGTCAAGCATGGAGGTGGAAATGTTATGTTTTGGGGGTGTTTCTCTGCTAAGGGCACAGGACTACTTCACCGCATCAATGGGAGAATGGATGGGGCCATGTACCGTACAATTCTGAGTGACAACCTCCTTCCCTCCGCCAGGGCCTTAAAAATGGGTCGTGGCTGGGTCTCCAGCACGACAATGACCCAAAACATACAGCCAAGGCAACAAAGGAGTGGCTCAGGAAGAAGCACATTAGGGTCATGGAGTGGCCTAGCCAGTCACCAGACCTTAATCCCATTGAAAACTTATGGAGGGAGCTGAAGCTGCGAGTTGCCAAGCGACAGCCCAGAACTCTTAATGATTTAGAGATGATCTGCAAAGAGGAGTGGACCAAAATTCCTCCTGACATGTGTGCAAACCTCATCATCAACTACAGAAGACGTCTGACCGCTGTGCTTGCCAACAAGGGTTTTGCCACCAAGTATTAGGTCTTGTTTGCCAGAGGGATTAAATACTTATTTCCCTCTGCAGAATGCAAATAAATTCATATACTTTCCACAATGTGATTTTCCGGATTTAATTTGTGATGTGCTATCTCTCACTGTTACCAATAACCTACACTTCAATTATGGGCTGCTCATGTCTTTGTCAGTGGGCAAACTTACAAAATCAGCAAGGGATCAAATACTTATTTCCACCACTGTAGGTGCCTCACGTAGCTTTTCCCACATAGGGTATCTGTTATAAAATTGCCCTCCAGGGCATTTTAGTACGTGCTAAAACAAAATGAAAACAACAAAAATGGGATGAAATTACTCTGATGCATATCCCTAGTTGTCTTTCTGTTTTGATACACTACATTAATTTGAAAAAAAAAAAAAAAAAGGCAAACTATTTAGGTCTTCATATCCTGCTAATCAATATTTCAGGTGCAAATTAAATAATAAAAAAACAATACAAGCAGAGTAATACTACTACTACTACTTAACATTTCTAGAGTGCTACTAGGGTTACGCAGCGCTGTGGGGAGGGGGGGGAAGTCTCAACAAGTGCGGCAATTATTTAAACATGAAACCTATTGCACACACAACAAGTCATCATTGACTGAAAAAAAAACCCCATGAAATTTATTTTTTAAAAATATTATTTTTCTCATCTGGGGGGGAGGGGAGGGTTCAGTCAATGATGACTTGTTGTGCGTGCAATAGCTTTCATGTTTAAATAATTGCCGCACTTGTTGAGACTTCCCCCCCCCTATGATTTTTTGATATATAGACAGTATTAGATTGTAAGCTCTTTGAGCAGGGACTGTCTCTCTTTGTTAAATTGTACAGCGCTGCGTAACCCTATTAGCGCTCTAGAAATGTTAAGTAGTAGTAGTAGTATTACTCTGCTTGTATTGTTTTTCGATTTTTCAATATTTTAGCAGTAGTGTGGATCTGAATATTATTTTTGTGTTTTGCAAATTAAAATAATGCCTGACCAAAATAAAGTTTCACAGCTGGGCATGGTTTGGGCAAATCCGACTTATTACAATGTGCTCAGAAAGTTTCTTCAAATGCTATGCATCAGATAACATCCCTGTACGCTACTGCCACCTTGACAAGACAGTGCACATTACAGGAGGAAAAGCATGGATAAAGCAGTGTGTGTTTGCAGGGTTAAACCACTTGAATACAATAACTTTCCCTGCCCCATCCCCCATAAAAAAGTGTGTAATCCCTTTTTACTGGACTAATGTTATGCATTATTGCACATCGATAGCTGAGGCTCGAGTCGTCATTAGACTGTGGCCAGGGATGCAGTTATCTGTGTTTTATCTTTAGACTGTGAATTAAAAGAAAGAGATATTCCTCTCACCCTGCATGTTGCTTTTGTCCGTGAAACACAATAAAGTTTCCTACAGGAGCTTCTATGTGCTGTCCATATATAGATATCAGAAACCCACAAACTTTCAGGATGCAAAAGAAATAATTAAACTTCTCCTGCCTGCACAAAACTCTGCAGAAAACTGAGTGTGGCAAAGATTTGAAGAGCATGAAAGGAGAAAAGCAGACTTTTTTTTTTCTTCTTAAAATCGTCGGCAGTCTTTTAGACAGGAACAACACTAGACATTTTACTTGTATTTTTCTGGCCATTTTGTCAATTTCTGATAATAGTGCGCAGTTTATGAAAAAGTCAGGTTTTCATTTTTCACGGAGAGGGTGGTGAATATGTGGAATGCCCTCCCGCGGGAGGTGGTGGAGATGGAAACGGTAATGGAATTCAAACACAAAGGAATCCTGTTTAGAAGGAATGGTTCCGTAGAATCTTAGCAGAGATTGGGTGGGCACGCCGGTAATTGGGAAGCAAAATGGGAGCTGGAGAGACTTCTACGGTCTAAGCCCTGATCGAGACTGAATAGATAGGGATGGGCTGGAGTGTAAATTTTAAGGGGCTTCGACCTTAGCTTCAGAACTTAGTACAAGAAGAGTGCTGGGCAGACTTCTACGGTCTGTGCCCTGAGAATGGCAAGGACAAATCAAACTCGGGTATACATATAAAGTATCACATACCATGTTAAAATGAGTTTATCTGATGGGAAGACTGCATGGATCGTACAGGTCTGCCATCATTACTGTGTTACTATGTTCATTCAAGATTTGGTGTAATACCTTAAGAATAATGGACCGTTATGTCACGGACAGAGACTGTGTTACACTGCGCCTGCTGGCTCTTACCTTCCTTCAATCTTTCTTTGTTGTGAACGTTCACTTTTCTGTTGATTTTATGACATTATTTCCTTGTTTTTGTTGTTATATTGTACATCGCTCTGACCTGCAGTTAAGGGCAGTTATATCAAATCTGAATAAACATAAACATATGTAAATAAAAAGGGCACACTCGTTTCTTGCATTTGCATATGTGTACTGGTTTGCTCGTGCTCAGTAGTTGCTTTATTGGGAAGGCCTATACCCTCTTTCTGAAACAGTGCATCGTCTTGACACATAGGATGCACTATTAATAGTGAACAAGAAAACACAAGGGACTAGATGTAGAGAACGGCGCCAAAAAAATGCGTTGAGTGCTATTCTACTGAGTTGGGAGCTGTTTATAGAATAGCACCTAATACCAGGGTCTGCACCCAACTTTGGATGCCAGACTTTCACCGACTGAAACCTGGTGGAAATCCTTGCATGTAAATTAGACGTGGATCCCTCAAATTCGATAATACTGTGCAGGGCCGCCGAGAGACTGGGTCAGGTCCGGGGTGGATGCCGCCCCAAAATAATGCCGCCTGCAGCCTAATGGTAGGACTTCTCACCGGCCTCCCACTTAGCCATCTATCCCCCCTTCAATCTGTTCAGAACTCTGCTGCACGTCTCATATTCCGCCAGAACCGATATACTCATATCACCCCTCTCCTCAGGTCACTTCACTGGCTTCCGATCAAATACCGCATTCAATTCAAGCTTCTCCTTCTTACCTACAAATGCACTCAGTCTGCTGCCCCTCACTATCTTTCTACCCTCATCTCCCCTTACGTTCCCGCCCGTAAACCTCCGTTCACAGGATAAATCCCTCCTCTCAGTACCCTTCTCCACCACCGCCAACTCCAGGCTCCGCTCATTCTGCCTCGCCTCACCCTATGCTTGGAACAACCTTCCTGAGCCCTTACGCCAAGCCCCCTCCCTGCCCGTCTTCAAGTCTTTGCTTAAAGCCCACCTCTTCAATGCTGCGTTCGGCACCTAACCCTTACCGTTCAGTTAATCCAGACTGCCCCAATTTGACTGCCCCTATCGGACCGACCGTTCACTTGTCTATTAGATTGTAAGCTCTTTGAGCAGGAACTGTCTCTCTTTGTTAAATTGTACAGCGCTGCGTAACCCTAGTAGCGCTCTAGAAATGTAAGTAGTAGTAGGACCACCACTTTGTCACCTGGATTGGCCACTGTTGGAAGAAGATACTGGGCTAGACGGACCATTGGTCTGACCCAGTGCTTATGGTCTTAGCAAGCTGCATACACAAATGCTGATTGTTAGCACCTAGTTATCAGCACTAATTGGGTCCTTACTTAATAAATTATGCACATGTGAAATTTCAGGCACCATATATAGAATCCAGGGGCAAATATCATTATCCAATGAAAACAAGGAGAAAAAACCAGGCCACAGGACAGCCCATCCCTACTGCAGTGCACTTGCTAGTTAATTAGCTATTGTATTCAGTTTTCATCTTAAAACTTGTCAGACAGGCAGACAGAATGTTTCCAGCATCCCAGTGGTATTCCTGAGAGCCTAGGGATTAATTTGCTCTGCATGACTATTTCATTGTTAAAAATGAAGCCCAGTTGGAGGACTGTGTTAAAACCACTGGGTCTGGGGCAGGTGGCCTCAGTCGCTGCCCTCAGGGAAGAGAAAAGGAAGGAAACAATGTACAGGCAAGCATGTAGAAAGACAGAAGCATCTCACAGTGCAGATACTTTTGTAAGGGAGACCTCAAAGGGCCCATAATATACCCTCACACACACACACACAAAAAGAGGGAGAACCTTAGTCTATCAAGCCCAGTGTTTGAAACATAAAACTTGCCCAGTGGATTGAATTTGGAGAGCAAAAGATGCAGGCACAGTAACACTAAAACCTTGTGTAATTGCTATTCAGCCATGTTCAGGGTTACCACTTCTGAATGCTTACTCTGCCACCTTCTCCATAACACAGTAACAGCTTGTAGAGTAAGCAGTTCCAAAACTGAAGGAAGCTTGTTTTGGGGTTTTTTTTTCAGCGAATTCTCTGCTGAACTCGGCACCACTAAGAACTCATTTCGCAACTGTTGACGTCCGAGTTAGGCCTAACTTTGTATAAAGGAGTCCCTAAGCAAGTATAAACACAAGCTCGGGGGAAACACTAAGCGAGTGTCACCTGGGCCCTTTTCATGGAGATTCAGTTTTGCCCAGAAGTGACTTTGCCTCCCCCACCCAGCCTTCTGCTCGCAAGCAGCAAGGATCCCCTGGCTGCTAGAAAAGCAATCTCAGACAATGCTAATTGTTTGGAGGAAGAGACATGCACCTGGAAGCACCACACATCTGACTCACTTTAAAATCAAAACAGGTATGGGGGGGGGGGGGGGTAAAGAGATGCCGCAGATCTGTATGTTGTGAATTCTAATTCATAGTGTGAACAAACAAAATAATGTCAAAGCTTGCACAGGTGGCAGTCGTGATAGCTTCCCTTTCATAAAGAACTCTTGTTGCAGGGTAAGTGAATTTTAATTCTATGTTTCAGTTCAGAGGTTTATTTTATATTCCTCCCCCCCCCCCCCCCCCCCCACTACCACTTTTCTGTCCGTAGATAAGGGGTTAAGGTTAAGGGGTCCTGTATAAGGGCCAGATGCACTAAAACTTAATGAGCCATTAACGTGGGTTTTACACTGGTTCTAGCCAGTTTACCACGCAAGTAGTAAACCAGGACATGCACGAAAGGGCATTGTCCTATCACGGTAGCAGCTAACGAAAACGGAATGCAAATGATCCAAAGGCTATTATAATGAGATGCACTACCGTTTTCCGATCCCCTTACCGTGGAAAACCTAACGGGAGGTCTACACCTCTCGTTGGGACAAAGGAAAGAATCGGAAGGAAATAAATGTCGTCAGGGACGTCCTTTTTGGACGTCCTTCACTAAAAAAAAAAAACGCTCTAAAAAGACGCTCTTTTTGGACGTCCTTCACTTATAATAATAATAAAAACATCCTTCACTGTGTGATCCCGTTTAGCTGAGAGAGACCTGGAGGTCTCCAATCACAGCATGTTTAGCTGAGCTAAATGCACTGTGATTGGCTGAGAGTGACCTAGGGGTGGAATATGGATGGGTGTCGAAGACAACGTTGGACATCCTCAACTGCGTTTTCCTGCTAGGATCATGGAAAGGAGGAACCTGAGCCGCAGCAGGCCATGGAGGGGGTGAGCGGCGCGGCGTCTTCCTTTCCCGGGCAGCACAGGGAAACGCAGGGATGGCCACAGGCAAAGCGGAAAAGGCGGATGTCATCAGGACGTCCTTTTTTGGACGTATTTGGCATGCACCGAGCAGCCAGCATAACACTTGGCTGCTCTGCGTATGCTCGACCGGCCGACTGGCTTCCGAGGAAATAGAGAATGCAAGTGAGCTACAACGAGCAGCTCATTTGCATTCTATTTCCTTGATGCATGGCTGTTCCCTACCAATTCGCTATGGAATCAGTAAGGGAAAGGCTCTTCCGAGGACCTTAGTGCATCTACCCCTAAGTCAGATAAGCATCTATGCATACCCAAACGCACGCCAAAATAGAGTTGCTGCCTGGCTACCACGTGGCTTCTCAGTAATTTCATTTTTGGTGCAAGTCCAATACACGCATCCAAAAAATAATTTGTATTTTTGGACACGCGTAATGGGCATGCGCCAAGCGGCATTTGACATGCGTACGTCATTACCGCCCGGTTACCAAGTGAGACTTTCATTGGCTGGCGGTAAGGTCTCAGACCGAAAATAGACGTGTGACAATTTTCATTTTGCCGCCCATCCATGTTCGGCAAAATTTTTAAAAAGGCATTTTTTTTTTGCAGTGCGCTGAAAAATGATTCCGCGCGTGCCCAAAACACACGTCTACACTACCATGGGCCATTTTTCAGCAGACCTTAGTAAAAGGACCCCAAAGAGGGCAGGAAGGGAATAGCATTTTTATAGACTTTATTCAACAAATGTTTTTCATTCTATAGACACTAACTTAGACAAGGAATGAAATGTGATAAGATGCCACAATGCTGATTCTGTAAAAAAACAAAAAAAGAATGGAAAGCGAAAGAGACTTTCAGTTTTTACTATAATTTAATGTGTTTCTTCCCAGAGTAACTGACAGCATAAATAAACTATGTATCTTACTCTTGATTATATTGTCTAGACTATGTAGTTCAGCATAGAGAAACATTGGATGTAGAATAATTTCAGCATGCTCCTACCTTATTTAAAAAATACATTTGTTGCAAAAGAAAACAACTAGAATATGAAACAATGCATCCACTCTTCCTATGCAAGTCCAGTGCCTTCTTTAAAAATGAGCATGTAGCAGACTCTTCCCAGAGAGGCTGGGAGAGTTAATCAGAGGATTGCTAGCCCATGTCCTGCAATGCATTGAAGAAAGAGTCCACTTAGCACACTTTGGAGAACAGCCAGCGGTTGTTAGAGCCTTTGGCATTTCTCATTGTCACCTGTGAATGATGGGCTCCCACTGGGAAGATCGCTGGTCCGTGTTGGGCGTAATCACTTCAAGGCATTTAAGGAACTAAGGCTAGGTTTTGCCCATGCCAGCAAACCAGTGTGAGGGTTTCACACTCAATAATGCTGCTAAAAAGGCAGCTTCCTGGCTGGGAGAAACGTCAGTGGATGGAAGAGTCTACTAGGGATAAAACCCATTAGAGTGACTTGTTAAAACCCAAGGTAGGAATCACTTTCTATAATCATTGGGAGGGGGAATTTTTCTTTGTCTGTACACCTAGACCTCAGCAACACTTAGAGGAGCAGAAGCACCTTATACCTTCTCATACTTCCAAAGGTCTTGCTTCCCATCTGAGTTGATTTCATTTGCTTCACTTTCCCTTCCCATTTATTTTAAGTGCTGGGCAGGAGAACAAAAGGTACAGGCACCAACATTTCTGAATAATTAAGACTGGCAAACATAAAATTCATGCTTCCTGGACATATGAAGGAAGAAGGAGGAACTTGCTAACATTGGGGATGCTCCACACCCACAGATCTTGCTTCTAATTTTTAGGAAGAAAAATAAATTCACAGAGTTCTGTATATCCCCTGTAGGGAAATCAACAACAACAGAAGAAGTATGTGTAGACAACATGACACTTCCCAAAAAGCATGAGGGAGTCAAAAAAGGTCAAGCTCAAGATCTCTACTAGAAATCACTGATTGACTCGACATGACATTGTGTTTCGGCAATAGTGCCTTCCTCAGGAGTTCATCAAATAGTATTTATTTATTTAGATTTTGCTCACACCTTTCAGTAGTAGCTCAAGGAGAGTTACATTCAGGTACTCTGGATATTTCTCTGTCCCAGGAGGGCTCACAATCTAAGTTTGTACCTGAGGCAATGGAGGGTTAATTGACTTGCCCAATATCACAAGGAGCAGCAGTGTAGTACGTCGATACAGTAGGATATCATAGAGATGAAACAGTCTTAAAAAAAAAAGACTGAAGCGCACCTATGGCGCAAAATCACCTCTGCAGATGATTGATACTACAAAAATTGCACTGTTGCCAAAACATGGTGCTGTGTTGAGGCGATCAGTGATTTCTACTAAATCTTGCGCTTGTCCTTTTTCGTCTCCCTCGTGCTTTGTTTGGAAGTGTCATGTCTACATTACTCCTCTGGTTTTTCTTCTATATCTGTAGTGGTTCTCATTCCTCCGCTTCGATGGTTGATCTTCACTGGGAGTGGAGGAGTAGCCCAGTGGTTAGTGCAGTGGACTTTGATCCTGGGGAACTGGATTTGATTTCCACTGCAGCTCTTTGAAACAAACACCAGAAAGGTGGCATATCAAGTCCCATTTCCCCCTTCCGTCTTTGAGGTTCTAGTTGGAATGTTGCTAGTGGAGGAGGTAGCCTAGTGGTTAGTTGCAACAGACGCCAATCCTAGGAACTGGGTTCAATTCCCACTGCAGCTCCTTGTCAACTTAATCCTCCATTGCCCAGGTACAAATAAGTACCTGTATATACTATGTAAACCACTTTCAGTGCAGTTGCAAAACCACAGAAAGGCAATATATCCAGTCCCATTTCCCTTTTCTTATTGAAGATTCTACATGGAATGTTGCTACTATTTGAGATTCCACATGGAATGTTGCTAGTGGGGGAGGAGCCCAATGGTTAGTGCAGTGGACTTTGATTCTGGGGAACTGGGTTCAATTCCCTCTGCAGCTTCTTGTGACTCTGGGCAAGTCACATAACCCTCCATTGCCCAGGCACAAATAAGTACCTGCATATACTATGTAAACCACTTTCAGTGCAGTTGCAAAACCACAGAAAGGCAATATAGCCAGTCCCATTTCCCTTTTCTTATTGAAGATTCTACATGGAATGTTGCTACAATTTGAGATTCTGTTGCTACTATTTGAGATTCCACATGGAATGTTGCTGATATTTGAGATTCTACATGGAATGTTGCTACAATTTGAGATTCTGTTGCTACTATTTGAGATTCCACATGGAATGTTGCTGATATTTGAGATTCTACATGGAATGTTGCTACAATTTGAGATTCTGTTGCTACTATTTGAGATTCCACATGGAATGTTGCTGGTATTTGAGATTCTACATGGAATGTTGCTAGTGGGGGAGGAGCCTAGCGGTTAGTGCAGTGGACTTTGATTCTAGGGAACTGGGTTCAATTCCCTCTGCAGCTTCTTGTGACTCTGGGCAAGTCACATAACCCTCCACTGCCCCAGGTATAAATAAGTGCCTATATATACTATGTAAACCACTTTGAGTGCACTTGCAAAACCATAGAAAGGCAGTATATCCAGTCCCATTTCCCTTTCTTTGTATATCCCCTATACAATATTATATGTTGTGAGTTAGACAAAGACTGTGTGTTACAATTCTATAAAAATAGGGAGGAAAAATGCTCCATAAATCATCAGTGATGCTTGAATGTTTTCATGCACAAACTTAGTCACCACTAAGCCTTTCAGTCATCATTAGCCAAAAAACCTTCTTCTGCTATATAATCACTTAAGTATACTTTATATATTTTTTGTATTTTTATCTTCTCTTTCCATTTAATTATAGTTTTTTCCTTATAAGTAAAACATTTTCATAATATATAATGCATAGTACAAGTGTGCTTGAAGTTTTGAAGAGCTTGTGCCATGCATTATATGTTATGAATAAGGGGAAAAAAACATAAATAGAAAGAGAAGATAAAAATACAAAAATATATAATAAAATATACTAAAGTGATTACATAGCAGAAGAAGGTTTTTTGGCTAATGATGACTGCAAGTCTTAGTGGTGACTAGGCCCTGTTTACTAAGGTATGCTAGCATTTTTTGTGTGTACTAAAATTCAGCATGTGCTAACATTAAACACACCCATATATTCCTATGGGTGTCTAGCGTGCAGTAATTTTTAGTGTGCACTAAAAACGTTAGCACCAACTACAAGCAGTTTAGTAAACAGAGCCCTAAGCATATAAGTACATAAGTAATGCCAAACTGGGAAAAGACCAAGGGTCCATCAAGCCCAGCATCCTGTCCACGACAGCGGCCAATCCAAGCCAAGGGCACCTAGCAAGCTTCCCAAACGTACAAACATTCTATACATGTTATTCCCGGAATTGTGCATTTTTCCCAAGTCCATTTAGTAGCGGTTTATGGACTTGTCCTTTAGGAAACCGTCCAACCCCTTTTTAAACTCTGCTAAGCTAACCGCCTTCACCACTTTCTCCGGCAACGAATTCCAGAGTTTAATTATACGTTGGGTGAAGAAAACATTTCTCCAATTTGTTTTAAATTTACTACACTGTAGTTTCATCGCATGCCCCCTAGTCCTAGTATTTTTGGAAAGCGTGAACAGACGCTTCACATCCACCTGTTCCACTCCACTCATTATTTTATATACCTCTATCATGTCTCCCCTCAACCGTCTCTTCTCCAAGCTGTATAGCCCTAGCCTCCTTAGTCTTTCTTCATAGGGAAGTCGTCCCATCCCCGCTATCATTTTAGTCGCCCTTCGCTGCACCTTTTCCAATTCTACTATATGTTTCTTGAGATGCGGCGACCAGAATTGGCATGGGCATGAAAGTGTTCAAGCACCACTGCCAGTTTACGAGGCCATTTTCTTCCCTATTTTTATAGAATTGTTACACACTGTGTTTGTCTAACCCACAACATTTGTTAATATGAAATTATTTTCCTACGAGTTTGTGGAGTGTTCTTTAAATTGGAAGCTATATTATATATGATCATGACAAAAGCACTTTATTTTCATCAGACCCACTTCTAGTTGTTTCTCTAGAAATAATCGTATTTATAGATCCCTCAAGTTGCTTTTCACCGATGGGCAGATGCTCAGAATCAGTGCATAAAAGTAACTTCCCAAAGCTCAATTCTTATTTATTTATTTAGATTTTGCTCACACCTTTTTCAGTAGTAGCTCAAGGTGAGTTACATTCAGGTACTCTGGATATTTCTCTGTCCCAGGAGGGCTCACAATCTAAGTTTGTACCTGAGGCAATGGAGGGTTAAGTGACTTGCCCAAGATCACAAGGAGCAGCAGTGGGATTTGAACCAGCCACCTCTGCAGGACGTCAGACTCACAGAAACAGAAGCCTGCATGGCCGTGTTGCTGATCTGCAAGGGCAGGCTTCTACATGGAATGTTGCTAGTGGAATAGCAACATTAACATTCCATGTAGACTCTCAAATAGTAGCAACAGAATCTCAATAGTAGCAATGTTCCATATATTTATTTATTTAGATTTTGCTCACACCTTTTTCAGTAGTAGCACAAGGTGAGTTACATTCAAGTACTCTGGATATTTCTCTGTCCCAGGAGGGCTCACAATATAAGTTTGTACCTGAGGCAATGGAGGGTTAAGTGACTTTGCCCAAGATCACAAGGAGCAGCAGTGGGATTTGAACTAGTCACCTTTGGATTGCAAGACCGGTGCTCTAACCACTAGGCCACTCCTCCAATGTTAACAGCATTCAAATTATATGTGTGCTGTGCAAGGGGGAGAAGCTGTCTGGCTTGTGGATGCAAGAGTTTTGTGGCAAGCAAAGCTATTGTGTGCGGGCCCATCAGTGCTGTTCTTCTGCTCCTTAAATATAAGCTTTTCAGTTTTTCTTCACTTGAAAAGCATATATTTAAGCTCAGAAAACAGGTATCAACATGTGCATGGCCGGTCTGAGGCAGGGGCGGTCTCAAAGGGCAGGGCCGCCGAGGGGGGGGGGCAAAAGGGCTTCCAAGGGGGGGCCCGGCGCAGGGGTCAGGCCGCCGGCGCTGCAGTCTGCGGTCTCACCTGCCTGCCTCCACGGCTCCGGGCCCCCTTCATTCAAAGTGGCAGTCGCAGATTGCCTCTCTTCTGGCCTTCTCTCCCTGTGTCCCGCCCTCGCAGAAACCAGGACACAGGGAGGGAAGGCCAGAAGAGTGGCGATCTGCAACTACCGCTTTGAATGAAGGGGGCCCAGAGCCGTGGAGGCAGGCAGGTGAGACCGCGGACTGCAGCCGCGGGGAGGGAGCGGCCTTGCCCCGGGCCCAGCCTAGTCTTTCGGCGGCCCTGTCAAAGGGCCCTGCACTCCTAGGGGCCCTGTCTCTTTGGCACATCTGTCCTCCTGTCTCAGAACACCTCCTTGCTCCGTACCTTAACCCATTCGTGCCCAATGTTCCCATAATAAGCCATATGGGAACATTGGGCACTAATGGGTTAATGTGCATCCACATTTTAGTAGAGAGCATCAGGCAGTGGCAACCCAGAGCCTCCTCGCTGCTATGTCCTGCCCCCCTTTTGATGTCACCAGTGTTGCCAGGTGGGCGGTTTTACCGCCCAATTGGGCGGTTTTCCGCGACCCGCCGCGGGAAGTTTTTGCCCGCGGCGGGTTGCGGTTTTTTGGGCGGTTTTTTAGGCTTCCGGGCGGCTTTTTGGGCGGCTTTTTGATTTTTTTTCGGCCGCGGGGGCGGGGTTAGTGACGTTTTTGGGCGGAGTTAGTGACGTTTTGGGCGGGGCCGATGACGTGGGAGGCGGGGCCGATGACGTGGGAGGCGGGGCCGATGACGGGGAGGCGGGGCTGATGACGGGGAGGCGGGCCCGATGACGTGGGAGGCGGGGCCGGTGACGGGGGGGGCGGGGCCGGTGACGCGGGGGGGGGGGGTTGTCAGGGGCGGGGTTTGTGTTTGGGCGGGTTTTGGGCTGGTTTCTGGCCCGGATTGGGCTGGAAAAAAAATTTCTACCTGGCAACCCTGGATGTCACTTCCTCCTTCCGCAAGGACAGGATGCAGCAGCAAGGAGGCTCTGGACTCGGCAGCCGATGGGATATGAAAATCGTTGTCACCCTCTACTGAAACGTGCTGGATGCACATCAAGGTACGTGGTGAGGTGAGGTTCCGAGAGCTCTAAACCTCCTTTTTAAACTCTGATAAATTATGGCTTATGGTGGTGGGGGTCCCAACCAAAATGGTCTGCACAGGACCCCACAATTGCCAAGACCGGCCCTGAATGTGTGCTTTCACTTTTTCCTCGGACTCCCATTCATTTGTTCCTCACCACCAGCGCTCAGAGGTTTGCACAGGCTTCTTTCCTCTTTCAAATAGAATAAAAACTGGCAGATTTTCAAGGAAAAATCATGAGAAATCCTTAAACCTTGGAGCTGGGATCCCGTTCGACCCCAGCTAGCCTTTACCCCAACCCCTCCCCCCTCCAAATAATTCCTTGAGAACCAATTTTGGGTAACATAGGCCGCAGCTTACTTTATTACAATTTAAGTTAAATTAACATGTAGCGCCACCCCCTTTCTCGAGCTACAAGAGTCCAGGCAGTGGCTGCCGCCCCCCCTTCAGCCGTTCGCCATATCAGCAAAACGGCCGCTATCACTTCCGGGCTCTGCCACAGCAGCAAGAACCCTACGCCGTGTGGACCTCCACACCTGCAGCCCGGGTCATGACCTGACCCACCTTGGCTCAGCCCCCATGAGCACTCTCTCCTGTAGCTCGGATTGGTTATGTTCTTTTTTTTGCCGCTGCGACTGCTTCTATGCCTGAAATACACAAACAAAGCACCATCCCCCCGCCTCCCCCTTGCGAGGGTGGGCGGGTGGGTAAACGCCTCCGAGGATCAAGGGAACGCCCTGACCTCATCACAATCCCCCAGCTTTATTTTCCTTCTTTGCTCCGCCCCCGCCAGTCTCTCGTTTCAATCAGCTTCCTGCCTCTCCCTTTTGCCAGCCCCCTAACTCTAAACTCACCAACCACACGATTCACGCTAAGGAGTCCTCGTGTACCCAATTCCTCCCCCCACCTCCTTCCTCCGCCCGTAACATCCGCCAGGGTGGGGCACGGAAAGGAGGAGAGGTCTGCCGCTGCTTGCTGCGAAGGTGAAGGAGGCGCAAGGTTAGTGCATAGGGCCCGGGGTGGAGAGAGGGGGGGGGCCCGGCTGCACACATGAACATGGCCACTAATCCAACACTAAATCACCTGTATCGTTGGCATTAGGTTTTGAGCACTGGCCCACGAGTTTGTAAGAAACTTGCATAATCAGGGCCGGTCTTAGGCAGAGGCGACCAAGGCGACCGCATAGGGCCCCGCGCCTAAGGGGGCCCCGCACAGCGCCTCAACTCTGCCTCACTCGTGCCTCCGCTCCGACCTCCGCCGTTGCTCGCCTTAGTCGCCTGAGATGATCCCCATTCCCGCGGCTCGGCCACTCCGTTCCCGCCACCATCGGCGCGGCATCCACCCCCGGCTTGGGCCCGCTACTAATTGTAGTGGACTTGAACTGAATAATTTCTGGGGAGGGGAGGTTTCATGATAGCATTGTGCTTATTATTTCAATCAGGGGTTTTTTGTACAAGTTTAGCTTCATTTGTCTTTATTTGAAATTTTGTAAATAAAAAAATGTTCTAAAAATGGAATAATCTTATCAGTGGGGTGGAGCTAGGGTGAGGGCGGGGCTAGGGTAGGCGGGGCTAGGATGGGGCCCCACCAAATTGGTCTGCATAGGGCCTCGCACTTGTTAAGACGGGCCCTGTGCATAATTTACATTATTTTAAGCTGTTAGGCACAGGCAATCTGCATCATTTTCCCCTAGCCCTTTTCCTACTTAGATGTTGATAATGCTGCAGGGAGATTTTTTTCATATTTGTTACTGGAGTAATGAATGTCAGCTCTGTGTCACGGCTGCTGCAGGGACATTCCTCCGAGACCGGCTGAACTCGCTTCACATGTGACACCCGAGAGACTGTCTGATGAGATTACTGTAAATCCCCGGCTGACCAGGGCTAAAAGGCACCGCCTGTCCACCTGGTGGGAAAACATTTGGGGTCTCGTGTTACTGCAGCGTTCCATAGGTTACTATGTAACTTTGGAAAGTCTTTAGTGCTTTGAAAATAGCCCCGTAAGCAACCTACTTCAGAGACCTCCTGCTGTCTGTTTTGGGCTCCCAGAAGTTTAAGAGCACAAGAATAATCTCCCACCCCCCCTGGCTATTCTGCTTAACATAGTAAATGACGGCAGATAAAGACCTGTACGGTCCATCCAGTCTGCTCATCAAGATAAAATCATGTTAATTATAACACCTTAAAGAAGGAGGAAGGCCAGGGGGAACCTAAAAAGAGCAGCCTACCTCAAGCAAAGCAGGGTGGACAGCGACATAAAAGGGTCGTCTGTAAGGTGGGTTGCTACTTGCCCCCTCTTAACAACCAAAGAGCACACTGCTTTCCTGAAGTCCTCAAGTAGAGAGGTGTGGTAGCCGTGTTAGTCCACTCTTAAAGGTTATCAATAGAAATCAAACAAAATTACTGAAAGGTAATTTTAAAACAATACAGGAACGTAAGACCTTTGAAATAAGAATGATTGAATATTTTGACACCCAACAAACAGGACTTAATAAGGATCTGGGTTTTCTAACTCATTATAAACCATAAAGTTGTATTTCTCTGTTTATCACCCTCCTCTCACCTTCCCACACCATCCTGTTAGAATATCAATGAAATGCTTTGATGTCCCCATGGTACCCCCACCCTCCCACTCTGTCAGACTGTCAAAGTAATGCTTTGATGTTTCTCTTATATATACTATCTGCTACCACATTTGCTTATTTCCGATCTGAGGAAGAAGGGCAACCTTCGAAAGCTAATCAAGAAATGTATTAAGACATGTCCAATAAAAAAGGTATCATCTTATTTTCTTTTCCATGTTTTATTTTGTTTGTTTTCTATTGATAACCTGAAGTCCTCAACAAATGCTATTTAGAATGGAGGTCATCAATTGAATGCTGTACCCTCACCAACGGTTTTTTTTTTTGGGGGGGGGGGTGGGATCCTAATTCTTGAAAGCTCTTTTTTTCCCCCCAGAGAAAGTTCTTTGTGAGAGGAAACTGGCAGATTCTACTACTATTTAGCATTTCTATAGCGCTACAAGGCATACGCAGCGCTGCACAAACATAGAAGAAAGACAGTCCCTGCTCAAAGAGCTTACTTTTCCTCTTTTTGCTGGAAATCCACTCTGGCGCCCCTTATAGCTTAAATGTATATCCCCTTCGGTTCTTTATCCACTGGGAATCTGCCTTAGCTTGGTAAAGTGAAAAATGGTGATAAGCCATGGGGGGAGGAGAAGCGCTACAATTAATTCACCTATTTATCTACTTCTCTGTTTTTTGCATCTACATAGCAGTTCGTCCCTGCTCCACCTGAACTGAATTTGCAGAAAGCGATGGACAAAACCTCACTGGCTCGGCTGAGGCTTTTATATACAGCTGTTACCAATTATTGTCTAAAGCAATTCAGCTGACACTGAAAAGGCAAAAAAAAAAAAAAAGCAAATTATCTGACTCGCCCTTCTTGAATGTGATTCATAGTTCAGGCCGAGGAGACACACAGGGCTGCAGTTTCTTAGGGATTTTCCTAAATCGGTGTCTCCTTTATTGATGAATCTATGAAAATGCAGGGAGGGAGAGGGCTTCTGGTTTTGTTACCAGAATCCCCTCCCTGAGCCACCTAAACCAAATTTCTAACATCAAGATATGAACAATATACTCAGATTTTTTTTTTTTGATCGGTGTAGCATAATAAAAATCAGCACACCTTTTTATTTTAAACAGGCGGAAATCGTTCCGAAGCAAGCCACAGAATGAAATGATAGCCTGGAGAATTTCCCCTGCTCGAAATCGGTGTCGAATTAACCAGAGAGCACCGCATCATGAACAGACAAGTCGGCTAATTCCCTACAGTAACTTTAGCTAAGATAAAAGTCATGCAGCCTCTCCAAAATGCTGACTTTACAGCTCGCGAGTGCTATAACAACGTTATTGAATGCGAAAGGCAGCCACCCATCCACCGCAGAACTTACAGCTCAGCAAAGGAGGTTGCAAAGAGCCCTCTGCAGTAAATACACAAATCCCCGATAACCGAGGACTTCAGTGCATCTGACGCTTTGCTTCTCATGCTTCTCCTTGGAGAAGGTTGATGGCTGATCCGAGCTGGCGGTAGCTGCCACCGAGGTCTTCCAACCCTTCCCCAAACTTTAGGTAGTCTCCATCCAGCCCCAGCACCATCTGTTCTCGCAGCTCATTTCTCTTCCTTTCACGTTCTGCTTAGGATTCAGCAACCAACTTCTTCACCCTGGTCGCTTATGTCACCAAAGAAAGGTGGAGAGAGCCAGGAGCAACCCTGAACCCCCCTTCTCTCCCTCCCGGACGTGGCAGACTCACTTACCCCATTCCTGTACCTAGAGGAGGAGGGGGGGGGGGATAAATCCAGGAAAGCTCACTTGTTTTATTCCCAGCTGCCTGATGCACCAAAATGATGTGTTAAAATGTGGCCCGATACGAGGACGAAATATATAGAGATGGCTTCAAATCACTTCTGGTTTTAAACGTTTTCGAAACAGGGGCAAGCCGGATAGAGCAAAATAGCGTCAAAAAAAAAAAAAAAAAAAGCAAGTGTCGTAGGAAAGCATCAGGGGAGGGGAGGTGGGCTGGAGGCAGCCCTGGGCCGGCTGATTCAGCAGGGGAGGAGTTAAAGGCAGCAGCCTGACTTGGGGCTCTTGGAAAGCTCTCACTTCGCCTCTTGCCTTCCAAGCATTCTTGAAGCTGCAAAGAGTAGGAGGGACTCCGGAGGAGAAAGAGAAGAGGCATCAGCTGAATTCCTTACTGTAAACATCTCCCTGGGGTGGGGGGGGGAAGGTATGACTTTACATTATTAGCAGGCAGCAGGCAGATCTCTCTCGGGCGTCCTGGCTGCAGCAAGGCAAGCGCAGGACCTTGGTCACAGTCACACGCCTGCTCCAAGCACAGCCCTGCCGGAGTCGCAGGGCTCCTGTTCCTGATCAGGGGCTACTGCAGCTTTCTTGATTCCTTTCCTTCTCTCTCCCCCCCCCCCCCCCCTCCTCTGGAAGGAAGACGAGGGGGCAAGTGGATGTGCTGGGATGCCGGAGCCGGGGGCTAGCAGGAGGAAGAGGTGGTGGAGAGGGCACGATGATGCCACTGCCTCCTAGGGAAGGAGGGTCCGCTCCGGGGAAGGCAGCGACACGGCCGGCTCCGGTTCGGGATTCCGCTGGCCGCCCAAGTGGATTCTGGCGCGGAGGGGAGATCCGGATCAGCCCGCTGAACTAGCAAGAACCAAAGTTTTTGCATTTTGCCTTTTCCTTGCCTTTTTATTTTTGTGTGGTGATGTGTGTGGTTGGAAAGGGACACAAAGAGGATTATGCACAGCGCTGGAAGGGGGCGATCGGATCCTGCCAGGTAAATGATCTCTGTCCGTTTTTGTTTTTTTTTTTTTTAATGCATTGCAAAGCGAAATAAATTCCAAATCCGTTTCAGCAGGCTTTGGGAATTCCAGTCCACGGGAGGCAGTTAATCATGCATGCCCCAAAATCTCATCATATCGCAGGCGGATCTTCCAGCAGATCCGAAACCCACAGCCTCTGAAAACCCGTTTCTAATGACTGGACTGCGATGGGCTCTGGAAGGCTTCATCAGCGTGACATATTTTTTTATGATCCTGTTAATGGGGAGCCATCTCAATGTATCATTTATGTCTTAGCATCATTCCGAGGGCCAGATCGCTGCTCTTGGTGCCCAGCTGCAGATTGGGCTGGGGGGGGGGGGGGGGGGGAAGGAAGAATCGATGTCAAAATGACATTTCAGAACCGCCTGGGCTACTGTTGCTTGGAGGGCTAACTTTGAAATGGGCGACTAGGGCTGCTGCTGCTGCTTTCTGAAGAGACTGCGGTTTGCTCAGTGGCAAGGGTGGTGGGGGGGGGGGGGAGATGCAGGTAGAGGCGAAAATACCGGGGCTGATGCTCTCTCCAGCTTGAGCAGAGGGGGAGGGGCGGGGGCACTCATCTAGCAAAGAGGTAGGGTAAAGTCTTGAAGGTGCTGGTTAGAGAGAGAGAGCAGGGGCCATTATCAGCTTAGATTCCCCCCCCCCCCTTTGTTTAATGAGAGAGAAGCTAGAGAAATGAAGCCATCTGTCCTTCTGGATCTTGCAGTCAACAGGCTATGCGAATTCTTTGTGAGTGAATGAATGAATGAATGAAATCCGCTTCATAGGGTACGTTAAGCACCAGTGGTGTGTGCCGGAGTCCTGCGGGCTAGTTTGTGTGTTTCAGAATCGAACGTTATTTTGGAAGCAGAGAGCTTCGATTCCAACCCCCCCAAAAAAAGGATGATCAGCATCCAGACCATCAGCGAGCCACACTTAGCACAGGATCTGTATTGGGTTACTAATAAGACCTGAGGTTGCGTGGTTTTTTTTTTTAATTATTGAATAAATGCCCTTCTTTAATAAAGACAAGATCGCTGTTCTGTATGGGGGCCTGAAGACATTAAACGTTTGGAGGGCAGCAATAAAGCTAAAGCGAAGCAGCAGCAGCAGCACCTCCCCCCCCTCAATCATAAAATGACCTCATCAATACCTGGAAATGGCAAGAGGCCAGGGCAGGCTCCTTTGCCACCATCGGCAATGAACAGAAGTGTTAAGATACCGTGTACCATCCCAGGCAGTATTCTGGGATGGACCCACTCTGAGCCTTACAGGAGTTTATAATTCAAGAATAGCCTCTCTGCCCCCCCCCCCCCCCCCCATTCACACACACCTTGCTGGCCTTTAACCTGCCATTGGGATAGCAGTGTAGCTATTAAAATGCTGATGGTGTTTAAGAGCAGCAACGGGCCTGACCACCTCTTTCCATCTGCACCGGATCAGGTAATCAGGGCTGCTTCACAATTTTCCAAGTTAATATTTTCATTCTTACTGTGGAAAAGAGGAAGGAGCAGGCAGAGAATTTGCTCTGTGCTTTTTCACAACGTGACTTTTTTTTTTTAACAGGGGTTGTTATCAGCTATACATACTTCCGTTTTTCTTGAATTTTACATTAAATCTCTAGCAAACGACTACCCACCCCCCCCCCCCCCCCCCCCCCACGGCCAAATACTTAGCTGTGCAATGGCTGAACGTAACTGAATAATACAATATATGTCCTGCTTTTAAGTTTAGGGCTCACTTGAAGCCTACTAAGAAATAAGTGACAACTGCGATTTAAATCAGTCCTGGAATGCATTGTCTTAAAAAAAATATTAGAAAAGCAACATATGAACCCTTGAGAGGCTTTTTTTTTTTTTTTTAGAAAAACAATGACTATTTATTCAAAATTGTAGCAGCTCCTTTTTCCTCAGATTACTCTCATAACTTTGTTTTTGCTGCCACACCGATTCAAGCGTGGTCCATGGGTGACATCTATCTGTGAGAAGCATGCAGTCCTTCACTGCAGAAAACATGCTTCACCTGTGAGTTCCACACCTATTATCTGGGTACGCTGAGTCCCCACAGTGATTTCCAGAGACGAACTGAAGCCATCAAATTATATTTTACATCAGCAAGCAGTCCTGGACGGTAGCTACCAGGAACCGAGTTGAAAAGAAGATTCTGGAGTCAGAGGCCTTAATATCCAACGGGGAAAGCCACAAATATACTTTTTTCCAGGATTGATGGATACAATTTCCTATATTCATAGCTCGACCTTATGAAATATTCACGTTTTTTTTTTTAGAAAGATTCCTCCTTCCTTTGGATTAGGTCTCTTTTGTTATTAAAACAGAACTGAAATCGCATGCCCAAAGTATAGGGCTTGTTTGGAATTGTGTCAAGGAGAAAGATTTTTGGATTACCTCACACCTTTTCAGTAGTAGCTCAAGGCCAATCACTCTGTCCCCAGAGGGTTCCAATCTAACTTTGCACCCGAAACAAAGGAGGGTTAAGTGACTTAAGGAAGATGACAAGCAGCAGCAGTGGGATTTAAATCTTCACTTCCTTGGTTCTCAACCCGCTTCTTTAACCATTAGGGCAGGTTATTCTTATGAGAAGCAGATAGTTAATGCCATCTTTAAAACTATATATAAAGGCCACCCCCCCCCCCCCCCCCCAAGTTTTTCTTGGTTGTGTTAAATATACTTTAGGATTCCCAACTAAAACTTTCCATGGACTTGTGTAAGAGTTATACCCATGCCCTGCCTGAGAAGAAGATTTCGAGATTTACTGGGGGAGGGGCTATTTTGAACATGGTTGAGACATCCTGAGAGCCCCCTCTGACCCTCTTTCAGAAACGGACCACCTCACTGCTGAGGACTTGCTAATTCCAATCAGCAACGCTTCTGCCCTGATTGAACAGCAGTAACACCCTGGGACTAAACTGTTGAAATCTAGACCTGGAAACATGTCAGCGTTTAAAAATAGAGGAATCTTCAGGGTGTTTCCAAAGTAAGTACCCAGCACCGATTACTCCTTTATGCTCTAGCTGGAGGTTTTTCTTCTCAGCGTGGAGGGAACCTGGGAAAATTAATCTATACTGTGACAAGCAATTTCTCTGCACCCGAAAGGATATATAGACATGCCTAACCCAATATGAAAAACTATATCACTGCAATGTAGTTACGAAGGGGTGAAAACCTTCTTAACAAAATAACTTGCTTGCTGGTATTTTAGAAAGGGCAGGGAAATTACATTTTTAGGTCATTGCTCTCTCTGAGATATTTTAAATTAGCTATTTGAAAACACGAGTGTGCTTCTTTCAAATGTCAGATTATTTCTCTTAAAATATTTGCAGAATGTCAACATTTTCCTGGCTACATTTTAATGTTCCCTCCTAAATGACTGTATTATTATCTTTTATACCAGCAGAGAGACTGCAGGTATATCGAATCTGCCAACCTATCACAGAAACAAGGCACTAAACAGGACTCCAAAATGAGTTTGGACCACTCTGGATTAGTTCCGGAGCCCTGTGAGTGTCCTCTGCCCATAGGGTCTTTTCCCCTTAGAATAAATCAACTCTTTTCGGAGAGTACTAAAGCATTATCCAGTGGAACCGCGACCTTTGGTCTTGCAGATTAAATAATTCATTCAGATTGAAAGTGTGTCATCTCAAATCTACTGAATTGAACAGATAAAGATTCTGTCAAAAAGAACTAGCTAATATCTCCAGAGCAAGACAAATAATGTCAGAGGAAGGAGTCATACTCTTTCTGATAAACTCATAGAGCAAGTTTCAGCTTTAGTCCTCAACACGCCAGTTTGCCTAGGGTTTTGGGAAGAGAGAGTGTGTGTGTTTAAACCTTCCTTGGATTTACTGCTGTCTTTTTTTTTTTTTTTTTTTTTTTTTTTTTGCTCTATCACAATATCTATAGAGTAATTTTATATAGAAAACTAAATGTGTTGACTTTTTTAAAAAAATAGATTTTTAAACGTGTTCTTTCTACTGAGGGTGTGGCTCATTTGTGATGATAAACAGGACAGTAGCACCATGCTTCCAGTGATAAAATAAGTGGACCTTGAAACAAATATTTCCTATTTGATGATAAGAAAAAGACAGGGTTTTTTTTATTGCTTTGACATATTTTCATCCAGTACTGTTTCTTTAAGACAGAATGTAAAAAAAAAAAAAAAAAAAGAGATTTTTATGACTTTGTAAGATTTACCAGTAGACTTTTATGAAGAAAATACTGTAAAATCAAGGTTACATTTTACAACTGAAATCATAATACCATGCAAATTTTATGCACAAGTTATCCATGAAGATGTATGGAGATTTGATTCTGGTGATAAACATATTAGAATCCTTAATTAACTCTGTGTTGGACACCTATTTCTCTCAATATCTTTTTATAAGAAATCACAGGCATGTGATACTGCCTTTAACACGCACCAAAAACACCTTCTGGCAATTAGCAATCATTTTTCACCTCTCCTTTTGTCAAAGCAAAGGGGCTATTTATCATAACTTGTTTTTTTCTTATGATAGCACAGTCTTTTATAAACAGGAATGAAGGTTGGTTAACCTGTTGTGGGTGAAATCCTTTCATAATACATATCTGGCTAGCTAGAGAGCTTCAGCTGAAAAAAGAAAAGAAATGTTTTATCCAGTGTCTCTGACCTTTTGGTTCAGTGCATCCAGGTGGCCAAACAGGACAATTTCATTCTCTCTTCTGCAAACAGAAATGTTTATGTTTTGTGAAGCTCGGGAAGGTTACGAAGGATCTGCACTGCTAGTCAGCATTAAACAAGACGAGACATTACAAAAAAAAGTCCAGATGTTTCCACAGGTGTCTGCAGGAAGCCCCTTCCTAACACAGACAGCCACCTGCGGATTTCCAAAGATTTTTTTGCACGGAAATGTGACGCCTTCTTCTTGAGCCATCGCGGTTGCCAGAACAGCTTAGAAAAGCCGTGCTCCTTAATAAATGATAAATTAAACTCTGTCAGCATTGCACTGGAGTTCACGGGCTATTAAATTCCTAACTGTAGCTAATGATTTATTTTGCCAATTCCTAGAAATGAATTATATCTATAAAAAAAAATAACTTCTCCCCGTTGGAAATTAACGCGAATGCAATTGTGCAGTTTGACATTGAGAATGCTGAAATGGGCTCAGATCAGTACTTCCGGGAATTATGCATGCCGTCTCCTGAGTATAAAATCGCAAATTAATTTCGTTGCCCTTTGATTGCTTTCCTTCGCTAAGAAAAACAATTAAGCGTGGGAGAAATATGCATAAAAAGCAAAATACACCGTCTTCCTATTTCTGGCAGTGAGGGGGAATCTCCTTGGACTCTGGTTTGCTGAACAGACTTGTTCTTGAAACCTCTGTGGGTCGTTTGGAGAGAGCTGGAACCTGGCCACAGGGCTCCTGAGCTGCATTGGAAGCTTTGTATTTATTTAAGCTTTTTGAGAGTAGTCTACGCTGCTCTTAATTTTCTTTCTTGGAAAAAAGCAATGCAACTGTAAGATATACTGCTTTTAAGTGGGACTTCAGGGCTTTACAAACACAGCCACCACAATGCAGGTATTAAAATGTGAAAGGTGCCGAGAACCAATGAAAACAAAGGTTCTTTGACTGGGAGGGGAAGCATTTATTTCAAGGAGGAATATTGTCTGTGTCCATTCGTGAACGTTGCCTTGCCATGGAAAGTTCTGCTAACACCCTGGCCCAGTCAGTTTTCTACTCCTTGTTCCAGGCCTGGGTTTTAACATAGATGATTGGTCAAAGCACCAGATTTTGAAGGTGCAGATTAACACGGCTAAACAGGAGCCCAAGGGGCCCTTTTACTAAGCTGTGTAGGCGCCTGCGTGCGCCAAATTGGAGTTACCGCCTGGTTACCATGTGGCCCTTGTGCGGTAATTTAAATTTTGGCGAGCATCCGCTACTTGCGTCTGAAAAATATTTTGTTATTTTCTGATGTGCAGCAGCTATGTGCGTCAAGTGGCATTGTCGTAAAGTCTCAGACCCAAAATGGACACGTGGCAATTTTCATTTTGCCTCACGTCCCATTTTTGGCAAAAATGTTAAGGCATTTTTTTTTTTAGGTGCAGGCCATTTTTCAGTGCACCTTAGTAAAAGGACCCCCAAGTTTGCTTGTTTTAGGACCTGCTTATGATCTTTGGTGGAGAAATAGTCTCTCCCTAATGCTGTCTGTCGGCACTGGCATCTTAAATCTTTCCCTGCCTGGTTCAAGTATAATGAGAGAAGTAGCCGGCCAGGCCAAATCTTCCGTGAATGTGTATTTGAGATAGTAAGGCCCAGGATATTTGGGGGGATGCCTAGAAATGGAAATTGTTAAAGAAAAACGAGAAGGAATTGGCATCCTATTTACTGATGGCCTGTTTAATAAAATGTCTTCTAAGCTTTTTTTTTAAATAAAATTTCATTTGTTTTAATATTGCCCACAGTCATGTAGATTGGAGGTGTCAGCTAAAGGTCTCCCTCTCCCCCAATTTTAAAGTTCACTTACAGTAAATGATTTTAGAGTGGGCTAATGGAAAACAAATTTATCTAAGACAACCAACTGACGTCTTAATTATGGTCTAACAAAATACTTTGGGAGCTTTTGGGGTGTACTTATCAATGTGGACTACTATTAATGCATGTTATTTTACTGTTAACCCCAGTTATTAGTTGCTAGGTCTCATTGCATAAAATAGTTCAGTTACTGGTAAAATAATGCATTTTAATGGTAGCCCACATTGATAACTTTCTCCCCTTAGTGTGCAGTGTCTGGTACAAGAGCTGAGATTGTGATATCATAATGCCACATTCCACCAATGCCTAAGAGGTAACCTCATCAATGATGTCATAATGGCTTGATTGGTGGAGTGTGCAGTGTGTGGTACAGGAGCTGAGATTGTGATGTCATAATGCCACATTCCACCAATGCCTAAGAGGTAACCTCATCAATGATGTCATAATGGCTTGATCGTCCCAAGGAGGTTTTACAATAGGAGGCTAAATGAACCTATCTGACCCATTCTGTGGGCTGGAGGCAGTGGGCGGAGCTTATCACCATGTTGTGTGACCGCAAACATTCACAGATGCTATTAAAAGCAATAGTAAACTTGTGAGGTTTATGACTGCATATGTGTGTGTGTTTTTTAATTTGACAGATTTTTTAATTATTATTTGAATCCTTCCCATACATAGCCCAAGGCTTTTACATTTTTTTACCTTGGGGGGGGGGGGGGGGGGGGTCCTGGAGCGTGAGCCACAGTTCACAGATGCGGGTGCTCTGGAGCCGTGGAAGGCTCGATTGTTGTAGGGGGCAGTTTTAAGAAAGGCCACGGCTCTGACTAAGCGTTGGGACCAGGTTGTGGGGATTCCCCCCCCCCCCCCCCCCAGAGGTTAAAAAAAGGCCTTGGGTTATATATGGGAAACTTTCAAATAAATAAAAATGTTGTCAAATAAACACACGCACATATATATACACATAGGCAGTCATAAACCTCATAAGTTTGCTATTGTTTTCAAAAGCAAGCTTACCCAAATGACCCGACCTAACCATATAAGCCCACCCACATGACTCCTGTTCTGATGATGGTTATATCTTAGACCATATCTCCCAATTCTCTTTCATGCTTATCCCTTAGTCCTTCTTCACCATCTTCCCTACACCTTACCCCTCCCATTCCCTTTTCCTTATACTTTCTTTGTTGCACCTTTCCGTATTCAATTCATATATTCTTAAGGCCTTTACTATGTTTACTATAGTCTGTAATATTTCTCCTTACAAGAACTTTGTAATTCTATTTACTATGTAAGCCGTATTGAACCTGCTATGTGTGGGAAAGCGTGGGGTACAAATGTAATAAATGTTTGGAGTCTCACAATATGGCTGGTACACGGGTGAGACATCACACTGTCTCCTGTCATAAAACTTCCAAGGATTGTCCAGTAATTGGCTCACTTTCATTTTATATAGAAGTGATTTTGATTTCTAGAGACATTTATTTATTTTTTCTTAAATTGAGTGGGAAATTATTAACATGGGCTAACATTAAGACACATTTTTACTGTTAACCCCAGTTATTAGTAACTAGAACTTATTGCATAAAATGGGACCTGCACTAAAATAGCACAAGTTAGTGGTAAAATAGCACATCTTAATGGTAGCCCACATTGATAACTCCCCCCTTAGTATCTTAAAGCAGAAGTTTTTATTTGAATAATCAGACACAACTGGGGATAATTATATGAAGGTTTAAATGAAGGCACGAGACATGGGTCTACTGGAGGAAGTTGTCACATGTTCCCGGGAGCCCCTTATTTCATTAAAACAAAGGGTTTTCCCAGCAAAGAGCCCCTTGATAAGAAACTGGCAGCCGATCATTGACAAGGAAGCAGAGTAGCACCTTGACTTGTTCAGGATTCTTGGGTGAGGCAGTTCCAGCCTTGGTTCTCTAGCCTGTACAGTTCTATGGCTTTTGCCACAAGGCTACATTGCCAACCATTGCTCCTATATCTTATCAAAAGGACGGTGTGTTAAGCATTGCAACATTTTCCCTGTATTAATTTGTTTAACATCAAAAGCCACATGTGCACTGCCGCTCCTTGTGACGCTGGGCCAGTCACTTAACCCTCCCTTGCCTCAGGTACAAGTAAGTACCTGCATATACTATGTAAACAGCTTTGAATGTAGTTGCAAAAACCTCAGACAGGCAGTATATCATCCATATTTGAGAGAGATTCTAGATGGAATGTTGAGATTCTGTTGCTATTTGAGATTCTGGAATGTTGCTACTATTTGAGATTCTACATGGAATGTTGCTAGTGGAGGAGTAGCCTAGTGGTTAGTGCAGTGGACTTTGATCCTGGGGAACTGTGTTCAGTTCCTACTGCAGCTCCTTGTGACTCTGGGCAAGTCACTTAACTCTCCATTGCCCCAGGTAAAAATTAATACCTGACCATTACCATGTAAACTGCCTTGAATGTAGTTGCAAAAACCACAGAAAAGCAGTATATCAAGTCCCATTCTCTTTCCCTTTAGTGTGAACTTTCAGTCTGCAAATCTTCAAATGGAAAGACTGGTATTCCTCCAGCACAGCTCCCTGCATCTCCCGTGTCCTCTATCAATAATGCACGGCTGTGATTTCTCTCATATAACAGGACCATCGTACTTATAGAGAAAACATATTAAAACACTTCATCTTTTCAACACAATGGCATGGAGCATTGCTTTAGCTACCAGGGGACAAAAGGGCTGATTACAGTCACTGACTTTGACGTATTTATTATTGCCGTGTACTTGTATGGAATCTGAGTACTTTGATTCTTATGGTCAGGAAATAAACCTCCTATATTCATTTTATGTCACTGTGTACCATTAAATAGCACATTCCACGTTATGGAATATCCTGGGACCATATCCACTACTCTGTACTGTCATGGAAATATTCCCCCCTTCCCTTAAAAAAAAAAAACGGCTACTCGTCTGTGACTTAGCTGGGCCACTGCAACTGTTGTTTGTTGTAAAAATTGTTTCTTATAAAAACTCTTGTAGCCCCGCTTCTTCTTTATATATAAAACGCACCTCCAACATTCTAATGAAGCCTCCATAAGTCCCAACATTCTAAATCTGTGGTGGTGTAGATCAAAGTTTGCCCATGAGTGTTTGCCCTGCCCTCGCCTGTAAGGGAAGGGATGCTACTTTAGCTATCATAAGAGGGGGGGGGGGGCAAAGGGGAAGAGAGGAGTAGGAGGGGGGGACACACTCACACTCACTGTGTCTCACATACGCACTCACACACAGTCATTCTGAAACACACACACACACTCACTCACAGATACACAACCACACAGACACAATCTCTCTCTGACACACAATCGCATAGTCACTCTCTCTCTCTCTCACACAGTCACTCTCACACACACACTCACTGAAACATACACACTACGAGGAAAACCTGGCTAGTGCCCGTTTCATTTGTTTCAGAAACGGGCCTTTTTTTTTACTAGTATCTCATAAATCCTATGCGGATAACAAAATTTGCATATATAATATTCAGCAACATATACAAATTATAACAGACAAAATCAATAAAATAACAGACATAATCATAATGGCACCTTTCTGTTTCCCCTGTACTTTTCTTCTCTCATAGCTTACTGTCCATCATTTAAATTGTAGCTGTATTACATTCCTTTTGCCTGAGCTTCTGAGAGCTGCATAGCCTAACCATAAACTCTATTGTGTCTGCAGATTAATGGGTACCTGCAGTAGCGTAGCGGGGGCGGCTGCCACCCGGGGTGGATCGCCGCTGCACCCCCCACCCCCCCGGGTGCAGACCAACACGACACCCCCCACCGGCGTCGATACCCCCTCCGGCATAGCACCACCCCGACACGGTCCCCACCTGCCTACGAGCTCCATCCATCTGCAGCGCTGCTGTAAAGAAGAAATCGCTTCGTCGGCCCTTCCCTCACTCACTGTGTCCCGCCCTTGAGGAAATAGGAAGTTACGTCAGAGGGCGGGAGACAGTGAGTGAGGGAAGGGCCGACGAAGCGATGGTGAGAAGTTTCTGCTTCCGTGCTGCCTCTCTGATGTCTCTTATAATTTATTTATACATTCATGTCGATTAAACCATCAACCAAAATACAAAACAAAATTTCACCCACAAACATACATATCCACTCCTACACTAGCTGAGATCACGTTTAATTATCTCACTAACCTCATCTGCACCTTTCTTTAAATTAGTCACCTTACTTTCTAACTCCTCTTACTCTCTTACCTATCTGTATGTTCCATCTTTGTTTATACCTTACGCTGTCTGTCAAAATGTTCTACTACATATTGTGTTGACATAGTAAAGTATTATACTATGGAGCTCATTTTCAAAAGAGAAAAACGTGCCAAAAGTGGCATAAATCTGCATTTGGAAACATCCAAATTGGAATTTTCAAAACCAAGTTTTAGACATTTTGCTATGAATTCTGTTAGAAGTGTATTCAAATCAGAAGGGGGTGTTTCAAGGGTGTGTTAAGGGCAGGATCTGGGCATTCCTAACACTTGGAAGTTTTTCAGCTATAATGGAACAAAGCAAAACCATCCAGGACTAAAACTAAAATGTTTTGAGCTAGACCTACTTTTATAATGAATAAGGCACATAAAGGTGGCCTAAATGACCAGATGACCAAAGGATGGAATCAGGGATGACCTCCCTTTCCTCCCTTAGTGGTCACTGACCTCCCACCCCCAAAATGTGATTAAAAACATTACTTGCCAGCCTCAGATGTTATACTCAGGTACATCAGAATAGCATGCAGGTCCCTGGAGTAGTCTAGTGCTCGGTGCAGTACACTGCAGACAGGTGGACCCAGGCCCATACCTCCCCCTAACTGTTACACTTATGGTGGAAACTATGAGCCTTCCAAAATTCACCAGAAACCTACTGTACCCACATATAAGTGCCCCCCTTCACCCTTAACGGCTATGGTAGTGGTGTACAGTTGGGGGTAATGGGTTTGGGGTAGGTTTTAGGGGTCTCAGCAGACAAGGTAAGGGAGCAATAGTGAGGTGTGTACCTGGGAGCATTTTATGAAGTTCACTGCACTGCCCCCTAGGGTGCCCTATTGCTTCCCTGGGATATCAGGGGGACCAGTCTACTAAAAATGCTGGCTCCTCCTACATCCTATTGGCTTGATTTTGTGCATTTTGCACTTTGACTTTTTTTTTTCAGGACCAAAAACAAAATGTCCAAATCACAAAACCTTGTTCAAAACAGAATTTTCAAAAAAATAAAACATTGTTCTTTTTTGAAAATGACCTTCTTTCCTATTCAGATTTTGGTCTTTTTGCAAAACATCCAAAGTCGGATTTTTAGATGTCATATCGAAAATGCCCCTCAATGCCATTCTTTGTATTGTTATTTGAATATTTTTACTGCTGTAATTGTCTATTGCTTATGTTTGATTTAATCTTACTGTACACCGCCTTGAGTGAATTCTTTCAAAAAGGCAGTAAATGAATCCAAATAAATTAAATTAAATATTAATAAACTGAATCACCCTGCTTAATATATTTGTTTGTTACATTTGTATCCCACATTTTCCCACCTATTTGCAGGCTCAATGTGGCTTATATATAAAAAGCTTAGCCCTCAGCCTACACCAAAGCAGACCTGTGAAAATAAGAATAGCCATACTGGGTCAGACCAATGGTCCATCTAGCCCAGTATCTTGTTTCCAACAGTGACCAGTCCAGATCAGACGTACATGGCGGACACCCAATTAGTAGCAACATAAATATGCTTTTAAGTTGTTTCTTATCTCAAAAAAGATATAGTAGAATTGGAAAAGGTACAGCGAAGGGCGACGAAAATGATAGTGGGGATGGGACGACTTTCCTATGAAGAGAGGCTGAGAAGGCTAGGGCTTTTCAGCTTGGAGAAGAGACGGCTGAGGGGAGATATGATAGAAGTGTATAAAATAATGAGTGGAATGGATCGGGTGGATGTGAAGCGACTGTTCACGCTATCCAAAAATACTAGGACTAGAGGGCATGAGTTGAAGCTACAGTGTGGTAAATTTAAAACGAATCTGAGAAAAGTTTTCTTCACCCAACGTGTAATTAGACTCTGGAATTCGTTGCCGGAGAACGTGGTACGGGCGGTTAGCTTGACGGAGTTTAAAAAGGGGTTAGATAGATTCCTAAAGGACAAGTCCATAGACCGCTATTAAATGGACTTGGAAACATTCCGCATTTTTAGGTATAACTTGTCTGGAATGTTTTTACGTTTGGGGAGCGTGCCAGGTGCCCTTGACCTGGATTGGCCACTGTCGGTGACAGGATGCTGGGCTAGATGGACCTTTGGTCTTTCCCAGTATGGCACTACTTATGTACTTATGTACTTAAACACACTCTTTCACTGTTGTCAACCACGGAGGTAACATTTATTTATTTAACACATTTGTTCCCCACATTTCCCCACTAGTTGTAGGCTCAATGTGGTTTACACAAGACCGTAGGGCAGGCTACAGTTCAATAAAATACAATTAAACAATGTAATAGTAAACATATAGGTATCAGAACAACAATTATAATAAAAGTGAAAAAGATAAGGTCCATGGATTTTGCTGTATCAAAGAGGTACATTAGGTTGGGTCAGGAAGGTAAGCCTTCTTGAACAGGGTGGTCTTCAGTAATTTCCTGAAATTTAGATGGTTCTGAGTTGATTTTAAAGATTTTGGGTAGTGCATTCCGCAGCTGTGGTCCTATGAAGGAGAAGCTGGATGCGTAGGTAGACTTGTATTTAAGGCCGGTGCAATCTGGGTAATGTAAATTTAAGTAGGATCGAGAAAAACTGGAACTGTTTCTGGGTGGTAGGTCAATTAGATTTAGCATGTATCCAGGAACTTCTCCACAAATAATCCTGTGAATCAAGGTGCAGACCTTGAAGGCAATACGTTCCTTAATGGAGAGCCAGTGTAATTCTACAGTGTTGGACTTATCGCATACAATGCTGCCTCCCTGGTGATATAAAGTAGCTTCCTTAACAAAGGGACAATTAGTCCCCAGACATAGCGTATGCAGCATGAGAGACAGCTTTGGGTGGTTCTGCAGTTGGCAATTAGTTTGAGAAACAAAACGCAAGGTAGTAAATGGCAAGCGTGAAAATCTGATCATATTCACGGATGTTGTAGCCTCCATTTTCTACATTTCCACTTCCCTAGTTTAAAGAAGTGATTAATCTTATGTTACGGAAAATAACTGGCAATTACCACGGGGTGGGGAAAGAGAAAAGAGAGAGAAAATCCAGAGCCCTAGTTATTTTGAAAACTGTTTTGCAGTTCAATATATAGACATTGTCCCTTTTTCTAAAGAAATGAGTCTTGTTTGACAAACTAAAGACATTCTTTATTTATTTTTTGTTTTTCGTCATTTGTACTCATTGGGGAAAATACAGGAGTGTGGAGTACTTTTGGGAAGGGTGAAAATCCCGGGTTGGTTCTGTTGCATTTGTCATGCCGACTGCAGTGGAAAAGGTTTTGAGCTGCATCCAGTGGCCACTGATGTTATTTCTGGCCAGCGTGACAGAATCATATCAGCTTTATTTTATTAAATTATATGTATGGGCTTTGTTTTCATTCTAGTTTCTAACAAATTCAGCCAGTATCGGCATCAATGACTCCATGTTTACGGAGTCATTCCTACAGATTTTAGACCTATAATACTGGGAATGGATTTCTGGAAGCCAAGCACGATTCATTCTAAAACAAACACAACAAAACTGAAGAATGTAATGGACATAACACAACTCTTCCGTTGTACGATTCCCTAATGTGGCTGTGCCACATGAACTTTATCTTATCACATCACTACTTTGTATTTGTTCACACCGGAGCCTGCAAAGGCCTCTCCGGTACTATGTAAGCCACATTGAGCCTACAAATAGGTGGGAAAATGTGGGATATAAATGTAAGAAATAAAATCAATCACTAAAATAAAAGTCCAGCATCAGTTTATGGATTCATTTTGTAAGAGTTTACGCTTTGTGGTGCCCTATTACTAACCGCGTAGGCGCCTACGCGCGCCCGTGTGTCAGTTTGAAACTAACGCCCGGCTACCGCGTGGCCTGGGCGGTAATTTCATTTTTTATGCATGTCCACTATGCGCGATGGAAAATTTCCGGTGTGCGGTGCTAACCGGGCGGTAATCGGTAGTGTACACGCACCGATGATTACTGCCCGGTTAACGCACAAGACGTTACCGGTAAATCAATGGGTGGCGGTAAGGTCTCGGGTCCAAAATGGAAGCGCGCCAATTTTTATTTTGCCGCGCATCCGTTTTTGGCCATAAAGTGAGGCCTTTTTTGCAAGTGCGCTGAAAAATGGGCCTTCGTGCATCCAATACACATGTCTACACCAGCACAGGCCATTTTTCAGCACACCTGAGTAAAAGGACCCCTGTGCTTGTACAGATTAAATGGAAAAAAAATGAAGTTTTAGAAAGTTTTATGCCGAGGGAACTGAAACAGAAAACTGGGAATTGAAAGCAGGGAGCAAAGAATATGTTAGTCTATTTATTTATTTATTTATTTGTTGCATTTGTATCCCACATTTTCCCACCAATTTGCAGGCTCAATGTGGCTTACATTATGCCGTAATGGCGATCGCTATTTCCGGGTAGAGAAATACAAGTGGTATTGCATTGAAGTTCCTAAATGATAAAGTGAATTATAGAATAAGCTAGACAACTATAGAAAGTTCATTTCCGGCATGAGAAGTAAAGAGGTAGTGCGTATTGCGCAACTTTCATTAGTGGCAATGAAGGTTATCAGTCTAGTGTAAAGAGTTCAGTTTTGTCTAGTTGATGTAAAGTCTAGTTGTCTAGTATTTAGGATGGATCTGTGTGGTATGCCTTCTTGAACAGGTTGGTTTTCAGTAGTTTTCAGAAGATTGTTAGGTCGTGTATTGTTTTTATGGCCTTTGGTAGCGCGTTCCATAGTTGCGCACTTATGTAGGAGAAGCTGGATGCATATGTGGATTTATATTTAAGTCCCTTGCAGCTGGGGAAGTGGAGATTCAAGAATGTGCGTGCTGATCTTTTTGTGTTCCTAGTTGGCAAGTCTATGAGGTCTGAAATATAGACCATGGCTTCACCATAAACAATTTTGTGGACCAGGGTGCAAACAGTCTTATCTGTTTATAGCTATCAAATTAGTTGCATTTTTCTATTTCAAAACAACAAAACAAACAAACAAAAAACCTACCGTACCAGCTTCTATGAAGTAAAGAACCAAAGTCCAAAGAAGTTGCAGGTTGGCATTCTGGCATGATCTGGTGGAAAACCACTGGCCCCAGATTTCCAAGAAAGTTGCTAACCCTATAGGGGGAGATTCTGTATATGCCGCATGGAAAACATTTCCGCCTAAGCATATTCTATAAGCGGCTAAGCGGCGCCTAGATTTAGGTATGGTATATAGAATACACTAAGTCAATATCCCAGTACCTAAAACTAGGCACCTCCATTTACACCAGTGAAAATGAGGTGAAAATCCCAGGGCGTAGATTTAAGCACAGAGGGCCATAACCTATAACAACATATGTAAGTTTCAGAACACCCATGAAATGTCCATTTCTCCACCTAGATTCACGCCCCTTTTTGCCTGCGCACATTAGAATTTAGGCGCACTGCGTGACAGAATACACTTAGCGAGTTGTGCGCATAAATTCTAATTACCAGTTAGTGCTCATTATTACTTAAGTGCTGTTATCCACACTAATTAGATTACGTGCATTGTTATAGAATACGCCTGGATTTTGTCAGGGATCTCTAGGCACGCTATATAGAATCCAGAGGATAGCGGTCAGGTCTGAAAGTGAGGAATAGTAGGCCCTGATAGTGCCAGCCCATTTCTGTCTCATAGCTCTGCTTAAATTGACATTACTTAGCTTAATTGGGGCCCTAGGTGATTGTCCTTTTTGCTTTTCTCCCCCCCCCCCCCCCCCCCCCCACCAAAAAAAAAAAAATTAGTCTTATGTTGTGTTATAGGTATTACTTGATCTGGTCTTTCCCCTTCCTTTTGTATCAATCCCAGCCTTGATAAAATGACGCAAGTGTACTGCTGGTTTCTGTAAGTTTTGAATCTTTCTGTCCGCATCTCTTTCTGTAAAACTATCTTATGATTGTTTATTTTGCACTTAATGTACCGTCTTTATTTATTATTACATTTGTACCCCGCGCTTTCCCACTCAAAGCAGGTTCAATGCGGCTTACGTAGTTAGTAATAGGGATTACAGAGTATTGATAGAGAAGTTATAAGTAAGGTATAGCAGAATAATAAAAGGGTTAAGTAGGTATAGATGGGCAAGGGTGAAGGGAGTAGGAGAGGTATAAACAAGATTAAGCGAGCAATTGGGAGAGGGGTGAAGGAGGCGAGAGGGGGATGGGACATGGGATAAGCAAAGGGAAATTTGGTGGGAGATGAATTCTAGGTTAATGTCATTGTCTCCTGAATATGTGTTGGGTAGATGGGTTAATAGGGTTAGTCTTGGTCATTTGGATAGACTTGCTTGAACAGATGGGTTTTTAGTGATTTCCGGAAAGGTAAATAGTTTCTGATTGATCGGATAGGTCTGGGGAGTGCATTCCAGAGTTGGCTGCCTAAGAAGGAGAAGTTGGATCCATTGTAGGTTTTGTACTTGAGTCCTATGCAATTGAGGTAATGTAGGTTGAGGTAAGTCCGTGAAGTTATAGACCTGTTTCTGGTGGGAAGGTCAATCAGATTGAGCATATAGTCCGGAGATTCATCATGGATAATCTTGTGGATTAATGTGAGAAATTTGAAGATGATTCTTTCTCTAATAGAGAGCCAGTGAAGTTTTACACGAAGAGGTGTTGCACATTGAAATCGTGATTTGCCAAAAATGAGACTTGATGCTGTATTTTGGGCAGTCTGAAGTTTTTTTAGGATATGGGTCTTACATAATCGAGGCATTTTCTTCAGAACGTGGATATTTTAATATTAGTTTCAAACTGAGACCTTAGTTGAATGGAATTGTATTCAAACTCTTGTCCTTTCCCACTACTCCCGCCTAACCTTTAACCTTCTCCCAGCTGACTGATGGGATACCTTCACTGCCAGTGTCTTAAAATGTGTGGTCCTAGAATTTAAGCAGTGACATCCCTGCAGAAGAAGCGTCTGTGGCATTTGGTGGCCTTGGGTTTATGTCAAGGTTCCGGCTTTCTTCTAAGTTTACCAGGGACAGGCGTTCCTTTGCAACAGCGTGGAAAATGTCAATGAAATATCTCATGCTATCACATGTCGTTATCAAATGAAAAGGAGCAGAAAAGATGAAAATCTGTGCTTTATCATTTGCCACTAATAATGCACACCCTTTTGATACAGGGTGTGTTCTTTCACAAGGAATATGTCCTCTTTGCACATAAGTATGTAAGTGTTGCCACACTGGGACAGACCAATGGTCCATCAAGCCCAACATCCAGTTTCCAATAGTGGCCAATCCAGATCACAAATACCTAGCTAGATCCCGAAAAAGTCTGATACATTTTATGCTGCTTATCCCAGAAATAAGCAGTGGATTTTCCCCATGTCAATTTATTAATGGTCTATGGACTTTTCCCTTAGGAAGCCGTCCAGACTTTTTTAAAAACCCCGCTAAGCTAACCGCTTTTACAACATTCTCTGTTAACGATTTCCAGAATTTAATTACACGCTGAATGAAGAAACATTTTCTCCGATTCGTATTAAATTTGCTACTTTGTAGCTTCATTGCATGCCCCCTATTCCTAGTATTTTTGGAAAGAGTAAACAAACAATTTACGGTTACCCGTTCCACTCCACTCATTATTTTATAGACCTCCTACAGCTGCCTTTTCTCCAAGCTGAAGAGGCCTACACTACTGCAAGCTATTTTTCAGCACACCTTAGTAAAAGGACCTCTCAATGGCTTTGCTTCTGTGCTGAAAAAATGGCTGAATGAAAACGCATAAGGGGGCCCCTTTTACTAAGCAGCGGTAGGGGTAATGCGCAGGTAGCATGCGCCAAATCGGCACTACTGCAGGGGTAGCGTGGGCAAAGTTGGCACGTGCTAGCTTCTGTGGTAGAAAATAAATTTCTGTTTTGTACCGCGGGGGGGGGGGGGGGGGGGGGGCGTTCCTGGCGGTAATTGGCATTGTGGCCAGAATGGAGCATGCTGCCTGATGACCTCACAAGTAGCATATGAGCCCTTACTGCTACATCAGTGGGGGGGGGGGGGGGGGATAAGAGATCAGGCAGTAAATAACTGCGCGCTACTTTAAATTTTAGCATGGCCATTTACTGCCCCATTAAAAAATGCCCCTTTTCCTAGCAGTGGTAAAAAAAATGGCCAAACACGTGCCAAAAACAAGCGCCAACACTACCGCAAGCCACAGGTGTCACCTGCCTGCCTCCACAGCTCCGGGCCCCCTGCATTCAAGGCGGCAGTCGCAGATCACCTCTCTTCTGGCCTTCCCTCCCTGTGTCCCGCCCTCGTCTGATGTAACTTCCGGTTTCTGCAGAGCCAAGGAGGCAGGCAGATGACACCGGGAACTGCAGCGCCGGCGGCCTAATCCCAGCGTCGGGCCCCCCTTGAAGGCCCGGGGAATTTTTGTCCCCACTGCCCCCCCTCTCGGCAGCCCTGCTCCCAAAAGAAATCACTGTTGTGAGGGATCACCAAACTGGATGCACAGATATAACAATGGTCCTTGTTTTGTGCTTAAAATACCTCCAACAGCTGTTAGCTTACACAAGGGTATGGAAATGCTTTGGTTTCTTATTTAAGGTTTAGCCCATCTCTGAAAGGAAGGAGCTGTGAGTTTACTCAGTATCTGTGAGAGAGAAAGTGAGCTTGTGTTTCCAACTGCTTCTCTGTTCAATGTTGTTATCCACATGGAAAATTTTAGAACCTATCAGTGGCTCCAGAAGGATCAAAACGGTGGTTCATGCATGGGTGGACGTGAGAACATTATCCTGGAAAGGAGGCTCCTTTTTCTTCTTGTTCCTTAGGGATTTGTACAGATGCAAAAAAAAAAAAGCATTATTTTCAGAATTTTTCCTTCTTTCACACGTTCGTTTTAATAAAGAACTATAACCTGCATTAGAACTTTTTAATCAGTGCAAATTGATTGTGCTCGTGAAGTCAGTTCTTCAGGCACTAAAGGGCATTAAACTCTAACACATTAAAGCATTTTGTGGAATTTTACCTGTTTGCATGGACTAACTCATGCATTAGTTATTTTTTCAAGATATTTTTTGGAGGAGGCATGCCATCGACATGGCAAAAGTGCATTATGATTAGTACTCGCTAACTGACTAACATGGAGTTAAAGAGAGAGCCTTTACCACTTACATAAGTATTGCAATACTGGGAAAGACCAAAGGTCCATCAAGCCCAGCATCCTGTTTCCAACAGTGGCCAATCCAGGTCACAAATACCCGGCAAGATCCCAAAAATATATAAAACATTTTATACTGCTTATCCCAGAAATAGTGGATTTTTCCCAAGTCCATTTAATAATGGTCTTTTCCTTTAGGAAGCCGTCTAAACCTTTTTTAAACTCCGCTAAGCTAACCGCCTTTACCACGTTCTCTGGCAATGAATTCCAGAGTTGAATTACATGTTGAGTGAAGAAAAATTTTCTCTGATTCGTTTTAAATTTACTACATTGTAGCTTGATCGCATGCCCCCTAGTCCTAGTATTTTTGGAAAGCGTGAACAGACGCTTCACATCTACCCGTTCAACTCCACCCATTATTTTATAGACCTCTATCATATCTCCCATCAGCCGCCTTTTTTCCAAGCTGAAGAGCCCTAGCCGCTTTAGCCTTTCCTCATAGGGAAGTGTTCCCATATAATTTTTGTCGCCCTTCTCTGCACCTTTCCTAATTCCACTATATCTTTTTGAGATACGGCGACCAGAATTGAACACACTTCCTAAATAGGAGGCGGTAATGACTCCCGTGTTAATTTTTACAGGTACTACACGCTGATGCAAAAATTAGCGCAGAACCAGACATTTGAAAAAATGGTAAATGTCTTATAAAAGTACGTTGGAAAGTTGCACGTTAAGCCCAGATTTCAGCGCACTGAAGGGCCCCTATAATTTTAAGAAGGGCTAATGAATTTAATATGTGATCATGAATGCACATCCTTATTATTTTTTTTTCACTGCCTCGGGCAATAGTTCGTTGTTACAGCTCCTTCAAATCATCCACTTCCATTGATGGGGTGTTAGGTAAAATGAGGGTGCAACTGTTCTGCTTGTCATCAAAAACTTCTGCTGGCACCATCTTTTTAAAAAATATTTTTATTGACCTGAAAAACACACTGTACACAATACAGAAATAGCAAGCACAATAAATCACCTTCATTTTACAGTGGAAATATAACATAGACCATCAAAGAAAATCCAGGCTTTACTGATACATGTTTCTCACTTTTTTGTACTTTTCACCCCCCATCTCCATTAGCCTCTAAACATCCCCCCCTGTGCCCTTTACCCCTACCCCCTTCCCACACTCTCTCCCTCCCTTTCTATCCCTTCCCCCCCCCTCCCTACCTCCCCCCACCCTTCCTCCTAACCAGGTACCTACTTTATGTTCTTACTGTGTCCTATTATGATAGTCCATTTATATATTTGTTTGTTTGTTTGTGTTATTTTATATTATATTAGGGCCGCCTAGTGAGCCAGTCTCCTCCATCGCCGCCATAGGCCACGATATATATTATCCCTATTGTCAGAAATGGTCTCCCCCCCCCCCCCCCTCCGGCACCATCTTAAACCATCCAAAATAAACATTAGAGCAACAGAAAGGGCTAAGACAGTGGATCCCAAACCTAGTCTTGAAGGCTCCCCAGCCAGTCAGGTTTTCAGGATATCCACAATGAATATTCATGAGAGACAGTGGCGTACCAAGGGGGGGGGGGCGGTGGGGGCGGTCCGCCCCGGGTGCACGCCGCTGGGGGGGAGGGGGGTGCCGCGCGCCTGTTGGCTCTTCGTTTTCATGCTCCCTTTGCCCCGGAACAGGTTACTTCCTGTTCCGGGGCAGAGGGAGCATGAAAACGAAGAGCCGGCAGGCACGCGGCACCCCACCCCCCAGCGGCGTGCACCCGGGGGGGGGGGGGGTTCTTTCGCCGGGGGGGCGCTGCACCTGGGGGGCGGGGTGCATCAGCGATCCGCCCCAGGTGTCAGCCCCCCTAGGAACGACACTGATGAGAGAGATTTACATGCAGTGGAAACAGTGCATAGAAATTGCTCTTGCATGAATATTCATTTTGGATATCCTGAAAACCCAACTGGCTGGGGTGCCTCCAGGACCAGGTTTGGGAACCTCTAAGCTAAGAAAAAAAAATGTTTCATTGAAACAGTTAATATTTAAAGACAGTTTAGGAGAAACCCAAACTGTAACAATACTGACTTACAGTTTCAATTTTACAGAAAAGGAAAAAGAAAACCTAAGAAAAGCAGAACTAGGATTAAGACCAGTGTTCCCTCTAAAGTGAGCATGTGAGCAATCACTCATACAAACCAGGAGCATCGCTCACTTACGGTCAATGTACGGTCACCGCAGATGCGGAAACAAAACTTTTTACTGCGCCACAGGAAAGGTAAAAATGTTTGTTCCTGCTGTAAAAAAAAAAAAGCCTTTCGTCCATGCCCATTTTCCTCCCGCAGGTAACGAGTGCAGGATCCTGCAGCCAGCAGAGATTCACAGAAAGAGGCTGTCTCCGTGGCCTTCGTCCTGCCACGTCCCACCCTCTCTACTGCAACTGTTTTTAGCATCAGAAGAAGTTGCAGTAGAGAGGTGTATAATTATAGTACAGGAAGAGGCCGTCACTGGATGCCCACCGGAAGGGTGGAAGGCCAGATTTTAGGACTCAGGCTGTAAAAATACCAGCTAGGTTTAAAAATCTATGACTGGCTGAGCATGGACTTGCTTTTCTTGCAAGTTAATATGTGTTCTACCCTAAGATCTATCCACTGGAATAGTGGCAGGCCAAACTACATAGCTTTGTACAGCTGAAAAGCACTGACTAGGCCTGATAACGTACAAACTGAATGTAGCACTTATTAAAATGGAGTTTGTCTTTCTATAAGATGAAACTTAGATCATAAGATAATAGAAAAAGGGGAAGTGAAACTGATATGCTAAGAATAAGATGTTCTGGCAGAAGAGAAAAACATGTTGACAAAAGAGGAAATTGCGAAATAACTTGCAATAGCTGGAACGGAAAGAGTTGGGTACAGAACAACAGATGGCAGGACACGACAGTTTAACCACAGAAATTGAGAAATATTTGAAAAAAATAGGTCCCAAAATAGGTCCAGCCATAGACTTCTATAGAGAGAAAAGAGTATAAAAGAAGGGTGATTTTGGCTTAAGTTAGGAGTCCGTCCCCGACACATTGGAAGCAGCGAAGCTCTGTCCGGTTGTACCCAGAATCTGTCTGCTGAATGTACCTGATTAAAGTCTGATGTGCAAATAAAAATCCTTATTCCAAATGATGATTTGTGGGCTTAACTTAATGATGAAAGGCTGTAAGTATAAATGCTTTTGCTATATCAGGCTATCTTTCGCGGCATTGTATAACTTGTAACCTAAATCCAGTTTGTCATAAGGCTGGTATCTATTCCTTGCCAGTGCTGAGAGGCGGACTAATGCGGGTCTCTTAGATCTAACGTCTTTCTCAGTGGCAACTCCTCTTAGAACTTCACAACCCACTTCACAACCCCCTGATTACCCCAGTACTAGCGCTATTTAGAGATGGAGTCAGATTAAGGTCACTCTAGCCTTCTTGGAGGGGTTCTAGACCCCCCTAAATTATTTACAGAGGGTAGGATGCAGCAAAAGGAAGGCCATGGAGAGAACCTCTGACTGAATCACTGCAGGGGGCTGTCTCTCGCCAGCAAAGTAAAAGAGAATTCAGGAGGGGCCCAAGCCCACATTTTGGGATCCATTTGTTAAAGTAGCCATGGAGAACCGGCTCCCAAAATTCTTAAAAACTTAACAAACGGCTCTCAAGAGCCTGTGAGAGCCTGCTCCAGCACACCGCTGTATGTAAGACTCCTGGGGAGGAGGAAGGGAGGGGAGAAAAGTGCTTGCTGGACATGCAGGGCCGCCGAGAGGGGGAGGGGGAACAAAATTCCCGGGGGCCCGGAGCCGCAGTCCCACCCGCCACCGGGCCCCTTCCACCCGAACCCCCTCCAGCGGAAGTGCTGTCTTCTGACTCCGGCGTGCGCGGCCCACACAGACACGCTCCTCTCAGCTGATCTTCGCACAGGCAGGACGTCAGACGCACCGAAGCCCTGCAGAGTACAGCACTTCTGCTGGCGGGGGTTTGGGTGGAAGGGGCCCGGTGGCGGAGGTGGGTGGGACTGTGGCTCACTGGCGCCGGGCCCCCCTCACGAGCCTGGCCCAGTCTCTCGGCGGCTCCGGACCCATGGGAGGGAAAGGAGTGGTTGGGGGGGGGGGACTGGCTGGAGCCATGAGAGGAGGGGGTGGGGTTAGAACTGGGGCTGGAGGGAAAGGATAGAGGTGCTGGCTGAACCCATGGGAGGGAAGGGAGAGGTGGGGGCGGGGCTGGCTGGAGTCATGAGAGGAGGGGGTGGGGTTAGAACTGCTGGTTAACACCAAATAGCTGAAATGTAGCAGAAAGCCACGTTATAGAGTGCCCCGGTGAAAGGAATACCCTTCAGGCCCAGCAGACCAAAACATGTTTCCTAAAATGGTTTCAGTCTCTTGCTAGTTAAAGATAGGCCTGTGTCGTATTTGAAGCTAGGCCTCATTTGAGTTTTATTTTAGGTTCTGATGCCATTTTTTTTTCCATGGCTCCCAGCATCCCTGCTGAGGCATGAGGTATGCTTGATGTTTGACCAAAGGGCAGTGGCTGTCAGCATGTCGGCAATGTGCCGCACCATGTGTGGCGCTGGCCTTCCTCGCATTCCTTTCTCATACAGAACACAGTCTGTGCTTTCTTCCCCAAAATAGCCTGATACTGGAGGACAGCTGTGAGTGCGGTAGGGCTCATGCAAGCTGCAGATTAGTACGTGATTGAATAGTAACATAGTAAATGACGGCAGATAAAGACCACAGCGGCCTATCCCATCTGTTCCATTGTGTATCCTGGTAGCAGAATCTCAAATAACAAGAAAACTTATTTCTACTGTGTACTGTAGATCTATAAACTTTTCTAAGAGTTTTTTCTACACAGTCTATGCTGCTTCCTGCTAATGTACCGGTTTATCAATGGACCAAAAACTAAACTTGGAGGCGTTTTCTGTAATGACTGATCACTGGTCAGCAGGACTTACTATAACATAAAAATAAATTTGGATGTATAATATTTACGTAATGCAGTGAAATTATGCAGGAAATATATGGAATGTGAGGGCAGGCCTGGTGGCTTTTAGTGTCTTGGCTGTGTGCAGAACTGCTACAAAAATCTGGGTTTGATTTCTGGCTAAGGGCTCATGTCCTCCCTGAGGGGAGGAGTAGCCTAGTGGTTAGTACAGTGGACTTTGATCCTGGGGAACTTGAGTTCAATTCCCACTGCAGCTCCTTGTGACTCTGGGCAAGTCACTTAACCTTCCATTGCCCCTGGTACAAAATAAGTACCTGAATATATGTAAACTGCTTTGAATGTAGTTGCAAAAACCTCAGAAAGGTGATATATCAAGTCCCATTTCCCTTCCCCTATTTGAGATTCTACATGGAATGTTGCTGTTGCTACTATTGAGATTCTGTTGCTACAATTTGAGATTCTACATGGAATGTTGCTATTCCACTAGCAACATTCCATGTAGAAGTCGGCCCTTGCAGATCACCAATGTGGCCGCACAGGCTTCTGCTTCTGTGAGTCTGACGTCCTGCACATACATGCAGGACGTCAGACTCACAGAAACAGAAGCCTGCGCGGCCGCATTGCTGATCTGCAAGGGCAGGCTTCTACATGGAATGTTGCTAGTGGAGGAGTAGCCTAGTGGTTAGTGCAGTGGACTTTGATCCTGGGGAACTTGAGTTCAATTCCCACTGCAGCTCTTTGTGACTCTGGGCAAGTCACTTTGCCCCTGGTATAAAATAAGCATCTGAATATATGTAAACCACTTTGAATGTAGTTGCAAAAACCTCAAGTCCCATTTCCCGCCCCCTCCAAAGGTTGGGGACATAGGGCTGATATTCAAACTGAGGGAGTTACCCCAGCTAACCCAGTGATGCTGGATATTCAATTTCAGGCTGTTTCCAGTGGCTGCCATTGAATATCTGGTCTATTTTTGGCTGGTTTGAACTTAACCAGCCAAGCTGGCCGGCCAAGTTCAAACCAGCCAAAGATATACCAGGCATGCATAAGGCCAAACATGACAGTCACAAACAGAAGGCAAAATGCTGTACTAAAAAGGAGGCACCAAGTGGAAGGGGTAGAGCAACGAAACTTCTCACAGATGGTGCGGCCAAACACGGCCACCAAACACACTGAAAATTGGTGGCTAGCCGGTTATATAGTGCGATATAACCAGCTAGCCACTAGCTGCTAAATGTAAATGGCCAGCATCCCCCACTGAAAATTCGTAGATAGTCGGCTAAGTATAATTTAACTGGCCAGGTGCCATTCCCGGCTGGTTAAATGGGTTAGAATATTGGCGGGATTGTGAACACAGCTTCCACAACCATGGGGTGGGTTGTGTGTCATACTCATAAGTACATAAGTATTGCCATACTGGAAAAGACCAAAGGTCCATCGAGCCCAGCATCCTGTTTCCAACAGTGGCCAGTCCAGGACACAAATACCTGGCAAGATTCCAAAAATGTACAAAACATTTTATTCTGCTTATCCCAGAAATAGTGGATTTTCCCCAAGTCCATTTAATAACGGTCTATGGACTTTTCCTTTAGGAAGCCGTCCAAACCTTTTTTAAACTCCGCTAAGCTAACCGCCTTTACCACATTCTCTGGCAACGAATTCCAGAGTTTAATTACACGTTGAGTGAAGAAATATTTTCTCCAGTTCATTTTAAATTTACTACATTGTAGCTTCATCGCATGCCCCCTAGTCCTAGTATTTTTGGAAAGCGTGAACAGACGCTTCACATCTACCCGTTCAACTCCACTCATTATTTTATAGACCTCTATCATATCTCCCCTCAGCCGCCTTTTCTCCAAGCTGAAGACCCCTAGCGGCTTTAGCCTTTCCTCATAGCAACAGCAACCTCTAGTGGTCAGATGTAGGTCCTTATTTGCAGGATTCAGTAAGGTGCTCTCTGGTACACAGTTTCCCCACTAAGGACTATCCATGCAATGACAGGGCTACAGTGAATCGAAAGGGCAGTCCCTGGGTAGTTTCAAACGAGAGCTCATGAGGACAGACCCAGCCTTGATTCCGAGTTGGAAGTCAAAATGAGCAGAAAACTGCCAGATAAAAATAAAAGGAATGGAAAGAACCAGGGTGTGCAGTAAACAGATTAACCCTTTTCCAGGCAGTGTTGTCAGATATTTGATACTACATCAAGATGATCCAGCGACGTGGATAACGATTTCTTTACACAAGTCCCAGATAGAAGTACTCAACAGGGCCTGTGTTAAGTACCTCTATCTGAGAACTTGCCTTACAACTGTTAATGAAGGACTCATTATCCACATCGCTGGATCACTTTGATGCTTATTCCTTCCACCATTTTGGTGTGCTTTTGCTTTTCTGTGGATGTTTTGGCTTTCTCCTTTCTCTGGATATATTTGATGCTGTCAAGAGTGTGACTTTGTTTTTATGTTTTGCATTAGTGTTTTAATGTAGTAAAAATGTTTTATTTTTTTTTAGTGAAAATTCCAAGCCAAAAGTTTCAAGTGGAGTGGAGGAGTGGCCTAGTGGTTAGGGTGGTGGACTTTGGTCCTGGGGAACTGAGGAACTGAGTTCGATTCCCACTTCAGGCACAGGCAGCTCCTTGTGACTCTGGGCAAGTCACTTAACCCTCCATTGCCCCATGTAAGCCGCATTGAGCCTGCCATGAGTGGGAAAGCGCGGGGTACAAATGTAACAAAAAAAAACAAAAAGTAATTAGATATAACAAATTCACTCAAAAAAGAGAGACAAGCCTTTGTTTACAGGGTCATTTATATATATAGATGGCTTTCTCCCATCCCGTATTCATAATACCCACAGTATTCATTTCGGAAGAACCACAGCTCTTGGAAAATTAGATGCAGCCATTGGGCAGAAACAGTAAGATATAAATTACAGCATCCTCTGTAAAAAGTTGGAGTCCAGTAAATCCATTAGAAAAAGTTTGGTATTTTCCCCGATACTCCATTTCTGCTTCCAGTAAGTGAAAAGTTACCTCGGCTCACAAGAATAACTGCACTGTTTGCTCATTAATTAGTAACAGCAAAAGCCTACGTCTTATCGCAAACCTCTTCACAACAGATTTTTAAATTTATGATTCATTTCTTACTGTTTATTTACTAATGGATGAGTAACGATTGAGGGTGCTCGTCTGCTGAAAGAGATGCATTGTATGGCAAACAGAGCTGAACGCAATACTCAAGGTGTGGTCACACCATGGAGCGACAGAGAAGCATTATTAGGGTTACTATTTTTTGTCCTTAAAAAAGAGGACACTTGCCCCGCCCCATTTCACGCCCTATACACGCCCCTTTCTGCACCTCACCCTGCCCCTTGTCGCACTTCACCCCGCCCCCCTGTCGCATTTTCCACTCCCCCTGGTCACCCCCTCACCTCACCTCCCCTCCCCCCGACCCTGTCACCACCTCCCCTTACTCATGATCTTCCCTGGTGGTCTAGTGACTTTGGGGCAGGAAAGAGCCCCCTTTTTCCTGCCTGGTGCGCTGCCTGCTCTGCATCCTGTATGCTGCCTGTGATGGTCTCGGCGAGATTCAAAATGGCCGCCGAGAATTAAAGTCTTGCGAGGCCGCTTCAATTCTCGGCGGCCATTTTGAATCTTGCCGAGACCGTCACAGGCAGCATACAGGATGCAGAGCAGCGCGCCGGGCAGGAAAGAGGGGGGCTCTTTCCTGCTTCAAAATCACTAGACCACCAGGGAAGATCGTGAGTGAGGGGAGGTCCGCCACACGTACGCACGTCAGCCGGCCCATTTGTCCAGAAATCCGGACAAATGTGCAGGCTGACCAAAACCCGTCCGGACGCCCGGACATGTCCTCAAAAAGAGGACATGTCCGGGTAAATCCGGACATATGGTAACCCTAGGCATTATAGTATTCTTGGTCTTGTCATACCGTCTGTGAAAGGAGTGTCATTACACTGGCAGAGTGTGTGCCTTCTCATTGTGTTTGCTTTTGAAGAATCTCATAGTAATGACGGCAGATAAAGACCTGAACGGTCCATCCAGTCTGCCCAACAAAATGAACTCATTTTACATGGTATGTGATACTTTATATGAATAACAGAGTTTGATTTGTCCTTGCCTTTCTCAGGGCACAGACCGTAGAAGTCTGCCCAGCACTCTCCTTGTACTAAGTTCTGAAGCATGCCCGTGTCATAACAAGTAGATAGTAAGTTATGGTGGTGATTCTCCAAGAGTGTTGCATGGTAGGGATGTGCATTCCATCATGCATATTTTGTGCATTTGAGCACCTTGAAAAATGCACGTAAAATTGAGGGTATATGTCTATACATTTATGTGTACACAAGCAGTTTGCACATTACAAATTATTTTACATGCATGGATATTTTTTATAAATGAAAATGTAGGTGTGAAATGAACTTTAAAATAAAAACAATATTGGGAAAATATTTGTGAAACTCTAAAAATGAAGTAAAACATGTTTGGCCGTTCATGCCTATGTTCTACAGGTTTAAAACAATATTTGTGAGCTTGCTGAATTCTTTAACGTATCTGCTTCTTAGGGGCCCTTTTTACTAAGACAACCTACGACCACCTAAACTTCAGGAAATCATTAAAAACCTACCTTTCAAAAAGGAATATCCTGCCGACCCAACATACATGCCTGCACTCTGCAACACAACATAACCAAAGCTTGTACTGGACACTAAATAATCTTTCCTCTCCTTGATTCCCATTGTAACTGAAACATATGTTCCTTACTCGACCACAATACCACCTGTATTTGTTTCTTTACCGGACTGGTGAATGCCTCTACGGTACTATGTAAGCCACATTGAGCCTGCAAATAGGTGGGAAAATGTGGGATACAAACGTAACAAGTAAATAACTAAAATGCACTAAAATTTGCAGTTACTGTGGCTTAATGTGGGATTTTACCACACTGTAACTTCAAATTCTATGTGGCACCTTTGGAGACTTTCCTACTATGTTTATTGCAGGTCACGCATTATTGTTCCCATTAGCATGTGCTACATATGGTTTAGGAGGTCTTTTACAAAGGTGCACTAGTATTTTTAGTATGCGCTAAACACTAGATACACCCATATATTCCTATGGGTGTCTTTAGCATTTAGTTGAAACTCAAAAAGGCACAGCTTCACACTCATTGTGTATCAAATCGGGTACAGGAAACAGCTCACTTCAGATCGAGATCACTTGCTGTAATTTAAAATAGTTTATTAAGTGGAGAAAAAAGGCTTCAGTATCACCACCCAGCCAGCCCGAAATTCATGGACTATTAGGCTTGAGCTCGGCGCACCATCATCATGCCAAAAAAAACCCTCCACAATATAACCATGAATTAACCAATCTCTAGTGAGCAATCTCATGTATCTATACGAGACAGGATCACTATCCAGCTTATTTTCGAAAGAGAAAGACACCCATATTTCGACCCAAATCGGGAGATGGGCGTCTTTCTCCTGTGGGCATCCAAATCGATATAATCAAAAGCCGATTTTGGGCGTCTTCAACTGCAATCTGTCACGGAAACGGCCAAAGTTGACGGGGGCGTGTCGGAGGTGTGGTGAAGGCAGGACTGGGGTGTGTTTATCGGCCAAGGAGAGATGAGCGTCCTCGGCCGATAATCGAAAAAAGAAAGGCGTTTTTAGCGCAAATTTGGGTCACTTTTTTTTTTTTATGAACAAGTCCCAAAAAAGTGCCCTAAATGACCAGATGACCACCGGAGGAAATCGGGGATGACCAGCCCTGACTCCCAAAGTGGTCACTAACCCTCTCCCACCCAAAAGAAAAAACAACTTTTAAAAACTTTTTTTTTTCCAGCCTCAAATGTCATACCCAGCTCTATCACAGCAGTATGCAGGTCCCTGGAGCAGTTGTCAGTAGGTGCAGTGGACCCAGGCCCATCCCCCCCTACCTGTTACACTTGTGGTGGTAAATGGAAGTGCTCCAAACCACCCCCAAAACCCACTGTACTCACATCTAGGTGCCCCCCTTCAGCCATAAATGCTATGGTAATGGTGTAGAGTTGTGGGTTTGGGGGGGGGGATTTGGTGGGCTCAGCACCCAAGGGAAGGGAGCTATGGACTTCAGAGGTAGTTTGCTTTGTTTTTTTAATTGTTACAAGTGCCCCCTAGGGTGCCCGGTTGGTGTCCTAGCATGTCAGGGGGACCAGTGCACTATGAATCCTGGCCCCTCCCACAACCCAATGCCTTGGATTTGGCCGTTTTTGAGCTGGGCGCCTTTGGTTTCCATTATCGCTGAAAAACGAAACCGCCCAGCTCAAATCTGCACAAATCCGATGCATTTGGCTGGCACAAACCGTATTATCGGAAAAAAGATGGATGCCCATTTTTTTCAAAAATACGGTTTGTCCCACCCCATCACGTACCCGTTCTCGGAGATAGACGCCCATGGAAATGGGCGTTCGCGTTCGATTATGCCCCTCTATGTGTATACACTGCTCTACAATTCAATGTCTCGTGACTCAGGCCAATTACTTACCTTCATTCCCATGCATTTGGCTCCGTCACATCAATTCTAACCCCTCCATCTTTAGCATTTAGCACATGCTTATTTTTAGCACACACTAAAAACTCTAGCACACCTTTGAAAAAGGACCCCTTAATGCGCTGAAGCAGGCAAACTACCACAAAATCCCATAACACAGTTGCGTGATATCCTGTTTCCATGCATTAACTACACATTAAGGGCTTAATGCCCTTTAGTAAAAGAGCCCCTTAGCTCTCTGACTTCCTTTGTTGAATTTAATCCCAGCTCTCCCTTTCATGATTTTTATTTTGTTAATTCTGCATTTTATTTCTGGAAAGAAGGATGTGAGCTTTTAATTAAGAAGCCCTCTAGTGGTGACAGATGACAAGTACAAGTGAGAAAAGATACTAGAGCTTCTGCTGATTGGTTGAAAGATGTATAAAAAAAAACTCGGCCAAAACTTGAAGCAGGGGTATTTGCTCCTGGTCTTGCAATTGGTGGAAATCTGAGATTTCACTCGGATCTTCTAGCCAGATGGGTTTGGGAAAACTTTGAAGGAAATCTGGGCTACCGTGGCACATTCACTTTCAGAGTTTCTGGAAAATGCAATCTTGGATTTTTCTAAAAACATGAAGCAGAATTTTAACTATAGTTTGAAATAGAAATGAGAAAACAAAACAATGGAACAAAGCTATATATTAGTTGATACCTTTGTATTGAACTAACTTAATATATTTCTTCAGTTGCTTGTAGGTTATTACGTTGCTTCAGGCTTTTTTTTGTTGTTGTTGTTGTTACATTTGTACCCCGCGCTTTCCCACTCATGGCAGGCTCAATACGGCTTACATGGGGCAACAGAGGGTTAAGTGACTTGCCCAGAGTCACAAGCTGCCTGTGCCTGAAGTGGGAATCGAGCTCAGTTCCTCAGGACCAAAGTCCACCACCCTAACCACTAGGCCACTCCTCCACTGTTTGAGATTCAATATTCCATGTAGAAGTCGGCCCTTGCAGATCACCAATGTGGCCGCGCATATGTGCAGGACGTCAGACTCACAGAAACAGAAGCCTGTGCAGCCTTCTACATGGAATGTTGCTAGTGGAATAGCAACATTCCATGTAGAATCTCCAATAGTAGCAACATTCCATGTAGAATCTCCAATAGTAGCAACAGAATCTCAATAGTAGCAACATTCCATGTAGAATCTCCAATGGTATCTATTTTATTTTTGTTACATTTGTACCCCGTGCTTTCCCACTCATGGCAGGCTCAATGTGGCTTACATGGGGCAATGGAGGGTTAAGTGACTTGCCCAGAGTCACAAGGAGCTGCCTGTGCCTGAAGTGGGAATCAAACTCAGTTCTCCAGGACCAAAGTCCGCCACTCCTCCACTCCTGTTGAGATTTAAAAATGGGGCCAATGAACCTGTTGTAGAAACGTTGACATTTGAGATATTTGAAAGGAGTTGATATATTTCTGTGGGTCTTTTGACAGGCCACCTTCTTGCAGATAGAGATGCTTTTCTCAACCATGTGGTTGATAGTTCTGTCCTGGGCTGAAATCTTCCATTCCTGTTTTTTTTTTTAATATCCTTTTAAAAAACAACAACTTTACAGCTATGCCTGTATTTCTCTTGCTTTTAACTGAATAAACAAGACTGAAACTTATCAAATCAAAGTGAAGCTGATTGACTATGTAAAGAAAAACTCAAATATTTAAACTAATTACATACAGTAAGGTAGAACATTCTGTTTCCATGTCTTTTTTACTTTTGCTTTTTAAAATTTGTTTTCTTTATTTATAGCCTTTGTAAGCAATAATTGATTATTGACAGGTCAAAAATGTGTTGGGGGGATTTGCGGGGAGCAGGCGAGGCGCTTTACTAACCCAGGTCAAGGCAAGCACCTCTATATGATCTATTATCGGAATTCTAGGGCATCGTAGACTGGAATAGCCAAATGGTATTTGAGGTTAGAAATGATAGAACCTGTCATTACCCCACTCAGTCCCAGTTGCTTTGCTTCTCTGCATCTGTGAGCATGCCATCCTGCCTTTTCCTTGAGAAACTGGAATGATGTGTACATCAATGAGATGGAGAAAAACCCAACGTTTGTTAAGAGTCGTAGGGTTGACCTTGCCCAGTTGACTTCTCTATGTGTAGGCTCAGAACTGCCCTTCATTGGTTAAATTTTACGGATGCTCAGAAAAGGGTGCTGCTGGCCAGGGAAACATTTGAAGTGTATGTGGATCTCGGAGCTGCAGTGTGTTGTCTTGGGGGGGGGGGGGGCTGCAGGGAAGATTTGCATATGGAAAATTTAGCAACAGAACAGTAGGGGTGCTGCAAGCTAGAGTGAATCACTACTACTATTACTACTGATCATGGCTATGGTGTTATACAATGTATGCAGTACTGTATACAAAGGCATATGAGACAGTCCCTGGTAGACGGACCTTATAATCTATTCAAGATAGATAAACAGGATAATTGAGTTATTTATTGTGGGAATGATTTAATTGTGGGTACTGAACAGGTGTATAAGGGGTTAAGAATTACATGCAAAAAGATGGGCTTTTAGCCTGGATTTGAATCACAGTGCAGAGCTATGGACATAGATCTCAGAACCGGAATAGCAGGGGATGCTGCAGGGCAGGATTGAAGTGCTTAGAGAGAGCTGGGTGTGGGGGTCTGAGTCCTGGCATAGCTGTGTGTGTGTGGGGGGGGGGGGGGGGGGGGAGTGATGCAACAGGGCAGGGCTATGTATGAACAGCATATTTTTGTAGCTCCATCCTGGAATAACAGAGGGCGGCTTTCAGTCTCTTCCTTCTATAAGCACTACAATTTCACTGCAAAGGAAGGACTGTTTTCCTAATGGGATGATATAAAGCTTTCATTCTACAGACTGTTGAGTTCTGGGGTGTATCCAATAAAAAGCAAAAGAAGGTGAGAGAGAGAGAAAAAAACCAAACAAAGCAACCTTTTTTTAAAAAGGCCAGCATTGTTAACCCTTTCATCTTTATTATGTGATTTTCCTCTGTTTAATTATTTTTCCACTCCTTATGTGGTTATACATGTCTCTCATGATGGGAGTACCTGATAGTGGTGAAAGGGATGTTATAACTCTAGTTGCTGAAGTATCTCTGCTGAAAAAGTTGTGTGATCAGAGAAAATAATAGGAGATTCAGGAACTGCAATAATGGGTCAGTGCAAATGTCCATCAAGCCCAGTGTCCTCTGTCTAAGAGTGGCTAATCCTGGTCAGAAGTACCTGTGAGAACCCCAAAGAGTAGCAAGATTCCATGTAGAATCTCAAAGTAGCAAGATTCCGGAATCCCATAGAGCAGCAAAATTCCATGTAGAGAATCTGAGTAGCAAGATTCTGGAATTCTAAAGAGCAGCAAGATTCCATGCAGAATCTCAGAGTAGCAAGATTGCATACTACTGATTCCAGGTATAAGCAGTGGTTCTACCCAAGTCGACTTGGTTAATAATAATTTGTGGTCTTTATAGCACAAGCATTTTCATCTGATGTTTGGGCAAAATTCTACCTTTCCAGACACCACAAGTCATAAAAGCTCAGGGTAAAAAGTATATCATTTCAAGATCATGTCAGATGGCTGACTGGTACACCCTTTGCTCTTTTCCCCACACTTCAGGTAACTAATAGAGGGCAGGAGAGTGACTTCTAACCAGGGGCAGACTTACAGAAGTCCGGGCCCCCAGGCAGTGTAAGGATCATGGGCTCCTAATCACTTATCTAAAGTGACTAAACTAGATGGAGTTTAGGGGAGAATAGTCCCCCTACTGCTGTGTGCCCTTGAGCACTGTCCTATTGTCCCAATGGTCAGTCTGCACCTGCTTCTAACCCTGAAGCAAACCACTTCCCTGGAATGTGTCAGAAGCAGTCTTACACCGCCTTGGGCGAGTCTCTTCATAAAGGCGGTTAATAAATCCCAATAAATAATAATAATAAAATAATAATCTCTCGCCAACTCTCTAAGATAAGATTCAAGGCAAGTTACATTCAATGTAAAATAATTAAAAAAAAAACAACCCGACAACAAACATTGGGAATTACAAAATTTCAAGACAGTAACATAATAAAAAGCAAATATTAACCCCCCCCCCCCCCCCCCCAGGACTAACAAACAACTATGTTTCTCAGGCTTTGTGAAATAGAAGAAAACTCCCCAGTGAGCGTAATTCAAAACGAAAATTATTGCAATAGCGAACAGCTAAGAAAAAAATGGTCGAGAAAAAGCTGCTTTGAAGGAAAAGCTAACAGTAAGTAATTACGTCTTCTAGAGATTGTCCTAGATTTTAACTCAGTTACCAACTGAGCTCCAGGCGGCAAGTACCCTCCAAAAACTTAAATATTAAACTAAGTGCCTTAAAAATTCCTCATGTATAGTCTCTGAAACTGGGGAAAAAATAGAACACTCAGTGGTGTTCCTAGGTTGGCTGCCACCCGGGGCAGATTGCATCCTCAGTGCATCACCCCCCCCCCCCCAGCACATCACCCCCCCCCCCTGGTGCATTGCTCTTGCCTTCTGGGGGTGCAGGGAGCAGTCGCGCCGCTGTCTGCTCTGCCGGTTCCCTGCCCCGGAACAGGAAGTAACAGAGGGAGCAGGGAACCGGCGGAGCTGACAGCGGCCTGGCTGATCCCTTCACCCCCTTGCAGCACGCACCCAGGGTGGACCGCCCCCACCGCCCCATCCTCAATACTCAACTGAGTACGCTTCACCTCGCACCTCTCAACCCACTTCACAAACTGTTGGTTTGCAAGAGTTAAGAACATTAACCCATGGCTTTAATGCAGTTTTGCTAGCCCTTAAACTAGGAGCTTCAAAAGGTTAATATCTACCTTCCTATTATAGAAGCCTCCCTTCCCCTTTATTGGGAAATGCAAGGCAAGGTCAGATTGTTAGAGCTCAATTAGAGATCATGGCTGCCTGCATTTATATAACATACTGCTTTATAGCTGGGCTTTTCCTAGGTAGATCCAGTGGCGTAGCCAAGGGTGGGCATGGGTGGGCCCCGGCCCACCTACCTTGGGCTCAGACCCACCCAGTAGCAGTACACCTATGAAGTGTCAAGCCCCACCAGCCGAAAATTCTTGTCCTTCCTGCATACCAGCCTTCCCTCTGATGTATTCCTGCCTAAGCGGAAACAGGAAGTTTCGTCAGAGAGAAGGCTGTGGAGCCAACATGAGCAGTGTGTATTATTTGCTGCTCGCTGCCAGTGAAAGTCTGCTATTTAAAAGGTATGCGGGGGGAAGGGGATGTTTGAGAGACCATATGGCATGCAGGCGAGAGAGGGAGAGACCAAATCACTTGTGGGACAGGGCGGAGTTCTTCTGCCCACCCATCTTGGGCCCAGGCCCACCAAAAGTTGGGTGTCTGGCTACGCCCACGGGTAGATCATATTTATTTATTTATTTGTTGCATTTGTATCCCACATTTTCCCACCTATTTGCAGGCTCAATGTGGCTTTCATTGTTCCGTCATGGCAATCGCCATTCCGGATTGAGCGATACGAGTGGTATTACGTAGAGAACATGAATGACAAAATAAAATTGAGCAAACAGGTATAAAGAGAACACATTCAGGATAACAGGTAAAGAGGTAATGCGTTAAAGTTCATATGAAGGATCATTGCGGTATGCCTTGTTAAAGAGGCAGGTGTTCCGTAATTTCCGAAAGTTGGTTAGGTCGCTTTGTTTTTTCACGTCAAGTGGAAATGCATTCCACAGCTGCGTACCTATGTAGGAAAAGCTGGATGCCTGTGTTAATTTGTACTTGAGTCCTTTGCAGCTGGGGAAATGAAGATTTAGGAATGTGCGTGCTGATCTTTTAATATTTCTGGGTGGCAAGCCTATGACGTCTGACGTGTAAACCGGGGCGTCACCATAAATGATTTTATGAACCAAGGTGCAGACCTTGAATGCAATACGTTCTTTGAGTGGGAGCCAATGCAGTTTTTCTCTTAGGGATTTGGCGCTCTCGTATTTTGTCTTAATAAATTAGCTTAAATTAAATTATTGAGTGGAGGACTGGCCTAATGGTTAGTGCAACAGCCTTTGAGAGGAGGAGTGGCCTAGTGGTTAGGGTGGTGGACTTTGGTCCTGGGGAACTGAGGAACTGAGTTCAATTCCCACTTCAGACACAGGCAGCTCCTTGTGACTCTGGGCAAGTCACTTAACCCTCCATTGCCCCATGTAAGCCACATTGAGCCTGCCATGAGTGGCAAAGCACGGGGTACAAATGTAACAAAAATAAAATAGATACTATTGGAGATTCTACATGGAATGTTGCTATTCCACTAGCAACATTCCGTGTAGAAGGCTGCGCAGGCTTCTGTTTCTGTGAGTCTGACGTCCTGCACGTACGTGCAGGACGTCAGACTCACAGAAGCAGAAGCCTGCGCGGCCACATTGCTGATCTGCAAGGGCTGACTTCTACATGGAATGTTGCTAGTGGAAAAGCAACATTCCATGTAGAATCTCAAATAGTAGCAACAGTGGAGGAGTGGCCTAGTGGTTAGGGTGGTGGACTTTGGTCCTGGGGAACTGAGGAACTGAGTTTAATTCCCACTTCAGGCACAGGCAGCTCCTTGTGACTCTGGGCAAGTCACTTAACCCTCCATTGCCCCATGTAAGCCGCATTGAGCCTGCCATGAGTGGGAAAGCGCGGGGTACAAATGTAAAATAAATAAATTTAAAAAATCCTGGCAACCTGAGTTCAATTCCCACTGCAGCTCCTTGTGATCTTGGGCAAGTCACTTAGGGGTCCTTTTACTAAGGTGCGCTGAAAAAGTGGTTGCGCTAGTGTAGGCGCGTGTTTTTGGTGTGCGCAGATCAATTTTTCAGCAAGGCTGTAAAAAAAAAAAAAGCCTTTTTAAAATTTTTGCCGAAAATAGACGTGCGGCAAAATAAAAAATTTGGTGCGCGTCTATGTTGGGTCTGAGACCTTAACCGCCACCCATTAATTTAGCAGTAAGGTCTCACACGGTAACAGTGTGGTAATCAGCTACACACGTAGAATGGCAATACTCTGTACTTCTCATTCTGTTAATGGCGATCGCCATTGCGGCATAATGTAAGCCACATTGAGCCTGCAAAGAGGTGGGAAAATGTGGGATACAAATGCAGCAAATAAATAAATGACCACCTGGTTTCCGCCACGCGTAGCAGATACACGTAAAAAACAAAATTACCTCCTGGGCCATGTGGTAGCTTGGTGGTAACGCCAAATTGATGTACGTTGGGTGTGCCTAGGCGCCTACGCGGCTTAGTAGAAGGGCCCCTTAACCCTCCATTGTCCCAGGTATAAAAACTTAGATTTTGAACCCTCCTAGGGACAGAAAAAGTAATATGCACAGCACTGTGGACATCTAGTAGTTTTATAGAAATGATTAATGGTATTTGTTGACCACCATTATGAAGAGATTCACCCAAGGCGGAGTACAAGTTATGTCAACTGCATAACAACAGTAAAATGATCAAATATAACTATAAATACAATTACGCATCCAGCTTCTCCTTCATAGGAACACAGCTATGAAATGCACTACCCAAAATATTAAAATCAACTCTCAACCATCTAAATTTCAGGAAATTACTGAAGACCACCCTGTTCAAGAAGGCTTACCTTCCTGACCCATCCTAACGTACCTCTTCTTTGATACAGCAAAATCCATGGACCTTATATCATTTTTTTATTCACTCTTATTATCTCTGTTTTTCTACATGTTACCTATACGTTTACTATTTTACTATTAAACAGTTTAATTGTATTTTACTGAACTGTAGTTTGCCCTACGGTCTTGTGTAAGCCACATTGAGCCTACAACTAGCGGGGAAAATGTGGGGTATAAATGTGTTAAAATAAATAAATGAGGTAAACTTGGAGATAAAAGGATTAAATCCTAGCAATAGGATTAATATGTTAGTGTCAGAACTGTACATATTAAAACAGCAGAGGATGAAGGAAGTGCATTCAATGGATCAAAGAGATGACGTATTATTAGGAAAGGTATGGAAAACAGGTGTGAGGATGTTATAATGCCGTTGTATCGCTCCATGGTGCGACCGCACCTTGAGTATTGTGTTCAATTCTGGTTGCTGCATCTCAAGAAAGATATAGTAGAATTGGAAAAGGTGCAGCGAAGGGCGACTAAAATGATAGCGGGGATGGGACGACTTCCCTATGAAGAAAGACTAAGGAGGCTAGGGCTATACAGCTTGGAGAAGAGACGGCTGAGGGGAGACATGATAGAGGTATATAAAATAATGAGTGGAGTGAAACAGGTGGATGTGAAGCATCTGTTCAGGCTTTCCAAAAATACTAGGACTAGGGGGCATGCGATGAAACTACAGTGTAGTAAATTTAAAACAAATCGGAGAAAATGTTTCTTCACCCAACATGTAATTAAACTCTGGAATTCGTTGCCGGAAAAAGTGGTGAAGGCGGTTAGCTTAGCAGAGTTTAAAAAGGGGTTGGACGGTTTCCTAAAGGAGAAGTCCATAAACCGCTAGTAAACGGACTTGGAAAAATCCAAAATTCCAGGAATAACATGTTTGTACGTTTGGGAAGCTTGCCAGGTGCCCTTGGCCTGGATTGGCCGCTGTCGTGGACAGGATGCTGGGCTCGATGGACCCTTGGTCTTTTCCCAGTATGGCATTACTTATGTATGGGTGTCTAGTGTTGCTTCAGGGTGAGGTGGGGCTGGATACAGGGAATTTCAAATAGGATGGGCACAGAGTGAAGTGATGGACAGAGTAAATGATAGCAGATAAGGACTAGACTGGCCCATTTAGTCTACCTAGTAAGGCAGTTAGGTTTGTAACTGCCACTCCATCCATCTTTCCCCACCCCATGCCTTAGATTAGGGTTTCACCTGCTGCCCTGTGCAATTTACCTCCCTCTAGGCCTTTGTTCAACGGTTCTAACTGTCGCTGTGTGCCGGTTATTCCCCTCCCTCCAATGTCTTTGTTAAGAATTGTAAATGCCACTCAGTGCAGGTTACTTCTTCCTTCATTTAAGCCTGTCAGATATTGTTTCATTTCATATGGTGGGAACAGATTCAGTTTTCAATGTATTGGGTTTCTAGCCCACATTTGGCTAGTGATTTAATGTACAGCCTTAGCCAGCTCATTTCAGCAGGGAAGGCAATATATCAAATGCTAATTTAAATAAAATATATCCTCTTGTGTCACTGGCACACAACAACAGGGTTCTCCGTAAAAGATTGCAAAGCCTCAAGAACCCATACCTTGAGAGCAATCTAGAGCCCCCTGAGCTGTTACCTAATCTGTCTTGTCATGCCTGTATGTATCTACCAGCGGGAGTATCCAAGGAGGCTCCTGAAATATTAACTAGTCTCTCCTGCAGCTTCCCAGCCATTTCGGCCAGTTACAGACACTTGGCTTTGGCATGAAAATAGAAGAATTTAATCATCATTTGGTCTCTTGTGGTAGACACAGCACAGTTAAAATAGTTATAAATCATCCTTTTTTCGGCTTGTAGGCTGTTGAGAATTGGCATGCACTAACAAGGAGTTCAATTCGTTGAAAACTTAGCCAATATTGACCAGGGTAAGGGTAAAAAAAATGTGTTAAAAATGGAGGGACAAGATGGCAAGGAAATTAGAAGCCCAGTGTAAGTGTTTCTACTACTACTTAACATTTCTAGAGCGCTACTAGGGTTACGCAGTGCTGTACAGTTTAACAAAGAAGGACAGTCCCTGCTCAAAGGAGCTTACAATCTAAAGGACGAAATGTCAAGTTTGGGCAGTCTAGATTTCCTGGGTAGGTTAGGTTAGGTGCCGAAGGCGACATTGAAGAGATGGGCTTTGAGCATGGATTTGAAGATGGGCAGGGAGGGGGACTGGCGAATGGGCTCAGGGAGTTTATTCCAATCATGGGGTGAGGCGAGGCAGAAAGTGCGGAGCCTGGTGTTGGCGGTGATGGAGAAGGGAGGGATTTGTCTTGAGAGCGGAGGTTACAGGTAGGGACGTAGGGGGAGATGAGGGTAGGGAGGGGCTGCAGATCGAGCCGGGGGTTGCGTAACTAGTATGGAGGAGTCCCCTCTCATATGACTAGAAACTTCCCATCTTCCAGACCTCATCTCTTCCCTTCCCTTCCTTTCTGTCCTTTCTACAAGTATGAACTAAAAGAGGTGTTAGGATTGGGTCTACCTGAGTCAGCAAGCAATGAACGTGTAGGTTGAGTTAATGTGTGCTAATTGGATCTCTCCCTGGACTGTCGTGTGAGAGATTAGACCTGATAGCAAATACTGGCTCGGTTCTCTCACTCACAGGAGGCCCATAGGATAAAAGCAAATGTGGAGATGGTGGTGAAATATTTATTTTCTTACAAACTGAAGGACTTAACCCTCTCACCTTTAAAAGCATGGCATTCAGGCTTTTATATCTTCGTGCTGGTGATGGCATGATGTTGACAGATAAGGACCTGGTTTTTCTGCCTGCAGTTCTCTTTCCCCAGTTAGCACTAGGGATGTGCATTCATTTGAAACAACATAGGAAATGAAATGTCAACATATCCTATCATTTCATGTTGCTGGCTATCAAAAACGAGCAAAGAAAAACATGAGTCATGTCTTGGGCCATCATAAGTACATAAGTACGTAAGTATTGCCATACTGGGAAAGACCAAAGGTCCATCGAGCCCAGCATCCTGTTTCCAACAGTGGCCAATCCAGGTCACAAATACCTGGCAAGATCCCCAAAAAGAACAAAACATTTTATACTGCTTATACCAGAAATAGTGGATTTTCCAAGTCCATTTAATAATGGTCTATGGGCTTTTCCTTTAGGAAGCCGTCCAAACCTTTTTTAAACTCCGCTCAGCTAACTGCCTTTACCATAGTCTCTGGCAACGAATTCCAGAGTTTAATTACATGTTGAGTGAAGAAACATTTTCTCCGATTCGTTTTAAATTTACTACATTGTAGCTTCATCGCATGCCCCCTAGTCCTAGTATTTTTGGAAAGCGTGAACAGACGCTTCACATCTACCCGTTCAACTCCACTCATCATTTTATAGACCTCTATCATATCTCCTCTCAGTCGCCTTTTCTCCAAGCTGAAGAGCCCTAGCCGCTTTAGCCTTTCCTCGTAGTGTACACTCTTCTGAAAGAGCATCCACTATTCAGGAAGCGTGCACAACCTTTCCTGATAGCGCATATCGCACATGGGTGAAGTGTGCACTGTTTCGAAAGAGCACGCACTCTTAACAACATTGCTTCTGTGATAGCACAATGATTGGGGGGGGAGGGGGGAACCAGAGAAAACATTACCAGAAATTCCAATAAATATTTATTGGGTGCCCACCCCTAGCTACCACCCTTCTTTGTCTCTCCTACCGGGCTGTGGCTACGGTTTTGTTCTTTTTTTTAATCCACCATTGATTTGTTATTTTGTTAAGCTTTTCTTTTATAATCTTAGGAAGGTGATGAAACATAGAGACTTACCTGTTCCTCCATCTGCAGCCATTTATACCTCTGGATAGAAGCAGAGTTGATCAGTACAGTGGTGTACCAAGGGGGGTGGGGTGGGTGCGGTCCTCCCCGGGTGCATGCCGCTGGGGTGGGGGTGCTGTGCACCTGTCCGCTACGTTCATTCTGTGCTCCTTCTGCCCCGGAACAGGTTACTTCCTGTTCCGGGGCAGAGGGAGCATGGAAACGAACGAAGCGGACAGGCGCACAGCACCCCCCACCCAGCGGCGTGCACCTGGGGGGGGGGTTCTTTCGTTGGTGGGGGTTGTGCTGTACCCGGGGGGGGCGGGACGCATCGGCGATCCACCCTGGGTGTCAGCCCCCCTAGGAACGCCACTGGATCAGTATCCACTAGATTAAGTCCAATCCATTCCCGTCATTTGTGCCTTGGTGTTAGAGAGTGGAAGTTTCCAGAACAGAGGAAACTAAAGAGTCCATTGGAACAGCTGGGTTTTCAGGGATGCCAAGTTACTCAGGTCCAGGCTGCAGACTTTTTGGTCAGTTCTGGTTTTAAATTTATATTCCCAAAGCAGTGTGGGATTTGTAATGCCTGATCCTGCCGATCTGAAATCAGTGCACCATGATCAGATGATCAAAAATTCAGGAGTGTCTCAAAATCTCCAGCTTGAATCTGGGTAACTGGGCATTTCTAGACTTCAGGCATGCAATGCTGATATTAACTCACTGATTTCTTGTCCTTAGTCCTCTGGTCTCCTTTCTTTGTTTCTCTCTGAAGGTTTCAAGACGTTTACCAAGGTTTCTGAGATAGGAAAAGAGTAATGACATGAGTCGGGCAGTGGGAGCAAGACAGGATGATCAGATGAAATGTGGACCAGAACAGAAAGATGTTTGGTCTCCTTTTTCGAATGGACCTTTAGTCCATGAGGCAGTGTTTTCTCAAACCTATCTGAAATCAACCCTTTAGTTAGTCAGTAAATTTAAAACAAATCGGAGAAAATTCTTCTTCACCCAACGCGTAATTAAACTCTGGAATTCGTTGCCGGAGAACGTGGTGAAGGCGGTTAGCTTGGCAGAGTTTAAAAAGGGGTTAGACGGTTTCCTAAAGGACAAGTCCATAAACCGCTACTAAATGGACTTGGGAAAAATCCACAATTCCAGGAATAACATGTATAGAATGTTTGTACGTTTGGGAAGCTCGCCAGGTGCCCTTGGCCTAGATTGGCTGCTGTCGTGGCCGGGCTCGATAGACCCTTGGTCTTTTCCCAGTGTGGCATTACTTATGTACTTATGTAGAATACCTACAGTGAATATGCATGAGAGAGAATTTGCATGCTATGCCCCTTTGCATATTCATTGTGGATATTCTGAAAACCAGACTGGTTTGAGGAATATGGATGGGAGGCTTGGGGACAAAAGAGAACATAGAACAGAGTGAATACGTTCAGGCTTCAAGGGCCTAAACCAGTGGTTCCCTGACCTGGTCCTGGATGCACCCCAGCCAGTCAGGTTTTCAGGATACCCACAATGAATATTCATGAGATAGATTTGCATGCAGTGGAGGCAATGCATGCAAATCTCTCTCATGAATATTCATTGTGGGTATCCTGAAAACCTGACTGGCTGGAGTACCTCCAGGAGGACCAGGTTCGGGAGCCACTGGCCTAAAGAGTTTTTCAAGATATTTCTAATGAATATGCATGAGAGAGATTTGCATTCAATGGAAACAGCACACAGGCAGATCTCTCTCATGCATATTCATTGTGGGTATCCTGAAAACCTGACTGGCTGGAGTACCTCCAGGAGGACCAGGTTCGGGAGCCACTGGCCTAAAGAGTTTTTCAAGATATTGCTAATGAATATGCATGAGAGAGATTTGCATTCAATGGAAACAGCACACAGGCAGATCTCTCTCATGCATATTCATTGTGGGTATCCTGAAAACCTGACTGGCTGGAGTACCTCCAGGAGGACCAGGTTCGGGAGCCACTGGCCTACAGAGTTTTTCAAGATATTTCTAATGAATATGCATGAGAGAGATTTGCATTCAGTGGAAACAGCACACAGGCAGATCTCTCTCATGCCATTAGGGAAATCCTTAAAACCTGACTTGCTTGTGACTCGCCAGGACTCAGATGAATCGGATGAAATCCAGACGTTTGTCATTAGATATGAACCTTGAAGTAAGGATCAGTGATGTGCAAAAATATTCATAGGAGTTTTGAGTGTGGCAGAAGCTCTGGGTTTTCTCTCTGCTCAGGAGCATTTTTTTTGGACATTTACAAAGTAACACGCACTCAAAGCATGACAAACTTGTTACAAGGAATCTGTCTCTGATAAAGAAAGAAGGTTTACAGAACAAATAAATCACTACCTATCCAGTTTCACTGCAGCGGCGGTCGCATTTTGCTCTCGGGCATGCAAGCTCAGGTTTGTGCAGCGTTAAGGTTAAGATCTGCTTAAGCTGCAGACACGCTGTCATTATTAAGACCACTGAGTCAGAAATGCACCTTATCAAAAGCCGGAAGGAACCTGCCTTTCCCTCATCTTAAGGTCCCTGTTTATTAAGGTGCACTAGCGTTTTTAGCACATACATAGTAACATAGTAGATGACGGCAGAGAAAGACCTGTACGGTCCATCCGGTCTCCCCAACAAGATAAACTCAAATGCGCTGCTTTGTGTATACTTGACTTTGATTTCTATCTGCCATTTTCAGGGCACAGACCGTAGAAGTCTGCCCAGCACTAGCCCCGCCTCCCACCACCGGCTCTGCCACCCAATCTCGGCTAAGCCTTCTGAGGATCCATTCCTTCTCAACAGGATTCCTTTATGTTTATCCTACGCATGATTGAATTCCGTTACCGTTTACACCTCCACTGCCTCCCGCGGGAGAGCATTCCAATTATCCACCACTCTCTCCGTGAAATACTTCCTGACATTTTTCTTGAGTCTGCCCCCCCTTCAATCTCATTTCATGTCTTCTTGTTCTACCATCTTCCCATTTACGGAAAAGGTTCATTTGTGGATTAATCCCTTTCAAATATTTGAACGTCTGTATCATATCACCCTGTTTCTCCTTTCCTCCAGGGAAAATACTAAAAATAAGCGTGTGCTAACTGTGTAGATGCCCTTATGAATACTAGGGGTGTCTACACAGTTAACGCATGCTAATGATTAGCATGCATTAAAAATGTTGACGCATCTGTAGCGTGGTTTAGTAAATGTATCCACTCAGCAATGCAAGTGCATTCAAAACAAATTAGTTTTGTTCCCGTTTTATTTTTCCTCTGAATTTTCATGGTTACGTATATTACTATTACGCAGCCTTTATGGTTGAGACATTTCGTAAGTGATGTTGTGCTGCCTTCTTTTAATAGGACTAAAATGAAGCGATTGCCTTGAGGGGAGCTATCCAGCAGGCGGCCACGCTCTGACAGTCTGGATCTATCCTTGCAGGGAGAACTGGCAGACTGGATGGTACGGTTGGTCTTTTTCTGCCATTATCTACTAATTGCCAGCCCTGCTGGGTCCTGCCTCCTCCAAAACAGGTGGTTGTGGATCAGAGGAGGAAGAACTGACAGAGGAATGAGCAGCGGCACACAGAGAGACGTTTTCCCACTTGCCTTCGCTATTTGTGTACTGCTGTGGGCTACTAAATGGACTTGGGAAAAATCCACAATTTCGGGAATAACTTGTATAAAATGTTTGTACGTTTGGGAAGCTTGCCAGGTGCCCTTGACCTGGATTGGCCGCTGTCGGGGACAGGATGCTGGGATTGGTGGGCCTTTGGTCTTTTCCCAGTGTGGCATTACTTATGTACTTATGGCGGAGGTGACAATGGGTAGAGGAAGCAAGAGGTGCTGCGTGGTATGGGGGAGGGGAGAGAGAAATGGGGCAATACCAGGAATGCAGTGGGAACAGCATGTGGGAAATTCAAGGTTGGGGCTGGGGAGGCTTAGCCTCCCTAAGTGGACCTTTTACAAAGCAGTGGGAAGTCCAATGTGGGCTTACTATACGCCAATCTGGAGTTACTGTCAGCCCAACGCAGTTCCAGCCCCATGGCACGCCATTTCCCGCACTAGGGAAAATAAGTTCCTATTTTTTAGCACAGCAGTTACCTAGCTGTAATCGGGCAGCACTGTCCACTACCCGGTTACCGCCAGGTTAGCATGGGAGCATTTTCCGCCACCTCAGTGGGTGGCATTAACTGATTTCCCCCCCCCCCCCCCCCCCCCCCCCCCCACATGGCAGCACAGTAAATGAAATCTTATCGCTTGGCCATGTCTTTTACGGCCTTTTTACCCACTGCAGTAAAAAGGGCCTCGATGCGCAGCAAAAAGCCCCCCCCCCCCCCCGCTAGCATGGGGCCCTTTTTACCACAGCTTAGTAAAAGGGTCCCTAAACCTGTTATATGGGGAACCTAATGTTACCGTGCTAGATTTGTTCTGAAAATACAGACGAGAAAGTTGCAAGAAAATGCAAAGTACTAGAATTTGAGGGAGGAGAAGGGAGGGCTGAGGAAATTTGGTTAAAACAGAGTCTGAAGTTTGACTGTATTCAGGAAACTAAGATGTTGAAGCCAAAATGCTGGAGGATACAGCAGCTTGTGAAGTTTCAAGCTTACAAGTGAACAATAATAAAAAGAATCGAAAGATGCTGGCAAGCTGTAAATGCCAAATCGTTATTTCTGCCATGTTGAGGCTGAGAATATCTGAGACAAACATTTATCTGGCAGTGAACGCCAGAATTTGTACAGATTCAAGGAAGGACCTGAAGTTGAGGATGAGTCAGTCAAGTTTTTACCTGAAGAATGCCGTGACTTCTGCATCCTCCTCTCCACCCCCCCCCCCCCCCCACCCCCAGTTCTGGAATATTATTTTGCCTAAATCTCCTTCACTATGTCAAGAACATGGATTTCTCCTTTGACTCGCAGTTCAAACTTCAAAGATCCAGAACAGATACAATGATGTATTAACATGTATTTATTTCTTTAGATTTTATTCACAACTTTTTCATAAGCTCTCATGTCATCTTTATTAGAACCAGGGCTTTTTTTAAGGGGGTACTTGGGGGTACTGAGTACCGGCACCTTTTCCATTGCCTGCTAAAACTGACCCATGGTCCCCAAGTTTTAATGAAAGAGCTCAAACTCTGCACACCAATTCTACCTCGTCATGGATTCTGTGACTGGTTGCAGGGGGCCTGGCTATTGTGAGGTGGGTCCCTCAGTGATCACCCCACTCCTGAAGGGTGGCCTAGCATTTGAGCATGGCACCTTTTTTCGCTAGAACAAAATGCACTGATTAGAACATAAAAATAGCCATACTGTGTCAGACCAATTGTCCATCTAGCCCAGTATCCTGTTTCCAACAGTGGCCAATCCAGGTCACAAGTACCTGGCAGAAACCCAAATAGTGGCAACATTCCATGCTACCAGTCCTAGTGTAAGCAGTGGCTTCCCATGCCTATCTCAATAATAGACTATGTGCTTTTCCTCCAGGAACTTGTCCAAACCTTTTTTTTAAACCTAGATATGATAACCGCTGTTACCACATCCTCTGGCAATGAGTTCCAGAGCTTAACTATTATTTGGGTGAAAAAAAAAATATTTCCTCCTGAATGTTTTAAAAGTATTTTCATATCATTTCATTGAATGTCCCCTGGTCTTTTGTACTTTTTGAAAGAGTGAAAAATCGATTTACTTTTATCCGTTCTACTCCACTTAGGATTTTGTAGACCTCAATCATAAACCCCCCTCAGCCTTTTCATTTCCAAGCTGAAGGGTGTTAACCTCTTTATCCTTTCCATTCCCTTTATCATTTTGGTCGCTTTTCTTTGAACCTTTTCTGATTCACACTATCAGGCTTATTTTCGAAAGAGAAGGGCGCCCATCTTTCGACACAAATCGCAAGATATGTGAAAGTTATTGGGGGTCTGTAAATTGCTTGGTAATAAATCTAGCTGATGCCCTTCGTGGGAGGACATTCCATTGAAGAGTAAGAATTGCCGGACATTAAGGAATTTTTTTTATTTTGTTACATTTGTACCATTTGTACCCTGCGCTTTCCCACTCATGGCAGGCTCAATGCAGCTTACATGGGGCAATGGAGGGTTAAGTGACTTGCCCAGAGTCAGAAGGAGCTGCCTGTGCCTGAAGTGGGAATCGAACTCAGTTCCTCAGGACCAAAGTCCACCACCCTAACCACTAGGCCACTATGTAGATTAGTAGCATTTTCATGATGTAAGTTGATCTCTCCAATGATATTGTCATTATTAACACACATGTTGGATATAAATTCAGTAAGTTCAGCCTCAGCCAGGTTACAGCTATTGGGAGGATGATCTAATATTAGGAGGCAGACAGATTTGGATAACCTATATCAATTTCTAGGTTGGGGAATTGAAATTTCGTAATAGTTTTTACCTGGAGGAATGATTTATAAATAATAGCTAAGCCACCTCCTCTCTTTTTGGCTCTGGGGTAATGAAGAATGGAGTCTCCAGGTGGACATATGTCTGGGATTGCTAGATCATCTTTTGCCGTAGCCATGTTTTGGAGATAAGGGCTAGACTGAATTGAGCTTGGTTAGCCGATCTTTAATAATTTTTCAGTTTTGTTGACAACCGAGTGAACATTGGTATAACCTATGAGTAGGAGCAGGTAGGAATGCTCATCAGTGATTGACAATGGGACTTTAGTGAGTATGCGTTTGTTGTATGAGGTTTTTGAAAGATCTTTTTATTATGATACTTAGCAGGAAGTGTGATGTTTGGAGCATTATCAACAAGGTATTGAGATTCTAAAGTGTAAGGATTATTTGGGTATCTGGTAGGTAACCCATATGGATAGTGCCTAGGGGTGTATAACACAGGGATATTATAGATCAGTGATGGTGAACCTTTCAGAGACCAAGTGCCCAAACAGCAACCCAAAATCTAATTATTTATTGCAAAGTGCCATTCCCCCTCCCCTTTCCCCCCTCCACCTCTCTCTGAGTTCCAGGCCCCCTCCCTCCCTCCCAGTTCCAGAGTCAGTCAGCCCTCCCTCCCTCCCCCCGAGTTCCAGGGTCCCCATCCTCCCTCCCTCCCTCCCAGTTCCACAGGATCCCCTCTCCAACCCAGTTCCAGGGTCCCTCCCCTCTTCCTCCCAGTTCCAGGGTCTCCCCTCTCCTCTCCTCCGAGCTCCAGGGCCGTTGTCTCTCCCTCCCTCCCTCCCTTCGAGTTCCAGGCCCCCTCCCTCCCTCCATCCGAATTTTAAAATCTCTTGACTTACCTCGTTGGGGTGAGTCCTGGGACTGAACCGAAAGGGCCCAACTTCTTCAGCTGACACTCCAACAGGCACCGCAGGCAGCCATCACGCATTGGCTGTTTGGCTCTGCAGCCACTCCTCCTCTCACGTCACCCCTGGAGTAGAACCCCGGAAGAGCTCAGCGACGTGAGAGGCGAGAGGAGGAGTGGCTGCAGAGCCGAACAGCCAATGCGTGATGGCTGCCTGTGGCGCCACGCTTGCTCTTAAAAAACATTTCTGCTTTTTCTTTTTGTAGCATCCACTGCTGCGAGCACTGCCATTACAGGCAGCTCCACTCCGGAACGAAGGATGGAGGAAAAGTGGCTGGGCACGCGTGCCATAGGTTCGCCATCACTGTTATAGATGATTTCAAAAGCACTAGTGAAATGACGTGTGACTTGATAGAAAGAGTAGGCAAAGTAACCAGTATAACAAGATTTTTAGCAAACTCATTATACAGTACTGAGAAAAGTGATTTTATTATTTATTTATTTTTTTTGGTAACGGTGCATAATGTAATGTGAGGGAAAGATGGTGAAGAAACAATGTTGATTCCTAGTGACGTTAGAAGGTACCCATCAATTCTTGCAAACCAAAACAGACAAGGAATGGTAAATACTGTCTGTGTCAGACTACAGTGTTAAAATGACCTGAATTAGAGTGAGGAGTCAAATAATGAGAACATAAAGGGCTTTGAGATAAACTAATTATACATAAATGAATTAAGAAATAGTAAGCTCAACGACATCTGTGGAATTCCAAGTAGCAGGAAATGATGCACTTTGATATTAGGCTATTCGTGACTGTCAGTTTTTAGGTCAGTGGAATGCATTTGTCAAATTACTCTCAAAGTTGCTCGTGAATGGTATCGACTAACAAACCTGGTTCAGAGTTCTTCCGAAGACACTGCCGAAGTCGCACGTGAAGAGGTGCAAACCTCAGTAGTTGTAGGCAGATGCAAAGTGGAGTGGGAGCACGCCTTCTGATTGGTTACTTGCAATGCAGTGGAAAAGGAAGGGTTAGTCCACCTCCTAGGTGGACCGGGGCTCTGAACTGCAGATACTAATGATGTTTAGAGGATGTAGGGTGGATTTCAATGTTTCAGTAGTTGTATTCAAGTTCAAAGAGGATCGGAGACCTTATTAGATACTGAAATGTGGGACCTTCTTCTTCTGAGCAATTACTCCTTGATAAAGTTTGAAGTGATGCAGCGAAGGGACGCACAAAGGGAAGTGCCCCTTTGGCATGTCGTTCGGCGCGATGCCTCAGAAGCAGGCTGCTTAATGTGGGAGGTGCTTTCTGGTGTCACCAACCATCTGCCTGGTTTTAAATTATGTTGTGAAAGATGATGGCTGAGGAAAGCCTTCCTCAAGAGCAGGCTATAATGAAGGTTGAAGTTCAGCAGCTCTAATAAGAGTATAGGCTACTAAAAATGGGAGCTTGGCAGATCAAATAAATGTGTAGGCTTCTGTAAAATGGGAGCTCAACAGTTCTAAAGTAATTGCAGGCTTACAGTGAGAATGGGAGCTCAGCAGTTCTGATGGGAATGCAGACCTACAGTGAGAGCGTGTGATATATGGGTTCCTTGAGACAGCTCCATTGTGAAAAATATGTTCCATGTCGGGACCCAAAAAGAACTTCTAAGTTAAGTGCCTTTGTACTCGAATATATTTAGTGATTGGTTTGAACAATGAAAAATACAAACAATGTTGTGCAATGATTAAAAGGAGCAGGAGTACAGTTTAGGCCGCTTTGGTCTGTGAGTGTCCTTGAAATGCTATGAGCACACACAAAAAAAAAAGTGGCCTAGTGGTTAGGGTGGTGGACTTTGGTCCTGGGGAACTGAGGAACCGAGTTAAGATTCCCCACTTCAGGCACAGGCAGCTCCTTGTGACTCTGGGCAAGTCACTTAACCCTCCATTGCCCCATGTAAGCCGCATTGAGCCTGCCATGAGTGGGAAAGCGCAGGGTACAAATGTAACAAAAATAAAATAGATACTATTGGAGATTCTACATGGAATGTTGCTACTATTGGAGATTCTACATGGAATGTTGCTATTCCACTAGCAACATTCCATGTAGAAGGCTGCGCAGGCTTCTGTTTCTGTGAGTCTGATAGGCTGCGCAGGCTTCTGTTTCTGTGAGTCTGACGTCCTGCACGTACAGACTCACAGAAGCAGAAGCCTGCGAGGCCACATTGGTGTGATTCTGGGCAAGTCACTTAACTCTCCATTGCCCCATGTAAGCCGCATTGAGCCTGTCATGAGTGGGAAAGCGCGGGGTACAAATGTAAAAAAAAAAAAGGTGGTAAATAAATCCTAATAAATAAATATACATTGAGTGTCATACAGTAATGTTGCCATTGGCATACGGCCAATAAAAAAGATTAGCATGTGATTCCTTACCACCACCTATTTTTAGGCAATAAGGGCTCACACACTAATCACATGCTATTAACTCATTAATTACTGCAGAAACGCCCTATGGTAAAGCTGTGGTATGCACCAGTGGCATAGCTAAGTGAGGCCTCGGGGGCCTGGCCCCACCCCCCCCCCCACCAGCTGAAGACTTCGTCCAGCGCTAGTCTTCGGCGGTGCCACCACATTGCCGGCCCTGCTCTCTCTTCCCCTCACGTCGGTCACGCTCCTTTTAGTGACATTGAGCATGTTCAGTTTCACTAAAAGGAGTGTGCCGGACGAGAGGAGAAGAGAGAGCATGGCAGGCAATGCAGTGGTGCCAGAGACCAGCGCTGGACGAAGGCTTCAGCTGGTGGAGGTTGGGGACTCCCACCAGCCAAGGTATTACAGTGGCTGTGCTTCAGCTGGCAGGGGTTGGGGACCCCTGCCAGCTAAGATGTTACAGCAGTGGCAGAGGGCGACGGTGGGGCAGCGACCAAAATGTCCCCCCCCCCCCCACCTTGGGCTCTGGCCCCCTCCTACCTCGAGGTCTGGCTACACCCCTGGTACGCATGCACTAGTGCTTAATGCAGCTTAGTAAAAGGACCCCTTTGCTTTGTGTTTCTGTTTGGTTTTGAGTTACAATTTAAGGGCCATGTATGTAAGCTGATCTAGAGGTGCGCTTGCATTTTTAGCATGCACTAATGATTAGGGAGCGCTAAACACTAGAGACACTAATTGGAATATATTTTATTTATATTTTGCTCACACCTTTTTCAGTAGTAGCTCAAGGTGAGTTACATTCAGGTACTCTGGATATTTCTCTGTCCCAGGAGGGCTCACAATCTAAGTTTGTGCCTGAGGCAATGGAGGGTTAAGTGACTTGCCCAAGATCACAAGGAGCAGTGGTGGGATTTGAACCGGCCACCTCTGGATTGCAAGACCAAGACTGGTGCTCTAACCACTAGGCCACTCCTCCACCCCAAAGAATCTTTACTCTTTAGGGTTCTACATGGAATGTTGCTACACTTTGAAATTATGCATGGAATCTTGTTATTCTTTAGAATTCTAGAATATTTATTTATTTATTTATTTAGATTTTGCTCACACCTTTTTCAGTAGTAGCTCAAGGTGAGTTCCATTCAGGTACTCTGGATATTTCTCTGTCCCAGGAGGGCTCACAATCTAAGTTTGTACCTGAGGCATTGGAGGGTTAAGTGATTTGCCCAAGATCACAAGGAGCAGCAGTGGGATTTGCACCAGCCACCTCTGGATTGCAAAACTGGTGCTCTAACCACTTGGCCACTCCACCTGGGTGTCTCTAGCATTTAGCGTGTGCTAATTTTTAGCATGCACTAAAAATACTAGTACATCTTAGTAAACGGTCCCTGAGATTCATTAAGGGCCCCTTTTATAATGGCACACTGTTTTTAGCGTGCACTAAATGTTAGAGACTCCCATATATTCCTATGGGCATCTCTAGCATTTAGGGCACGGTAATCATTAGCACACGCTAAAAATGCTAGCCTGCCTTTGTAAAAGACCCTCTAAATATGTCACTTTGGGTCACCTAATTCTGGGTTAATATCTTTAACTTCAGATCTACATTTCGTATTTTGTGATAAAGCCTCACTTTTCTAGTGTTTCCTATATTAAGAGTTTCCAAACCTGACCATTTGACCCCACAAACAGTGAGTTTTCAGGCTATCCAGAGCTAAATATGCTGGAAGTAAGGGCTCCAGTGAATGTAAATTTATCTCGTGCAATATTCACTGTGTATATCCTGGCTGGAGGTCACAGAGCTGGTTTGGGAAGCTCTGCCCAGCACTTCTGCTTTACCACCATGTCGGAGTCCGTTTATGTTAATTGCGACTTTAGTTTTCCCCCCCCCCCCCCCCCCCCCCCCAGTGGCTAATACAGGGGTCCTTTATTAAGGTGCCTGAAAAATGGCTTGCGGGTTTTGGGCGCATGCCGATCCATTTTTCAGCGCACCTGTAAAAAAGTCCTTTAAAAAATTTTTGCCGAAAATGAACAGGCGGCAAAATCAAAATTGCCACGTGTCCATTTTTGGGTCTGCGACCTTACCGCCAGCCGTTGACCTAGAGGTAAAGTCTTGCGCAGTAACCGGATGGTAATGACCTATGCACGCCAAATGCCACTTGGCATGTGTCCAATGCGCGCGTCCGAAAATAACAATGATTTTTCGGACACACGTATCGGACGCGCGCCAAAAATGAAATTACCGCAAGAGCCCCGCGGTGGCTGGATGGTAATTCCATTTTGGCGCCTGTTGGGCGTGCATAGAGCCTTACGCAGCTTAGTATATAATAAGGGCTCCTCAGATTTTTAGATACGCTTTCAGGTTTTGTGTTTTTCTGTAACACAGGTTGGAACGTTGATAGTTATTGAGCCCCAAGTGTGGGACAGACATGTGGCAGCCGATAAGGAATTTCAGGATTATTGAAGTGAAAGTCCATGTGCGTTCCCAACAGAGTACAGGCTGGCACAATGTCTCTTCGACTTAACACTATTCAGGTAGCGTCAGACAAAACATAAGACGACATGAGAAGTTGTAAATAGGTTCAGATTTCGCACTTGACGGCTTCTGTATTGTCTGTCTATGTGTATTGCGTTTTTTTTTCTTTTTTTTAAATGTTGAGTTCCAGCAGCTCTATTCAGCTCAGAAAGTGCTGGAATATTGCTATTATTACTGAGAAGGGTTAGAGTTTTGCAATGAATAACAAGTGGCTCAGGGCATTCTGGTAAGTGCTTTGTAGGGAGGTTGCATTTAATCCTCACACAATTACAGAAAGGCTATACTTTGATTTCTTGTATTTCTTTTCTTCCCTCCCCCCTCCCCCCCCCACTCCCATTACTTGTGCATAAGGGAGGAAGAGAGGGAGCCTGAGCAAAGATATTTGGAGGTTGTGTTCCCAGCACCCTATAATTATAGGCAGAAACCTGTATTTTAATTTTTAAAAAAAATCAAATTGTGAATTCAATATAGCACACTGTCACACATTTTTCAGCCACAGTGTGGCAATTCTATTTAGAGGTCTCTCCTATCCCATGTCTTAAGCTCCATCGGGTGGGCCACTGAAGGTCACAGTATTTTCTAGAATGTGTTGGTTTTACATCGTCCATGTTTAACTCGATATAAAACTCTCTTTTAATTCTTGAACTGAGAATATCAAGAATCAGGCTAATTTAGGATTACTCTTAGACTCTTTCTTTATTCTGTCACAGATCTGTCATGAAAATACATCTTGTTCTCCCAGACAGCATCTGGCAGACACTGGGCCAATTTTTTATCCATTCTGTGACTGTCTGGAAAAAGCTTTAATAAAACAGGCCCATTGTGTGGGTTAAAAATACGTATGAATTCAATATTTCAAGACATCTCTTCAGTTAAAGCAACAGGCATTCAATGTTGTGGAATGCCAAAACTGGCTGGAAAAGCCTCCAGTGGACAAAGCTTCCCAAAGTAGACCAAGTCCAAGTTTTTGTCTAAAAAAAGTTCTGGGAACGTGCCAGAGAACTTCGACGTCCCATCATTAATCTGCTTCTGTACAGATTCAGAGACGCCAAGGGTGGCCAATCCCAAAGCTGGAGATTTACCACGGCAATGCTGAAGATTGAAGGCCAGTGAGTGAAATTTTTCTCACGGACCCCAGCCATGTCTAAAATTATAGATATGGATGGGCTGGAGTGTAAATTTTAAGGGGCTTTGACGTTAGCTTCAGAACTTAGTACACGAGCAGAGCTGGTCAGACTTCTCAGTCTGTGCCCTGAGAATGGCAAGGACAAATCAAACTCGGGTATAAAGTATCACATACCATGTAAAATGAGTTTATCTTGTTGGGCAGTCTGGATGGACCGTACAGGTCTTTATCTGCCGTCATTTACTATGTTACTATGTGCAAACAGCAGTTAATCTGAAAGAAAAGCCCATGACCCCTCCCCTTTTCCATCTCATTATTGAAAGGACCTGTATTACAGCTGCACATTCGAAAAAAATGACATATTCTAATCAATAAATAGAAAATAAAGTTCTTTTTCTACCTTTGTTGTCTTGTCTTGTCATTTCATTTTCCTCATCGTGTTGGTCCCAGTCTCTGGTTTCTGCTTTCCTCTGTCTTCTCTTAACTCTCTAGCCAGGGCCTCTTGGTCCATTTGGCATTTCTTCTCTCTCCATGTCCACTATCCATCTTTCCTCTATGTCGCTATCACTCTGTTTAGTATTTCCTGTGTCCCTGCTCCTATCCTCCCAACATGTTAAGTGTATTCCTCTTCTCTCTGTCTGTATTCTTGCCCTATCCATTTCACCCTTCTGTGACCGCATCCCCCCTCATGTATCATCCCTTTGTGTCCCCCACCCCCCCCACAACCTGTCCGACATCATCCTTCTGTGTTTCTATTCCTCCCCATGTCAAGCATCTCTCCCTTCCTTATTCCTTCTTCATCAGGAATTCAGCAGAGGTACCTCTTTCTTGCCCCTGATCCCACTTCTTGCAGGTCCTCTATCTCTTTCTCTTCCACGTTCCCTCACAGATCCCAGCCACGTTTCATTTCCTTCGCGCTCTCTTCTACACCTCCACTTTAGTTCCCTCCCTTTCTATGCAGGTCCTACATCATCTAGCTCTCCCCCTCTCTTGTGATATGGCAGCTCTCATTCCCTTCCTTCCTTCCTTCTTCCTCCTTCCTGCCACCCGCAGTCTGGCATCTCGCTTCATCCGTCCCTTCCCTCCTTCCCTCCATGCCCCCCTGGCAATCTGGTATCACTCTCCTTCCCTCCCCCCCCCCCCCACCCAGCAATGATGTGGTTGTTCTTTCTCCCTTCCCCCTCCTAATCCACAAGTGTGGTGTTTTCCTTTCCTGTGCTCTCTCCTGGTGGGATGTGGTAGCACTTTCTTCCTCCTTGCAGCACTACCCTCCTTCAATGTTCCGAGCTTCTGGCAGTATCAGTGAGGTAAGCACACTACCTTCAGCAGCCTGGAAGCATCTGTTTACTCTTTCCAAAAATACTAGGACTAGGGGGCATGTGATGAAGCTACATATTAGTAAATTTAAAATGAATCGGAGAAACTATTTCTTCACTCAACGTGTAATTAATCTCTGGAATTCGTTGCCAGTGAATGTGGTAGAGGTGGTTAGCTTAGCAGGGTTTAAAAAAGGTTTGGATGGCTTCCTAAAGGAAAAGTCCATAGACCATTATTAAATTGGACTTGGGGAAAATCCACTGCTTAATTCTGGGATAAGCAGCATAAAATGTTTTGTACTTTTTTTAGGGATCTTGCCAGGTAGGTATTTGTGACCTGGATTGGCCACTGTTAGAAACAGGATGCTGGACCTTTGGTCTGTCCCACTGTGGCAATACTTCTGAAGTTTTCCCTCTGCTATACCTTCCTGTCTCCGCATAGGTGGGACAACAAGTTGCAGCAGAAGGAAAGCTTCCAGGACCGCCGAAGGCAGTGTGCTTGCCTCACTGACACTGACTGCTGTTGGCGGCCCAAAACATTGAAGGAGGGCAGCACTGCAGGGAGAGTGAAGGAAGGAGAGCTACCACATTCTGCAACGGCTTGAGAGGAGAGGGGGCTTTGGTGTGCGAGCTGGGGGCTGGGGCCGAATGCGTGTGATTTGTATTTCTGCAGATTCAGCAAAAGATTGGGGGATGGCAGGTGTGCGGCATGCACCCAAGAACTTCTAAAATATGAGCATTCTCCTTCTGAGGGACCACAGCACTGCCATTCAGGTCTGTCTCCCCCCCCCCCCCCCAAAAAAAAAAAATACACTTCAGTGCACCCACATATGAGAGAGACCACAGTTCACAAAAAAGAGCTAATTGTTTTCTGGAAAATGCGAACTGCCTTAACCTATTTCTGAGATGTGCTGAATAGTGGTTGAAATATTTTTTCTTTCAGTGATTTTTTTTTTTTGTTTTTTTTTGTTGGTCGCACAGGGGTCCTTTTACTCAGCTTACAGCCCCTTAAATGGTGTTTTTTTCACATGCGTTAAGGCCATTTTTACCGCAATAGTAAAATGGACAATTTTCCATTTTTTATATTAATGGCCACGCACTAACGCTGCCATTAGCGCATGGCCATCAAATCGATTCTTGTATACCGCTAATATCCCCTTTCTAGGATTCAGTGCGGTTTACATTCTAGATGAGGCAAAAGCTGATGTTAGTGTGAGGTATAAGAACAATTAGAGACCACTGGTGTAATGCACGAGACCAAAAACATTATAGTAAAGGATAATGGATGATACTAGAAGGTAGAAGTCAATGAAGCAGTCTTAGGGAAGAGAGAGGTTTTCAGCCTCTTCCTGAATCTAAGGTGGCTGTTTTCTGTTCTGATGACAATAGGTAGAGAGTTCCTTATTTTAACTCCAAGTACAAGGAATAGAGAGCTGAAAATCTTCTAATTTCGAATTGCCTTTTGAAACGGTGAAACTATTAATAAAAGTAGGCACTTAACTGACAGCTACATGTCAGACCTGATAGACTTACCACCCAGAAATGCCAAAAGATCATCCCGCACATTCCTTAATCTGCACTTCCCTAACTGCAAAGGGCTGAAATACAAACTAACGCATGCGTCAAACTTTACCTACTTGAGCACACAGTTATGGAACGCATTGCCACGCAACTTAAAAACGATTTACGAATTAACGAACTTCCGCAAACTACTGAAGACCCATCTCTTTAACAAGGCAAGCCACAAAGATCAACCAATGTGATTATACACAACTCCGTGTGTAAAAAAAAAGTGTGAGAGCGACCAATGATACCAGAAACTGGAAGATGTTCGTTAATAAACAACTTTATTAATAATTTGAAGACTCGACACAACGTCGTGCTTCGGCCGTCAGGCCTGCATCAGGAGTCTGCTTTACACAGTGCTGCGGAGCAATAATAATGACAAACCTTTGGAGATCTTACAGCAGACTCTAGGGCAAAGTATTGCTGAGTGACATTGAAGATGATCCTTCAGGTGTGACGTAGTAAAGACTACTGTCACTCAGCAATACTTTGCCCTAGAGTCTGCTGTAAGATCTCCAAAGGTTTGTCATTATTATTGCTCCGCAGCACTGTGTAAAGCAGACTCCTGATGCAGGCCTGACGGCCGAAGCACGACGTTGTGTCGAGTCTTCAAATTATTAATAAAGTTGTTTATTAACGAACATCTTCCAGTTTCTGGTATCATTGGTCGCTCTCACACTTTTTTTACACACTTGTTTCTACCGTGGGGCGTTTGAGTTCTCCGTGTTTTGGCGGATTTCTTCTCACATTATACACAACTCCTCCACATATATTCAGAACTGTCCTATAATATCTGCTTGCTATACCACTATCATGTTTTATCATTATCATGTTGCCCAAGATCCTTCTGTAACACTAAATGTCTATTTTCTAATGTATTTCCACCATTCATGATGTATTGTAAGCCACATTGAGCCTGCAAAGAGGTGGGAAAATGTGGGATACAAATGCAATAAATAAATAGATAGGGCTCATGTGGTAATCCTGATCTAGCCAATTAGCATGCGGTAATGTGGAAATGCTAACTGATTAGCACAGAAATGCCCACTCTCTGCTGCCTGGCATACTAGAATGCCTTTGTATTGCTCCATGGTGCAACCTCACCTTGAGTATTGTGTTCAGTTCTGGTTGCCGTATCTCAAAAAAGATATAGTAGAATTAGAAAAAGTTCAAAGAAGAGCGACCAAAATGATAAAGGGGATGGAACTCCTCTCATATGAGGAAAGGCTAAAGAGGTTAGGGCTCTTCAGCTAGGAAAAGAGACGGATGAGGGGAGATATGATTGACGTCTACAAAATCCTGAGTGGTGTAGAAGTAAATAGATTACTTTGTTCGTTCCAAAAGTACAAAGAATAGGGGGGGCACTCAATGAACTTATATGGAAATACTTTTAAAACAAATAGGAGGAAATATTTTTTCACTCAAAGAATAGTTAAGCTCTGGAACTCTTGCCGGAGGATGTAGTAACAGCGGTTAGCGTATCTGGGTTTAAAAAAGGGTTGGACAAATTCCTGGAGGAAAAGTCATAGTCTTGTAGCACGGAATTTTGCTACTATTTGGAATTCCAGAATCTTGCTATTCTTTGGGGTTCTACATGGAATGTTGCCACGATTTGGGTTTCTGACAGGTAATTGTGACCTGGCTTTGGGCACTGTTTGGAAAACAGGATACTAGGCTAGATGGACCATTGGTCTGACCCAGTATGGCTACTCTTATGTTCTTATGTACCCCCTCCAACAAAAATGCAATAATATTTTTAGTGCGTGGTTTGTGCATGCCAATTTGGAACTTACCACAGGACGCCTGAGCGTGTTCCCCAGTACGCTATTTTAAGCTGCAGTAAGCAGTTTCTTGCAAATATCCTCATGACCTCTAGTCACCTCGCATTTGTGGTTTCACCATCCAGAAGAAATGAACAAAGTCTCTGCCCCAGAGTCCACGAGCCAGCACCAACAGTGCACCAAAAAGGGCTTATTTTGGTACCAGCATGAACTGAAAAAAAAAAAAAACACGGACCAGGTGCTGTGGCAACAGAGGGAGAGGTACTGCCGGGATGAAAGAAACTCTTGACATTTTCTATAAGGTTCGACATGCGTCCAACCTTAAATCAATTGTACAAAAACGTATTCATATATAATATTGCAACCTGGAGCCCAGCCACTGGAAAACAAAACCTCTCCAAAACAAACGGTAGCCTTATTCCCAGGTAATCAGAGAGTCTGAGCATAATGTTGTATTGTTCAGCCTGGAGAAGATACTGCAATACGATTCTTCATTGCATGCTTCTTCATAGCTGACAAGACTGAGCGCTCCAGGGGGCTTGAAATTAGTTAGCACCTGGAGCGTGGATGGCCTCACATTTTGCCTGTCACATTCCACTGCGGTGATATATCAGAATACTATCTGATACCATTCAGCAGGTAAATGTTCCCTTGTGCCCCCTGGGAAGAACAAACAATGAAATCTCCTTCTGTTACTTAACATGCACATGCAGTCCTGGGGAGTGTTAACCACTTACAAATTTACGAGGTGTACTGCCATCATCCCTTTTTAGGGGGGGGGGGGGACAGAGGAAGGAGCCACTACTTCTATTTGCAGGTTCTAGCTCTGGGTGAATGACCCCACCCCATCCCTCGATATTGAGCAAACGGAATAATCATTTGTGCCGAATCTAGTACCCTTTTCATCCCGAAAAGTTGGCTTATATGCCTTGAATCCCCGTGCAATAAACCTCGCAGTAAAAAGTTTTATCCTCAACTCAGTAGCACTTTCACATGACATGGACTTTAATGTATAGTAAATTTGACCAAAATCAATCTGTTTCCCTTAATATTACAGCCACGGCGCTAATACGAGCATTAACAAAGACATAGGAGCCAACTTTTCTAAATTATTGGGGGTGCTAATCCCAATGAAAATAACCCCTCCCTGGACACATACAAGGAACTTTCTCAATATTGGGGGTGCTCAAGCACCCACTGCACCCACAGAGTCGGCTCCAATGAACAAAGACGATTAGATAGTAAGCTCTGTCGAGTTTGGGAGACGCTTTTCCAGTTCTGGGTTCACTCAGCTCTTCGGTTCAGGAACCACATGGCACTCTGAAGGGTTTAATAACAAAATGAACTTTTATTGCAACCTCTGCAACTGGCAGACTTTAACTTTAAGCTTCTTCACAGTAACTTAATAAACCCCAGCACAACTCAATCCTGGACTTCTGTTATTCCCTGAGGGATCTCCTTTTCCACTGTTCTCCTCAGGTATATTCACAGGGGCACTTTTTTCATCGGCTATATACATATTCAGAAGGCTCCTGTCCATGCCTATCCTGTAAGATTTTATTTCCAAAGGCTGCATTCCTTCCTACTCACAGTATAGCATCTCTGTATTGAGCTCAGACCTCCTTCATCTGACCCTCCTCCAGCAATGACCCCACTCTGGATCCACACTGCTTCTGAGACAAGCTCTTCCTAGTTCCCTGCTCCCGGGCTGGGCCTTCCTCTACCCACCCGTAGCACACTCCACTCCTGGTTTGCCACTTTATGGAGCTGCAACCGGCCTCTTACAGCCAAAAGGATCTCTCTACTTTCCAGGATTCCCCCTCCCCTCCTCTAGGTCATTGGCAGGGAACAGTGCAGGCAGCTTAAACCAAGGCAACCAAAGACCCCTCTAAAAGACAAACCCTCTTTTGATCTCCTTCCAGTCTCCTCCCCCTGTCACTCTTCAATCAGGCTGGGCTTGACCTCCCAGTCACTCCCCCCAGAAATGGCAGATGACATAGGGTTACTATATTTTGTCCCCCAAAAAGGAGGACACGTGTCCCACCCGCCCCCTTTCACACCTTCGCTCCACCCCTGTCACATTTTCCCCTCCCCGTCACCCCCCTCCCCTTACCTTACTACTGCCCTGGTGGTCTAGTGACCTCTTCGGGGCAAGTGGGAGCCTCCTCTTTCCTGCCTCGAGCGCTACCCTGCATGCATCCTTCCTGTTGCTGATCTCAGCGCTGATTCAAAACGGCCGCCGAGAGTTGAAGTCTCGCGAGGTCACTTCAACTCTCGGCAGCCATTTTGAATCAGCAGCCGAGATCACGAACAGGAAGGATGCATGCAGGGCAGCACTCCAGGCAGGAAAGAGGGGGCTCTTTCCTGCCGCGAAGGCGGAAGAGGTCACTAGACCACCAGGGCAGTAGTAAGTAAGGGGAGGGGAGGCTAGCAATCTGCCTATTTGTCCATAAATCCGGACAAACAGGCAGATTGGCAAAACCCGCCCGGTTGCCTGGACATGTCCTCAAAAAGAGGACATGTCTGGGTAAATCTGGACATATGGTAACCCTAAGATGACATAATATTCCTACAGGCATCTACACGGTTAGTGCATGCTCATTTTTAGCATGTGCTAAAAATGCTAACACACCTTAGTAAGCATGGCCCTGTGTTCATTTGCAACTGTGCTGTTTGCGAGAATTGTTTCTTCTGTTTTACTGTCTTAGGGCCCTGTTTATTAAGTTGCGCTAGCGTTTTTAGGACACGCTAAAATTAGCGTGCACTAAATGCGAGAGTCGCCCATATGTTCCTGTGGGCAACTTTAGCATTTAGCGTGCACTAATCATTAGCGAGCGCTAAAAACGCTAGCACGCCTTTAGCATGGCTTAGTAAACAGGGCCCTTAATCTGTTTGGTACCAGATACAGGAGTACAGCCATGTATGTGTTACATAGAAACAGAACCGTTCTTCCAGTTTCTACCAGTATTAAAAAGTGTTTGCAGTGCAATATTGAAGGCTGATTTTCGTTCTCACTTCATGCTGTTCTGCGAGGGTTACAATATGCATTCAGTAAGTTTGTCTAGTCTTGTCTGGTCACAAGATCATTATGACATTTGGTAACATAAGAAAATATCCTGAGGGCCAGAGATCTCCTGTAGCTTAAGGAATAAGAAAAACTGGAAGACCCCTCCCTCCACTCTCCTCACATAGCTATTTTTGTCAACATTATTATTAAAATTATTATATTATAGCTATTTTTGGTGTCAGAACTGTTGGGCTACTTTTGAGCTACTTTTGGTCTTGGCTCGGGCTAGAAACATTTTGGCCACCTTGCAACTAAGCACAGAGTTGCCATGTATGCGGGAAAACTGGTGCATTGGGAGGGACAAATTCTATCCTAGTGATAGGGTGGATTGAAGTGGTGGAGGGGTAGCATTGTATGTTAAGGAGGGCCTTGAATGAAATAGATTGAAAAATTCTGCGGGAAACAAAACACATCTTGGAATCACTGTGGATTGAAATTCCATGTGTAAAGGGGAAAAGGATAGCGATAGGAGTGGACTTCTGTCCGCCTGGCCAGGATGAACAGACGGATGCAGAAATGTTAAAGGAAATTAGGGACGCAAACAAACTGGGCAACACAATAATGGTGATTTCAATTACCCTGATATTGAATGGGTAAATGTAACATCAGGGCATGCTAGGGAGGTAAATTTCCTTGATGAAATCAAGGACAGCTTTATGGAGCAGCTGGTATATGAGCTGACGAGAGAAGGAAAAATTCTAGACCTAGTCCTTAGTGGAGCGCATGATCTGGTGCGGGAGGTAATGGTGCTGGGGCCGCTTGATAACAGTGATCATAATATGATTGGCTTTGATATTAGCTTTGAAGTAAGTATACATAGGAAATCAAATACGTTAGCGTTTAACTTTAAAAAAGGAGACTATGATAAAATGAGAAGAACGGTGAAAAAAAAAACTTAGAGGAGCGACTGCAAGGGTCAAAAATTTATACCAGGCATGGATGCTGTTCAAAAACACCATCCTGGACGCCCAGGCCAAATATATTTAAAAAGGAGGGTGGAAGACCAAACGACAGCCAGCATGGCTAAAAAGTGAGGTGAAGGAAACTATTAGAGCTAAAAGAAAATCTTTCAGAAAATGGAAGAAGGAACCGACTGAAAATAATAAGAAACAGCATAAGGGATGTCAAGTCAAATGCAAAGTGCTGATAAGGAAGGCAAAGAGGGACCTCGAAAAAAAGATTGCGTTGGAGGCCAAAACACACAGTACCTCATGAAAGACTCCAGAGGAAATTGGAGAGTCATGGGATAGGAGGTAGTGTTCTATTGTGGATTAAAAACTGGTTAAAAGATAGAAAACAGAGAGTAGGGTTAAATGGTCAGTATTCTCAATGGAGATGGATAGTTAGTGGGGTTCCCCAGGGGTCTGTGTTGGGACTGCTGCTTTTTAACATATGTATAAATGACCTAGAGATGGGAGTAACTAGTGAGGTAATTAAATTTGCTGATGACACAAAGTTATTCAAAGTCGTTAAATCGCGGGAGGATTGTGAAAAATTACAAGAAGACCTTATGAGACTGGGAGACTGGGCATCTAAATGGCAGATGACATTTAATTTGAGCAAGTGCAAAGTGATGCATATGGGAAAGAGGATTATAGCTACGTCATGCAAGGTTCCACGTTAGGAGTCATGGACCAAAAAAGGGATCTAGGTGTCGTCGTTGATGATACGTTGAAACCTTCTGCTCAGTGTGCTGCTGCTTAGGGAAAATCCACTATTTCTAGGATAAGCAATATAGAATGTTTTTTGTACTTTTTTGGGATCTTGCCAGGTATTTGTGACCTGGATTGGTCACTGTTGGAAACAGGATGCTGGGCTTGATGGACCTTTGGTCTTTCCCAGTATGGCAATACTTATGTACTTATGTATGTACTTATGTAGGTGAAAATGGTAATGGAATTCAAACGTGCGTGGGATAAATACAAAGGAATCCTCTTTAGAAAGAATAGGTCCACGGAATCTTAACGGAGATTGGGTGGCGACGCCGGGAATTGGGAAACCAAATCTGAGCTGGGCAGACTTCTATGATCTATGCCCTGATCGTGACTGAATAGATAGGGATTGGCTGGAGTGTAAATTTTAAGGGGCTTCTACGTTAGCTCCAGAACTTAATACAAGAACAGAGCTGGGCAGACTTCTACGGTCTGTGCCCTGAGAATGACAAGGACAAATCAAACTCTGGTATACATATAAAGTATCACATACCATGTAAAATGAGTTCATCTTGTTAGGCAGACTGGATGGACCGTAGAGGTCTTTATCTGCCGTCATTTACTATATTACTTGTGCACATCATTGTAGAGAAGTAGAAAACATATCACTTAAGTGGGAATATATATAACCTAAAGAGCTGGTATATGAAGTTTAAAAAGAAATACAATATTCATTGACAATAAAATAAGTCACCTTAAAAAGTGAAACCAGTGTGAACATTAATTTTGCATGGACCAATACATTGGAATCCAATTAGGAACAATTACATTGTTAACTAATGACTGTGCCCTTTAAAGTGTTAAAAATATACACAGTCGCTTTAATGTATACAAATGACCTGCATACCCCGATGCCTCTGATAGAACTACACTCGTCTGCAAAAATGGTCTTTTTTTTTTTTTGGAAGGGGAGGGGTGGGAATGGACGTGCAGCAAAATTAAAACCAGCGTGCATCCATTTGGGGCGATAATTCCAATTTGACATGCGTTGGACATGCGCAGGCGCCTACACACCTTAGTAAAAGGGCCCCTGTTTACAAAGCCACGCTAGCAGCTGCTGACGCAGTCATGCCGACGCAGCCCGTTTACTTTGAATGGGCTGTGTCAGCAGTGTTGCACGGCTTTGTAAACATGGAGGTTTAATATCTTGCTGATAATCGAACATTAGCAAGTGGCCTCCAATCACTCTCAGTTGCACAAACTGTCAGAGCATAAAAGCAAGACCTTAGAAGTGAAAACAATTGTAACCCAAGGTGCTGAAAGCTATCTGTGTAATGCCCCTGAAAATTGCACAGTTAAAACTAACAGTGTAGTCACAAAGTGAGAATTGAAACCTCACACTCCTTGGTTGTCACTGAAAATATCTAAACTCAATGGAGCCCTCAATTCCTCCTCTTTGCGATTCACTTCGCTGGCATTAAGCAGCCAAATACAACAACCCCTTTCCACACTGTACAGCCTGTTTCCACCCTGCACTCCACCTGCCAGCTGCTGGCATTTTCCATGCTGCCTCTAACAAAGGGTCCGGCCGCTTTTGCCTTACCTTGTTCAGCTGCCGCTCGTCGTCCCCCCCGGCAAAATGTCACCCCCCCCCCCGGTGCATTTTTACCTGCTGGGGGGGGGGGGGGGGTGCTGCGCGCCTGTCGGCTTCGCTCGTTCCATGCTCCCTCTGCCCCAGAAGAGGAAGTAACCTGTTCCGGGGCAGAGGGAGCACGGAACGAGCGGAGCCGACAGGCGCGTGGCACTCCCCCCCAGCGGCGTGCACCCGGGGCGGACCGCGCGTGGCGCCCCCCCTAGGAACGCCACTGGTGCCAGAAAATACATGTGCATTCCTGGATCCACATGTATTTTACAAAAGGTTCCAGATTCAGCGGAATTTTTTTATAAAGGTACTGCTGGAATTGAGCACATCCCTACCTGGGATTCTGATCTCAATATTCTATGTAAGATAAGCTTTATTGCTTAGTTTTATTTATTTATTAGGATTTATTTACCGCCTTTTTGAAGGAATTCACGCAAGGCGGTGTACAGTAAGAATAGGTCAAACATGTTATAATCGTATGGCCACAAGGCAGGGTTCTTGGGAAAATAATTCAGACAAACATGATTGACCCAGGCACCAGAACCAGACCTCTAGTCCAATGTCACAGGCCTGGTTCTAATCAAAACACTGAAGATGGGGGACTCAGATATAGCTGAGAAGCTGCTGCCGCTTCTTGCCCCTGAACCAAAAATTGGGGGCTTGGAACTGCTTCTTAACCGCTAGGCCATGCAATATCATGCTGGGGGAAGGTCCAAGGAAGGGGTGGGATCAGGGAAGTGCGCTTGGAAGGAGTGAAACAAGTGGGGAAATGTAAGGATTGGGCCTATACAAAAGAAAAGGGGTGAGAGACTGAAGAATAGTTATATGAAAAAAACCTAGTAATGGGAATGAAAGAAACATTTAAAACCGAGGACCCTTCTACTAAGCTGCGTCAAGGAGCTAACATGGGGGTTTCAGCACAGTAGACCCCTTAGTGACTCGAGAGCAGGTGGAACATTGCATTGCTAAGGCTGCCTTGCTGCAGGTCTACAGCCGACGACAAGCTGAATTTTTATTATTATTATTGCATTTGTACCCCACATTATCCCACCTTTTTGCAGGCTCAATGTTTTATTTTATTTTTGTTACATTTGTACCCCGCGCTTTCCCACTCATGGCAGGCTCAATGCGGCTTACATGGGGCAATGGAGGGTTAAGTGACTTGCCCAGAGTCACAAGGAGCTGCCTGTGCCTGAAGTGGGAATCGAACTCAGTTCCTCAGTTCCCCAGGACCAAAGTCCACCACCCTAACCACTAGGCCACTCCTCCACTGTTGCTACTATTTGAGATTCTACATGGAATGTTGCTATTCCACTAGCAACATTCCATGTAGAAGTCGGCCCTTGCAGATCACCAATGTGGCCTGCGCAGCCTTCTACATGGAATGTTACTAGTGGAATAGCAACATTCCATGTAGAATCTCAATAGTGGCAACATTCCATGTAGAATCTCCAATAGTAGCAACATTCCATGTAGAATCTCCAATAGTATCTATTTTATTTTTGTTACATTTGTACCCTGCACTTTCCCACTCATGGCAGGCTCAATGCGGCTTACATGGGGCAATGGAGGGTTAAGTGACTTGCCCAGAGTCACAAGGAGCTGCCTGTGCCTGAAGTGGGAATCGAACTCAGTTCCTCAGTTCCCCAGGACCAAAGTCCACCACCCTAACCACTAGGCCACTCCTCCACTGTTGCTACTATTTGAGATTCTACATGGAATGTTGCTATTCCACTAGCAACATTCCATGTAGAAGTCGGCCCTTGCAGATCACCAATGTGGCCTGCGCAGCCTTCTACATGGAATGTTACTAGTGGAATAGCAACATTCCATGTAGAATCTCAATAGTGGCAACATTCCATGTAGAATCTCCAATAGTAGCAACATTCCATGTAGAATCTCCAATAGTATCTATTTTATTTTTGTTACATTTGTACCCTGCGCTTTCCCACTCATGGCAGGCTCAATGCGGCTTACATGGGGCAATGGAGGGCAATTTGTGGGGTACAAATGCAATAAATAATAATAATAATAATAATTCAGCTTGTCGTCGGCTGTAGACCTGCAGCAAGGCAGCCTTAGCAATGCAATGTTCCATCTGCTCTCGAGTCACTAAGGGGTCTACTGTGGTGAAACCCCCACTCCTTGCCCAGAGTCACAAGGAGCTGCCTGTGCCTGAAGTGGGAATTGAACTCAGTTCCTCAGTGTGGCTTACAGAGTGTTGTTATGATGCAGTCATTACGTGATTTTAAATACATAAGCTGAAATTAGCTGAATTAGATGCAAAGTGCTAGAAAGGTGTTGTGAGAGGCGTTTTTGATGCACCTGAGTGATTTGAGGAATGATTTATTAAGGATGTCTTTCGTAGGCTTTGTTGAAGAGGTGTGTCTTCAAAGATTTGCGAAAGCTGGTTAGATTGTCCGTATTTTTCAGGGCCAAGGGTAGTGCGTTCCAGATCTGTGTGCTTTTATACGCAAAAGTGGTAGCGTATGACTGTATTTAATTCCTTTGCCGATCTTTTGGCGTTTCTAGGTGCTAGGTCCACTAGGTTTAACATATAGAGTGGGGCGTCCGCGTGGATGATTTTGTGGACGGTTGCGCAGATCTTGAACTCGATTCGTTCCTTGAGTGGTGGCCAATGTAGTTTCTCTCTCAGAGGTTTCGCCCTCTCGTATTTAGTTTTTCCAAAGATGAGTCTGGCTGCGGTGTTCTGGGCTGTCTGGAGTTTTTTAATGGTCTGTTCTTTACAGCCTGCGTACAAAGTGTTACAGTAGTCCAGATGACTTATTACTAATGACTGTACTAGGGTACGGAAGATGTTTCTTGGGAAAAAAGGTTTTATTCTCTTGAGTTTCCACATCGAGTAGAACATTTTTGTATATAGGAGCAGTTTTCAATCCACCTTTGATTGTATTCTTACAAAATTTTATTACAGCAGTAAAAGGAGCTCAATGCAAAGCTTAGAGTGCTTGGTCGGGGTCTTTTTATTTTTCTGTGATTAAAAAGCTTCCTATAGAATTAGACCTTACTTTGCACATTAAAATCACAGCCTTGAGAAGACATCAGTGGATGAATGCTAAAATTAGCCTCTGAGTTATGCAAATGAAGCAATGCAACATGTAAATGAGGCGTTTAACATGTGCATGATAAATAAAATGGTATTATCACCTCATATGCTATTTACCCCGAGCTCATCTACACCCAAAATTTACCATCTGCCTTAGACCAGGTGGTCCATGTTTACCATACTCATTGCTTCTAAAAATCTAACTCTAATCCATAACTTGCTGAAATGTGTGCAGTGGTCATGATATTACACTTCCCGGCGGGGAAATGGATTAGAAATAAACAGATTTTATGTCCATCTTTCCTTTTATTGCCACACAAAGATGTGGAATGAGTTATCAACAGATGTTAGATTATCCGCAGGTTATTTACAATTTTGGAAACATCTGTAAACTTGGATGTTTCAAAAATACTTGTAATAGGATCTAGGTCAGGGGTTTGATATACCACCTTTCTGTAGTACAACCAAAGTGGTTTTATATTTATTATATGTAGGTACTTACTTACTCTGTCCCTAGAGAGCTCACAATCTAAGTTTTTGCACCTGGGGCAATGGAGGGTTAAGTAACTTGCCAAGAGTCACAAGGAGCTGCAGTGGGAGTCAAACCCAGTCCCTCAAATCTCAGCCCACTGCACTAACCATTAGGCTAATCCTCGACTCACACTCTCCCTTCTGGTGATACTGCTGTAAACTGCATCTATGAAACACCTGCAGTGCACCAGATGGTGATCTTGGAGCAGTAGGGAAGAGAGAAAAAAGTCAGTCTGGGACCTGTGGCGACAAGAAGACCATGTAGGGTAAGGGGTGGCATTGCTGTAGGGTCTACAAACATTCATGTTGACTCACATGGCCCTTGCTGTCTCTCCTCTCCCCAACCCTCACTGTTAAAAGATCTGTTTGAGAAGAAACACCTTGCTTGTAGCTCTAGGACAGAGGATAGTTAGGTATATATTGTGTTTGGCTGATGAGTAGCCAGGTCAGATGCTGTCCACAGAACAATGGAATGGGATGGGATGGGAAGAGAATTTGGTACTAGCTGTGGAGGAGAGTAAAAGGTAAGAAGAATCTTAAGAATTGGGGGGAGGGATTGGGGATGGTATTAAAGGAAAGCAGTTCCCAGAAAGGGTACACTCCTTGTTCTGGACCTCCTGGCTCTTTGAAGGGGGACTTCCCCCTTCTAATGCTATTCTCAGTTCTTGGAAGCCTGGAACGGGAACTTAGATTACATCCTGTAGAGTTTCATAGGGCTCAATTTTATCATCCATGTTCTTCAACATCTATTTGCCCTCCTTAGCCAATCTCACCAAAGAATATCAGATCACATGCTACACATACGCTGCTGATGTTCGACATTGGTACCTCTTGATTTAGACCCTGTTAAAGCAATAGAAATAATTTGTCTGGCAAATATTTTGGGCTATACCAGAAGAAACTGAAGCTCAGTCCAAAGAAGGCGAATGCACGTGGCCGAGTCTAAAAAAGATAATTACCTATCAAAGCCTCGGATAACTCATGAAGGAACACCTCATCTCTGTAGTCAAGTCCGTAAAACAAACCGAGGGGCAAGGAACTAGCACAAAATTCATAGAGAAAGGAAACAAGCCTAGAGTTTGTCCTAAATCTTTTTTAGGTCTTCTCCAGTGTGGGTTTTGCTATGCCCATTCTTACTTTCTAGCCTGAATGTTCTTCATCAGAATTTTGACCATTACATCTTAGTTCTTGGTGATATTTCTTTGGCTTTTGATGTTTTGAATCATACAGTCTTTCTTGTTCGATTTAAGGAGACAGAGGGGAACAGGATAGTTCTCAGCTGGTTGCCCTCGTTTTTTAATGGACAGGCAAGGAAGTTTGGTTGTATCTTTTCCTCTGTTCCTTTGGTCGTTGGATAGTAGCGATTCTGTTTAACTGGTCCTTGACTGCTTTATACGGGCTACTTTCTAACCTTGTGTTCGTGATTGCATTTAGGCTTGTGACATCTAATTTTTCCTGTAACTTCCTCACTGCCTGATGCATTTTGCATTAGTGACAGAACATTTATCATCAGTTTCTGATAACCATGATGTCAACTAACATGTTAATAATAAACCTAGGAAAACCTGAAGTAATGATGTAGAGCAGAACAAAAACACTTAATTGCCCAGCTTAGCTTCAATTGCAAAACCGTCGGGATGTGCATTCATTTGAAATTACATGTCAAACATTTCACAGATCATTTAGTTTTTTAGGGTTTTTTTTTTTTTTTTTGCCCTGAATGATAGGAAAAAAAAACCCTTGAAATTCCATGGGTCATTTCTTTCTTTCTTTCATGTATAGCCCACATATTCACTAACTCTCAAATTCTATATATGACGTCTTAAGTTGTGTGTGCTAATTTGGCCACATGGACAAATTGCACGCACAACTTAATTGATTAACAAGCCAATCAGTGCCGATAATTGGTACTTAACCGATTAGGAGCACTAATTGGCTTAAATTAGAATTTACACGCACAGCTTTCAGGAAATATTCTATAACACGGTGCGTATAAATTCTATTGCGTGCAACCAAAAAGGGGGGCATGGGTATGGGTGTAGAATGGGCGGATTGTGGGAATTTCAAAAACCTAAGCACACTATTATAGAATACACCTAATCTGCGCCTAACGTAAGCACAGGTATTTAGGCCTGGTTTTATGTGGTCTAAATGGATGCATGTTCTATAAACTAGACCTAACTTTAGGCGTAGTTTAAAGAATCACGCTAACCGTGTGGTTTTTTGGAACCAGTTTTAAGGCACCATTTATAGATTTTTACCCCTAAGCAGGTACGAATAAAACATGCACAATAAAATCAACAAACGGACACACAACACAAAAAGTCCTTGATAATAAAGCCGCCATATGTTTGCACAAATAGACATTATTTTAAATGTTGCTTAAATGCAGAAATAGTTGAAGAAAGGTGCATGATGCCAGGCAACTTATAATGTCCAAGGAGGAACAAGAAGATGCCCTCTACAGGATGCAATGAAGATTAAAAAAAAACTAGAGTAAGACACAAGGGAAATGGGACTTGATATACTGCTTTTCTGAGGTTTTTGCAACTACATTCAAAGCGGTTTACATATATTCAGGTACTTATTTTGTACCAGGGGCAATGGAGGGTTAAGTGATTTGCCCAGTGTCACAAGGAACTACAGTGGGAATTGAACTCAGTTCCCCAGGATCAGAGTCCAATGCACTAACCACTAGGCTACTCCTCCACTAGCAACATTCTACGCAGAAGTCTGCTCTTGCAGATCAATAACGCGGCCTCGCAGGCTTCTGTTTCTGTGAGTCTGACGTCCTGCACGTACGTGCAGGACGTCAGACTCACAGCAACAGAAGCCTACGTGGCCGCGTTGCTGATCTGCAAGGGCAGGCTTCTACGTGGAATGTTGCTAGTGGAATAGCAACATTCCATGTAGAATCTCAAATAGCAACAGAATCTCAATAGTAGCAACATTCCATCTAGAATCTCAACTAGGGAAAGGGAACTGGGACTTGATATACCGCCTTTCTGAGGTTTCTGCAACTACATTCAAAGCGGTTTACATATATTCAGGTACCTATTTTGTACCAGGGGCAATGGAGGGTTAAGTGACTTGCCCAGAGTCACAAGGAGCTGCAGTGGGAATCGAACCCAATTCCTCTGTTCTAACCATTAGGAAACTCCTCCACTCCACTCTAAAGTAAATGTAGCCAGTACTATAATTTTCCATAAACCAATAGGCATTCAAGAAACTAGACAAGAAATGTAAGTATGTTCAGTGCATTTATTGTGTTGGTAGGTTTTAATTCCAAATGGTAATATAACGTCATAGCTGTACAGTTTTAACTGACCTTCATCTATGCATAGGTGACAGACACATGTCCAAATACAGAAGTTTGCTTAAGCTGTCTCATGGAGACACTTGCTTGTTTGATTAACTTCTTATCTCTCAAAGGATGTTTGCCAGAAATTCACAAGCTACTGAGCTCCTGCTTCCAGTAATCTGGGTGGTAGACAGTGTTGCACAAGCAAACTTCAATTTACCATGCTCCTTGAAAATGCTTTAGTGCAGGACTTTGCTCAACAAGTTGATAATCTTTGCAACCCTGTGGTTTTTTTTTTCTCATTCAGAATCACTTAGACATATGTTTGCAAAGGGTATGGTGAATTTCCATGAATGTTGTATTGTTTTGAGCTCTGTTAATGCCATCTATGATGTCCTGTTCACAGATGACAGCTGGCTACACAGCTTTAAATACAATTTGCAGAATTAGCCGAAACCACTGGTGACAGACGTTTTTTTTTTTTTTTTCACTAAAGATGCCAAGATGCAAAACTTTATAGTAAGTGGACGAATAGCTGGAGGTGTAAAGCTGAACTGTAAAATTGCTAGAATTTATACAGGTTTTTTTTCGTTATAAGAGGATAGGATCTGTATGTGTTGGTACCTAAATCTGCATTACCCAATCTACAGTGGCCTCAAGTATAAAACCACTTACGCCCCCACCTTTTCCTATATTAGCGCACAGCTGTGGAATTTATTTATTTATTTATTTTATTGCATTTGTATCCCACATTTTCCCACCTATTTGCGGGCTCAGTGTGGCTTACAATACATTGTATTGATGGAAGTACAATTTGTTACAGCTCGATTGTGGTTACATTGTGAGGCATTGAGTTTAAAACAAAGTCTACGTATCGTTAAGAGAATAGTACAATGGAACAGAATGGTCTGCCAAGCCCCCTCCCTGCCCATCTTCAAGTCTTTGCTTAAAACCCACCTCTTCAATGCTGCATTCGGCACCTAACTCTTACCGTTCAGTGAATCCAGACTGCCCCAATTTGACCGCCCCTATCGGACTGTCTGTTCACTTGTCTCTTAGATTGTAAGCTCCTTGAGCAGGGACCGTCCCTCTATGTTAAATTGTACAGCGCTGCTTAACCCTAGTAGCGCTTTAGAAATGTTAAGTAGTAGTAGTAGTGCCTAGATTCGTGAAAATTACCCCTGATCATCCGACCTTCAAAGGATACCTTAAGACCTACTTATTTGGAAAGGCTTACGCTCTTGACCCGCCCCGCACCGCTACCTATCGAATTCTATTTTCTATCCCTATTGTCCCACCTCTGGTATTACCCTCTTGTTCCTTTCCCTACAATGCCGTTGACTGTTTGTTTGAAGATTTGATGTTTGCTTTTGTAAATTACCGTAAGCCACATTGGGCCTACCCGTGGGTGGGAAAATGTGGGATATAAATGCTGTAAATAAATAAGTGTATGTATTTATTTATTGCATTTGTATCCCACATTTTCCCACCTTTCGATAGGTTGAATGCAGCTTACATAGTAGAAGAGAAACGATTACAGATTTTCAGTTTTGTATAGCAGCTAGAATTGTTTGGATATCTGCAGACAATTTCCTATTAGAAGTCGTGTGGTGCCAGAAGTGAGCAAAGTCTGAACAGATGTGCTAAAAGGTCCCCCCCCCCCCCCTTTCTTTTATCTGTGGAAAACAAGGTTAGTGCATCTTTCCCTGATTAATCAGTTCTTGCAGACGGGGTTAATGAATGTTGATCTAATCCTGCAAGACTGTTTTAGCAGGAAACCACTTCCCTGTTTCCCCCCATTCATAATACAGTAAAATCACTTGAGGATTTTCACAGTTTGATAAAGTGACACATCTTCTGGGAATGCTTTTTGTGAACTGCAGAGATTCTCTCATGAAGAAGGTCAACCCCACTTAGTAGTAGAGTAAATGTTGGCAGATAAAGACAATGCCCTCAATTGGATGCATGGTACTGTTGTATTAATTGTCTGAAGCACAGTCAAAGAATAAGTTGGGAGAGGATTTGCATTCATGCCAGGGACCAGGTAATTCTGAGATGTGGATTGTCTTGTTCAAGCCGGCATAGGTGAGGTTGCAGCTTTTCCAGCAAGTTAATGGCTCCCTGTAATAGGTAGGTTCTGACTGTTTTTGGAATTTGAACCCCTAAGTAGCTTTATTTTTTTATTCCTGCAATGTTATTTAAACAAAAAAAAATTCTTGTAAAAATGATTATGGATGCCTTATCTTCAGATTCTAAGCCGAAGGGGTCAGAGTTTACTTATTAATGCTTGTTGATTTTGGATGAGGAGTGGGTGGGTGGGGGTGGGGGTTCCACCTCCTCTCTGCCCCGTAGCAAGCTGCTTTTCCTAGTGTACAGAGGTAATCACGTAGTCTGTGGGCTGCCAAAAAGTTCTGGATTACTGGTACTGTTGTACTTCCTTGAATCAACACGGATAGCAACAGGAAGGTTCCTGAGACTTTGGGGTACAGGGGTTGGGATGGAGGATGGGAGGGGTGGGGGGGGGGAAGGGTGGTTTACAAGCTGTATGGTTCATGCATAGTACCTTATTGTTTGTAAGTTGGCAATATTGAGTATGTTGTGTGTTGTGTTGCTTAACTTTGAGTTATCAATAAAATTAATTTAAACTAAAAAAAAAAACATAAAAAAAATTATTTTGGATTAATGATGATTCACGCTCGGCCGCTTAAGATAAGTCGATTCTGCAGTACCTGTGTTGTGTTATAGCTGAAGATCCATATTATCAAAATGATATGTTTTGCAAACTAGTTAAAGATACGGGAGTTGTGTATTGAGGCTGGGAATAATTTGGGGCATGTTTTAAGGTCCCCGAACATCAAAAAATGTTTGTCCTATCTATTTGATCCCGGTAATAAAGACAGGATGGAAGATGATGCCTTTGGTGTACAGAGAGTTGTTCAATGTGTGGCCATAAAAAAACAAGTGGTTTTTTGTTTGTTTTTTTTAAGAGATCACATTTATTATCCCATCATAGCAGGCTGTTTTACTGTTTTTGGATCTTGCAAGGTACTTCTGACCAGGGCCGCCGAGAGCCGGGCCCGGGACAAGGCCGCTCCCGGCCCCCCCCCCCCCCCCCCCCCGAGGTCGCCGGGCCCACTCCACCCGCTGCCAGTGCCGGGCCCTCTGAACTAACCTGAAGCGCCTTCATCTTCGACGCAAGCAGCAGCAGCAGGGCAGACCTCTCCTTCCTTCCCTGCCCCGCCCTCGCGGACGTTACGTCAGGCGAGGGGGGATATGGAAGGAAGGAGTGGCCTGCCCTGCTGCTGCTGCTGCTTGCGTCGAAGATGAAGGTGCTTCAGGTTAGTTGTGGGAGCGACGGAGAGCGGGTGGGCCAGACTGTGGCGGCGCCGGGCCCCCCGCGGAGGCCCGGGCCTGGGGACTTTTGTCCCCCCCCCTCTCGGCGGCCCTGCTTCTGACCTGGATTGCCTTTTTATATGCCTGACCTGGATTAGCCACTGGATACTGGGCTTAATTGACCTTTGGTCTGTCCCAGTATGACAACGTTTATGTTCATATGCTCTTAACTGATATACAGAAGCAGAAATTGGGAAATTTTCAAATCCTGCACTTAGCTTTCAGATCCTTTGGAGTCTCAGGTTTATCTCTTTGTCATTCTTATAAAAAATTTGTTTTGAAAGGAAACTTTTCATAGTTTCCCTTTCAAAATTTGCCACCAGTTCCCGGAGGGAGACTTTTTTTGGCCAGCCCTGGATTTGAGCTTACCGTTCCAAAGCAGTGTGGGTGTTTGTACTTTCTGATTCTATTCAATGAAAACAGTGCTGCAAGTCCCATGATGCATCAGCATGAGGTTTTCAGAAATCCAGGACTGGCCTACAATCTCCCTCCTGGAACTGGGTCACTGTGTGTCAGCTGTTTGTACCTTGCATCTCCTTTGAAGCCCCAAAGAGTCCATGTTATGTTAAGCGTTTATATATGGGGTGGTCAAATCTTGTGGAAGAGCCATTTCGCAAACCTGAATCCCATTTTCTAGTGTCCTGTGCAAAATCCACAGTGAGAGTTCAAAATAAATTCAACACAGATACTTTGGCTCCCCTGAGTTAGTCAGCCCTCGTACCCCCATCGGGCACTTGCTTTAACTCACACTGAGATAGCAACTTTCTTAAAAGGATTTTGCTGCAGGAAAACTTGTTTTTTTGTTTTACCAGCGTTGCAAACCTTTGAAAGGTGTGCTCCCTGTAACTTAACAAATAAAGAGAACTGGAGACCTAGCCAGGATTAGAACCCAGCAGGAGCAGACTGACAGTGATCTGGACCCTTAACAACCCATCCCACAGATATTACTGGCTATGACTGGTTAGGGGAGAGTGGGCCTTCTACTGCTTTGGGTCCTGGGACATTGCCCTATTGAAGGACTGGTCAGTCCATCCCTGCAACCCAGGGAGCTTGGATTGCTGTTGCTTTGTATAGAGCAGAGGAAAAAAATGTTTAAACCTGTGAAATAAATGTTTTAACCACTCCAGTGCCTCTCCTCCTATCTGATCAGATAATGCGTTCATTACAATGGGTGACAGAAAGGAAATTTGATTTGGAACAGATCAGGCACAATTATGCCTGAATTTATTTAGGGACTGTGCGTCTCAGGATGGAGAGGGAATTGCCAGCAATATGTTTTAGGGAAGGAGATCTTCAGCTTTAAAACAATAAGTGTACTGGTAGTGGGGAAAATCTCATTCTGTCTGTTTATATTTCTGACTAGTTATTACCCAGCACGGTTGTCAGACTGTATTTGAAATTTGACACAGAGGCGTACACGGAGAGAAGTGATCTTCTGAGAATTCAGAGAAGGCTCCCTGTAACTTCTTGTGTAGATAGATGAAAAAGAATCTATAAACAGCGTACTCTGATGCCGTGCGGCTGCCTGTTCTTTCATACAGCCGTGACAATTTGCGTACTAAAGAGGATGGACCTGGCATTCAGCCGGCACGGCAATCACCAAAACCAGCAGTGAATATAGGTGCAGTGCGATGATCATATAGGTGTCTGTGTAAATAGCAGCTTTTACATACTGTATGTAGATGATCAGACAGAAAACTACGAATCAGCTGAAATAATTACCTAGCAGCACTGTAAATACTTTATTAAAATATATATATAAAAGGAGGAAACATTAGGAGTAATGTGCCAGCATAGGTTTGACTCCTTTTCTAGCATTGATCATACAAAAAAAAAATGTCCTCGATATTTTGAATAGTGAATGTGCACCAAAAGGCCATTGCATCTTAATAAACATTTAATAAGAACATACGAGCAGCTATACTGGGACAGACCCATGGTTCCTCTAGCCCGGAATCCTGTTTCCAACAGTGGCCAATCCAGGTCGCAAGTACCTGACAGAAACCTAAATAATAGCAACATTCCAGAATCCCATACAGTAGCAAGATTCCGGAATCCCATATAGCAGCAATATTCCATGCTACCAATCCCAGGGCAAGCAGTTGCTTCCCTGTGTCTGTCTCAAGAGCAGACTATGGACTTTTCCTCCAGGAACTTGTCCAAACCTTTTTTAAACTCGGATATGATAACCGCTGTTACTACATCCTCCGGCAAAGAGTTCCAGAGCTTAACTATTCATTGCATGAAAAAATATTTCCTCCTATTTGTTTGAAAAGTATTTCCATGTAACTTCCCTTGAGTATCCCCCTAGTCTTTGTACTTTTCGAATGAGTAAAAAATGGATTTACTTCTATTCATTCTACACCACTCGGGGTTTTGTAGACCTCAATCATATCTCCCCTCATCCCTAACCTCTTAGCTGGCACTTAGCTTTGTTAGTAAGGTTTTGACGGGGAGATCAGGGAACCGTCTGTGATAACGAAAGGGGCCATTTTTGTAAAAGAAACGCCAAGCCTTATAATATATATGATTTCTCATAGGCACTGCACTTAGTTCCCCTGAGGAAGCTTGCTGTAAGTGAAACAGGGATCCTCTTTGGGACCTTATTATCAAAGCTAAGTGTCAGCTCCTATTAAATGTTTATTAAGATGCAATGATCTTTGGAAACACATTCACTATTTAAAATATTGAGAAGGGTTTTTTTTTATGACCGATGATAGTAAAGGAGTCAAGCCTATGCTGACACATTACTGCTAACAAGCGTTATGGCAGACTTTTGAGGTTTGTTCCTCCTCATATATTTTTAATAAAGTCTTTACAGTGCTGCTAGGTAATTATTTCAGCTGATTTGTGGATTTTGGTTATTTTTGTGCTGAAATGTTCCTCTTTTTTTTTGGAAAGTTAGAACCCTGCCATTTATACATAGGCATCGTCACCGAATATAAAAAGGAGAGTGGTGAGGGCTTTGGACAGGGAGTGGTAAGGGGTGGGCTGACAATGCAATGTGTGTTCCCCATTTTGAAAGAAGGGAAAGACACATTGCAGTCAAAACTATAGACATCTGCATTTACACTTGTCCTGAGGCACTTTAAAGGGTCCCAAGGAAAGGCAGGAGCAAAGGTCAAAGCCAGCTTTGCATCCCACCCCTAGCAATAACCAGCTCCCTCCCCCAGACATCCGATTTCCCCCCCCCCCCCAGCAAAAAGACTCCAACTGACAACAAGCAACTCCTCAATGGGCCCCAGAAAGACCCTCCATCCCCCCTGATCCCCTGACCACAGCTGTTACCGGGGGACGACGACGATGACAACCCAATGATTCCTGATGTTTGGACATCACTTGTTCCCATTATCATTCCTGCTCCTCAGTATTATGGATTTGAAATGGCACCTGTGCTCCCTAGCAATAATCACGCATTACTACTGCTAAGGCCAGGTCATGCAATAAGAGTTAAGGGTTGTGGGTGCCATTTTGAAATTGCTATATGGGCATTGCTTCTGCTCCTAGTAGACACCAAGGACCATTGGGATCCCTCAGCCCCAGGAAGAGGTGGGATGGGGACAGCAAAAGTGGAGAGTGGGGGTGGGGTCAACCAGGGATCTATTGAAGGGTTTGCTTGTTACTGCATGGGGTTCATTATGCAGAGGGGATCAGATCCGGGGGGGGGGGGGGGGGCTGTTGTTAAAGGGGTTAATTGGTGACAGGGGGGTGATCAGGGAGTGTGTGGGGCAGTGATTTTAGAAAACTGCTCCCACACACGTGTTATAAAAGCATGTCTCCCCTCCCCCATATGCAGCTTGAGAACAGAAGAGAGAGAGAGATGGATATATTGTCCTGCACATCCATACCCATATTTTACAAGATTTTTGTTTTTTTTACTGGTAAGATGTGCATCTGAGGATTCGGGGAATGGTGTTAATAAGACACTTCCTTTTTGGACATTTAGTCATTTCAGGTGATAGTTCAGGGGCATCACCACGAAATAAGCGGGAAAAACCAATTGTAAAAAAAAGATGAGAAAAGTAACAAACCTACAAAACATTAAATTCCCATTTTGATTCCAAACTTAATAACATATTAATCAAATTTGTTTTGATAACATTTTTCCATATATGTAGAACAATATGTGTAGGATCGTGCTCATATGCTGTCGTGGGACAATCACTGACTTGAAAGTTCAAAAAGTCTTCAATAGACTGTCCAGATATATAATCATAGCACATTTCTTTTTTAGTGCAATGATTGCCTCCAAGTGTGTTTTTTTACCATACTTTGTGCAAAAAAAACTTTTTACATTTTCAAAGAAAAGCATTCACTTAGCTACGTGCTACGATTGTATATCTGGACAGTCTATTGAAGACTTTTGAACTTTCAAGTCGGTGATTGTCCCAAGGCAGCATATGAGAATGATCCTACACATATTCTTCGTCATATAGGGGGAAATGTTATCAAAAGACATTTGATTAATTTAAGTTTGGAAATCAAGATGGGAATTTTAACGTTTAGTAGGATAGTTCGTGGGGAGACATCTCCCCCTCAGAAATTCCTCAGGGATCACTGTTGTCTCCTCTTCATGCTAACATTTAATGTAGCTTTCAGGGTAGTTAGTACATGGTCAGGGGCTTGCTGGATATTGTTATACACAGGTGATGTACAACTGGTAATCTCCATTGATGAAGAAGGTTCTGGATTGTGGTGTTAGATGAATGTTTTATTGAGGGTCATTTTGTGAGCAATAGGTTACTTCTGAATGTGTCCAAAACTGAGGTGTTGGCTTGTGGTATGGATAAATTAAGGTCCAGTCTTTGAGTCTGAGTGGAGATCAGTAGATAAAGTGAGGGATCTAGGTTTACTATTAGATGAGGCCACATGTGACAACTATGGTCAAAAATGCTTACTATGTCTCAACTGGGTATGTAGGCTGGGTATATTTGGGGATGGTTCATGTCCGCGTAACAGCTGAGATGGATAACTGTAATGGCCTTTGTACGGGCTTGCCTACTGATGTAGTTCGCAAGTTGCAGATTGGGCAGAAGGCAGCATCAAGGGTGATGATAGATCGGCAAAAGAGAACCCCAGATGAATCCTTTCATAAAGTCCTTCACTGGTTGTCATTGTGGAGAGTGTGGTTCAAGTGGCTGTTATTCAGGGGATGGAATGATATATTTCAGAACTAAACTGGAATGGTACAGACTGGCAAAAACAGATTAAATAAGGGGGGCTTTGGTAGAAATACTGGGAGTTTGGGAGTTTAAAGAGTCCTGGGTTAGAGCGGAGAATTTTTCAGCAACTGGGCCACTATTATGGAACTCAGGTTGGAGGAAAGTTACTGGGCTTCAGAATGAAAGCAAAGACATGGCTGGTGGCTCTTTCCTTTTTCAATGAGTTAGGCAGTGGGGTGTGGAAGGTCTGGGCCTCTTGGTGTCTGAGGTTGTCCTGGAGAGTATGGTTCATATGGTGGATCCGGAGGAGGGGGCAAGGTCTCTGAATGATCACTGGCTCACAGGCCTCATGCTGACTGGCACTATTACTACTACTACTACTTATCATTTCTAAAGCACCACTAGACGTACGCAGCGCTGTACACTTGAACATGAAGAAACAGTCCCTGCTCAACAGAGCTTACAATCTAATTAGGACAGACAAACAGGACAAACAAGAGATAATGGAATATTAAAGTGAGGATGATAGAATAAGGGTTCTGAACAAGTGAATAAGGGTTAGGAGTTAAAAGCAGCATCAAAAAGGTGGGCTTTTAGCTTAGATTTGAAGACGGCCAGAGATGGAGCTTGACGTACCAGCTCAGGAAGTCTATTCCAGGCATAAGGTGCAGCAAGATAAAAGGAACGGAGTCTGGAGTTAGCAGTGGAGGAGAAGGGTGCAGATAAGAGAGATTTACCCAGTGAACGGAGTTCCCGGGGAGGAATGTAGGGAGAGAATAGAGTGGAGAGGTACTGAGGAGCTGCAGAGTGAATGCACTTATAGGTCAATAAGAGGAGTTTGAACTGTATGCGGAAACGGATAGGAAGCCAGTGAAGTGACTTGAGGAGAGGGCTAATATGAGCGTAACGACACTGGCAGAATATTAGTCGTGCAGCAGAATTTTGAACAAATTGAAAAGGAGAGAGATGGCTAAGTGGGAGACCTGTGAGAAGCAAGTTGCAATAGTCTAAGCGAGAGGTGATAAGAGTGTGGGTGAGGGTTCTGGTAGTGGTAGGGATAGGTCACAGTGGAGGTCCAGAAAAGGGAGGAGCAGCCCACTATCTATTGCTTATCAGATGTGGGGTACTCAGGGGCCCGCTGTAAGCCCAACGCGGGTTTACTGCGGGACTACCACTGGCCCAACGCGGCGGCCGTCAATGGTCCTGCTCCAGGCGCATTCCATTTCCGTGGTGAAAAAAGAAAACTCCAGGAAATGGCTTGTGCGGCAGTAACCCGGCGGTAGCTGGGCATTGCTGCGTGCTGCCCAGTTACCACTGGGTTAGTGCAGTAGCCCTTATCGCCACCTCAGTGGGTGGCGGTAAAGACTCCCCGTTGCATGGCCATGTGTGTCTGGGGGCTTTTTACCTACTGTAGTAAAAAGGGCCCTGGCGCATGGGGAAAAACAGCCCCCGCTGCTAGCTCAGGGCTCTTTTTCCTGCAGCTTGGTAAAAGGACCCCCCCCCCCCCCCCCCCCCCCCCCCCCCCGAACATGGGATCCACCAGTGTTAGCTACAATGAGCAAGGAAAGAGAACTGGAACTGAACAGAAAGTAACTATGTACAATACTTTGATCTTTTAAGCAGAACAGTGCCATCTGGAGGCTTTTATGTATGAAGGGAGTAGGATAAATATTAGAATACAATAGAATGGGTGTTGTACATGTCACCATTTATCTGCTATGTGGGAACTGATTTCCAAATATATATCTGCATAACAAAGTTACATGAATATGTCTCAACTGAGCATTTGAAAATCTACCCCATGCTCATTCATACTAAGAGGGGAAGTTATCAAGGTGGGTTACAGCTAAGACATCTTATCTTACTGTTAACTCCAGTTATTAGCACGAGTTAGTGGTAAAATAAAACATCTTAACAGTAGCCCGCATTGATAACTTTCCCCTTAGTGTGAAGAGTTTCAGTCTCTGGTAACCAGAGCTGATATTGTGATGTCATAATGCCTCATTCCACCAGTGCCTAAGAGCCAACCTCACCAGTGATGTCACAATAGCTTGACTGTTCTATACTAAGGCTCACTTGTGATAATGTGATGTCATAATGCCTCATTCCACCAGAGCCAACCTCATCAGTGATGTCACAATGGCTTGATTGTCCTATACTTGGCTCACTTTTATTATATGTATGTATATGTATTTATTTCGAATTCTAGAGACATTTCTTTTTAATTAAGGGGGAAGTTATCAACATGGGCTACTGTTAAGAATGCGTTATCTTACTGTTAATCCCAGTTATTAGTAACTAGGTCTCATTGTATAAAATGGGACCCTGTGCTAAAATGCACCAGTTAATGATAAAGTAACACATTTTAACAGTAGCCCACATGTATAACTATTGCCCTCAGTTCATCTGTAGCTAGAAGGTATTAAAAGCTAATTCTGGCTTCAAAGTAACTGAAAACCAGAAAAAGATGATTCTAGGGAGTGAAAGGTTAATATACATTTCAGGTTTTAGGTTCGAAAGCATTTAGCTTGGAAAATTCTAAAAATAAATTTCCTTATTGGTCATCTGCTCGGCATTTTTTCCTACTTAAGACAATTCTCTGCTCACTGAAGTAATCTGGATTGGACTAACTCATGTTTTCTGTAGTAAAATGCTGTATATCAGAAGCGCTGAGCACATTACGATTCATTACAAATTGCATTATGTCCTTTCAATTCAGTGTCTCAAATACCTATGAAAAATTTGGGGAGGAAGTATCATAAAAATAGCTAAACAATTATCTGGTAAAGGTTGGGTCAGTGGGCCCAGGGGCAAATGGCCTCCCCTGCCAGTGGCCACCCTCTGCTGCTCAGCCTCACAATCATTGTTAGTTTGGCTGTGTTTATTTTTTGTCACCAGAAACAGAGAAGGTCATGCATGCATTTATGTCTCCTGCATAGCAGTAAGATGCAGAGGTGCCCTGTGGACACTTCACTCTGAGCTGAGTGGGAGTCCTCTACGTCAGTGACGTAGCAACGTGGGGCCAGGGGGGCCTGGGCCCCTGTAGATTTGGCCCTGGACCCCCCTGCCGACGACCTTCTCGACCCTCCCTCCCGCCGCCAACCCGCCGTTGCCTGCCTTTGCTGGTGGGGGACCCCAACCCCCTCCAGCCGAGGTCCTCTTCTTCTCACAAAAGGCTTCCTTCTGTTTCTGACGTCCTGCAGGATGTCAGAAACAGAAGGAAGCCTTTTGCGAGAAGAAGACGACCTCGGCTGGTGGGGGTTGGGGTCCCCCGCCAGCAAAGGTTGGCGGCGGGAGGGGGGGGGTTGAGAGGGTCATCAGTGGGGGGAGGCAAAGTTGGTGGGGGTGGGTGGTTGGCAATGGTGGGGGGGGGTTGGCGGCGCCGGGAGGGGACTAAAATGTGCCCCCTCACCTCGAGCTCTGGAACCCCCTCCCGCCAAAGTCTGACTACGCCCCTGCTCTACATACAGTCCTGGCAGTGGGGAGTGCTGTTTCACCATCACATTTTCAATAGCGAGGGACAGGGCCGCCGAGAGGGGGGCCGGGGGGGGGGGGACAAAATTCCAAGGGGGGGCCCAGCACCGCAGTCCCCGATCTCACCCGCCCTCGGCTCCGTTGACTGCCACCAGGCCGGGCCCCCCGCATTGAAATCATCACAGCGCCTCACCCGTCACCTCCGTAACTGAAAGCGCAGCAGCGGCAGATCAGATTCTCCTCCCTTCGGGCCTTCCCTCCCTGTGTCCTGCCCTCCTCTGATGTAACTTCCGCAAGGGCAGGACACAGGGAGGGAAGGCCCGAAAGGAGACAAATCCGATCTGCTGCTGCTGCGCTTTCAGTCGCGGAGCGAGGTGACAGGTGAGGCGCTGTGATGATTTCATTGTGGGGGGCCCAGCCCGGTGGCGGACAGAGGGGGTGGGTGGGGACTGCGGCGCAGCGGCCTAGGGGAGCAGCGGCGACAACCTCGGGGGCGGGGCCCCGGGCCCGGCCCAGTCTCTCGGCAGCCCTGGCGAGGGACAGGTAAGGTCTGCAGGACTCCAGGGATCCTGCCTGTCCCTTGCGATTGAAAACACAATATTGAATTCCCCCCCCCACCCCCCCCACCCCCGCCCGGCAGCAGTGTAGTTGGAGGACTCTCGCTCAGCTTACCGGATCTAATTTGCACAAGCCAGTGGGGGCCATTGGAAGGATATTGTCCCCGCTGGAAAAATCTGTTGTTTTAGGGTACTTATGATTTTTGCATAGCTTATTAAAAGTGCTGCTTCACAGCAGTAATGTATACTGTTAGATCCGAATCTGCAGGAAAGGGAACCGAGGATGAAGGGAAGGCCAGTCATTTTGCAGTACAGTCCATTGACAGTGGAATAGAAAGAAAAATAACTTATGCACCATTTCACTGGCTGATGATTTTTTTTTTTTTAATCAAACATATAAACGGCAAGTGACCGTACTCACTTGCAAATGTGCAGTGCAGACTTCCCGCTCTGTCCCGCCCTCGTGTCAAGACGTCATGTCGTCAGAGGGCGGAACAGAGAGGGAAACGGAGTCGAATGTCAGACGCCGCCTGGAAAGGAACATCGCGCGAAACAACCTACACCCTCCCCCTGCATCCCTGCCGCCGCTCCCGCCCCCCTCCGTATCGGGCCCCCTGCACTGACCCCACAGCGCCTCTCACCTCCGTGTGGAAGTGCTGCAGGCAGCACCAGAGCGATCTGCTGCTGCCTGTAGCGCTTTCACACGGAGGTGAGAGGCGCTGTCAGGTCAGTGCAGGGGGGAGGGAGCGGCGGTGATGAGGGTAGCTGGACATGGGGGGAGGGCAGGGGGGAGAGGCCATGGTTGCTTGGCGGGGTGAGAGTAGGGCACAGAGGAGGGTTGCTGGACATGGGGGGAGGGGGGGATCGGTGGACGGGGTGAGGCCAGGGGAGAGAGGAGAGCTGCAATACTCGCCCATTTTTACGGGCTTAACGGCTAGTATATATATATTTTTGCTGCCACTGCATCAGTCGATTCCTGTTGTTAAGTAGCTTCTTGGTCTCATAGTTGATTTGCTGGAGGAAATTGTAGATTCTCTAATTAAAGGCTTTGATGTTCCCATTGAAATTCTGCAACTGGCTGCATAGAATTTTCCTAAGCGTACGTCGCAGGAGAATTGACCTCTTCAGCTTGAAGTGAAGTGCCAGCCCTCAGCATGCAGGTGCGCCGAGCGTCGAGTGAGGTGAAGTGTAGGAATTTTCAGCGCCTTGCGTTCTGATATAATAGCTCCGAATCATTTGGAGTTTGCCAGGTACGTTCCGTTCAATGCTGCTGCTGATTGTCACGGCGCAGCAAAGGACTTTGACATTTTCCCAATGCCATTGATAGCGTAACACTCGACTTGACTCTCATCTGCTGAATGGCTTTGATTTTTTCACTGATTTGGTTTATGCTGGATCTGCCTGCGTAAGCGAAATGCCATCTTTTGTCGGCAGTTCAGAGCATAATATTTGCTTGTTTATTTTGTTTTCATTTTTCTTAGTAGGGCATCTGGATAAGTCTGTTATTTGTGCCTTCAGCCATTACATGAACAAATTTTTTACTAGCTGCTGGTGCTTTACATGTGGTAATAGTAACTTGTAGTGTCTTTACCCCTGCTAAACTGTTTCTAATACCCAGGCATAGTGGCATCACTTTTGCTTGTCTTTATTAAACATTTCGGTCATGACTGCTATTAAACATTCACAGTACTGTGCACAAATCATGAAAGAGACTGTCCCTGGCTGTTCTGCGGAGCTTATAGTGTATTCAAGACAGGCAAACAGGACAAATAAGGGATTAGACAGTTTCATTTATTATGGGAATGATTAAAACAACATGGGTATCTCAAAAAAGATATAGTAGAATTGGAAAAGGTACAGCGAAGGGCGACGAAAATGATAGTGGGGATGGGACGACTTTCCTACGAAGAGAGGCTGAGAAGGCTAGGGCTTTTCAGCTTGGAGAAGAGACGGCTGAGGGGAGATATGATAGAAGTGTATAAAATAATGAGTGGAATGGATCGGGTGGATGTGAAGCGACTGTTCACGCTATCCAAAAATACTAGGACTAGAGGGCATGAGTTGAAGCTACAGTGTGGTAAATTTAAAACGAATCGGAGAAAATTTTTCTTCACCCAATGTGTAATTAGACTCTGGAATTCGTTGCCGGAGAACGTGGTACGGGTGGTTAGCTTGACGGAGTTTAAAAAGGGGTTAGATAGATTCCTAAAGGACAAGTCCATAGACCGCTATTAAATGGACTTGGAAAAATTCCGCATTTTTAGGTATAACTTGTCTGGAATGTTTTTACGTTTGGGGAGCGTGCCAGGTGCCCTTGACCTGGATTGGCCACTGTCGGTGACAGGATGCTGGGCTAGATGGACCTTTGGTCTTTCCCAGTATGGCACTACTTATGTACTTATGTACTTATGGTACTGAACAGACAAGTAAGGGGGTTGAGTTAAAAACAACCTCAAAAAGGTGAGCTTTTAGCCTGGATGTGAATCGGGCCAGAGACAGAACACGACCTATCAACTCGGGAAGTCTATTCCAGGCGTACAGCGCAGTGAGAGGAAAGCAGAAGTCTGGGGTTGATAGTGGAGGAGAAGGTAAATATAAGAGTGACTTTACCTGATAAATGGAGGCGAAGGGGCTACAGGGAGAGATAAGAGAGGAGAGATACTGAGGAACTGCAGAATGAATACATTTGTAAGTCAGTGTGAGTTTGAATCAGAGGCCCACCGAATTCAGGTTTCGGTTTCAGCGCCAAAATTATCCTGAAATTGGTATTCGGCCATGTTTTGCTTTCTGCTTAAAAAAAAAAAAAAAAAAGCTGGTGCATTGTTGGCTCAAATTGACATTTAGGGGTCCTTTTACAAAGGTGCGCTGAAAAATTGCTTGCGGTAGTGTAGGTGCGGATTTTGGGCGCGTACCTCTAAAAAGGCCTTTTTTTTTTTTAATTTGCTGAAAATGGATGTGCTGCAAAGTGAAAATTGCCACGCTCCCTTTTTGGGTCTGAGACCTTACCGCCAACCTTTGACCTAGCAGTAGAGACTCGCGCGGTAACCAGGCGGTAATGGCCTATGCACACCAAATGCCACTTGGTGCGCATCCGATACACGTGTACGAAAATAAAAAAATATTTTTCAGACGCGCGTATCGGACGCACGCTAAACATGAAAATACTGCAAGAACTACGCAGTAGCTGGGCGGTAAATCCATTTTGCTGCATGTTGGGTGCGTGTAGACGCTTATGCGGCAGTACAAGGGCCCCTTAGTGCTGTGTTCCATAGCGCTCCCCCCAAAAATAATAAAAACAAGAGCTGGCTCCATCAGGGCACTCCCTTCTTCTCTGCTCCCCTACTCCCTCCCCAGATCCACCTGCTGCCGTCCCCCACTGGGCATACCTTAGAGTCACTGGTGGTCTAATGAAATAGGGCAGGACCAATCTCCAGTTGCTCCTACCTCTGCCACCTCCATCATCAAAATCACTGTTGCAACCTCAAGTGGCAGCCATTTTGAAATGGATCCAGCATGGGCAGGAGGAATTGGGGATTGCTCCTGCCCCAACTATGTCATTAGACCCCCCAGGGACTCTGAGGTAGGGCCAGAGACTACCTGGATTTGGTGGAGGAGAGGGAGGAGAGAGTGGAGGCTGCTACAGTTCAGGGGCAGAGCAAGTTTCTGTTTCAGCTTTGGATTCCCCCTGACACCAAAAAGCGATTTTTGGCTGAAACAACAACAAAAAAAAACCACTTTTAATCGCCCTCTGGTTTGAATATATACGGAAATGGAATGGATAGGGAACCAATGAAGTGACTTGTGAAGAGGGATTAAGTGAGTGTAGTGTCACTGGCGGAAGATAAGTTGAGCGGCAGAATTTTGAACCGATTGAAGAGTTATATAGTGCTACAAATTGTATGTAGCACTTTACATACACATGAACCCCCCCCCCCCCCCCCCCCCCCAGTGCTTGCTCTGTGGAGCTTACTGCCAGACTTTCAGATTAACTCTTATTTTTATTTAAGAAAAAAAGATCAGGGTAGAGTCATTTCTCCATTTCTCTGCTCCGCCTATTGGAGAAGATATACCTACTCTATGAAATAAAGATGATCCACAGGAATTTTATTTTGTTACTTTGGGGACCCTTTTGCGAAAGTGTCTTAAGCAGTTAACACACAAATTAGCATGCAGTAACACTAATTTGCACATTAACTCTATGCTGCAATATGGTGGAGACTGGACATTGCAGTGAGCACACCGTGCTTATAACAGACTGTGGCAACTGCAGAGAACAGTCTGGGGAATGCACTGAATAATCACCACATGTCTGTGCACTTACTGCTTGTTAATATTTTCTGTTAAAGGGGTCCTTTTACTATGCTACGTTAGACACTAACACACACTTAATGGGGGGGGGGGGGGATTCTTTATATGGCGCCTAAAAAACCCGTGTGGAAAACATTTGCGCCTAAAGCGTATTCTATAATAAGCACCTAGATTTAGATACGCTTAGTTGATATTCCAGCACCTAAAATTATGTGCATTCATTTACGCCATCAAAAATATGGTGTAAATCCCGGCGCGTAAATTTAGGCGCACTGGGCCTTATTCTATAACTACGTGTCTAAATTTCAGAATGCCCATGAAATGCCCACTCCCCGCCTATACTAACCGCACCCCCTTTTGTCTGAGCACCTTAGAAGTTAGGCGCAATGCGTTACAGAGTACACTTAGCGAGTTGTGTGCTCAAATTCTAATTATTGCCAATTAGTGCTTGTTAAGTGCTGTTATCAGTGCTGACTAGCTTGTTAAGCCAATTAAGTTGGGTGTTCTGTTATAGAATCCGCCTGGATTTCGGTGCAGATCTTTAGGCGTGCGGGTTACCGCAGCTAAAAATGGAGTACAGCGGGATGCACTCAGGCATTCAAAATGTGCACATGCTATCCACGCACTAAACAATATTCCTAATTTTTTTGAGGGGGCGTTTCAGGGGCCGAGAGTAGGCATTCCTGCGCTTATCAGAGCATTTACATTACCGTGTGTTAACGGGTAAGCACATGGATACTGTGTGAGCCCTTACTGTCTACAAAATGAATGGCAGTAGTAATTTTCTTTGAATGGTTGCGCACTATGGCAACATTAGGGTATGGCCATTAGTACAAAAATTAGAAAATCAGCCTTTTTACAACTATGCAAAAATGGCCTTAGCATGCAGGAAAGACCTGCGTAAGTATGCGCTAAAGCCACATTTTGCCGTAGCTTAATAAAAGCCCCCCCCCCCCCCCAATACAGTAAGGGGCCTTTTTACCAAGCAGCAGTATGGCTAACGCACGGGTAGTGCGCACAAAATCGACATTACCGCCGGGGTAGCATGGGCACCTGGCAGTAATTTTGAAGTTGGCGCCTGCTGTTTCCTGCAGTAGAAAATATTTTTCTATTTTCTACCACGGGAGCATTACCAGTGGTAATCAGCAGCATGGCACATTGGTGCGTGCTGCAGGGCCGCCGGGAGGGGGAGGGCAAGGGAGGCAAAATTCCCCGGGCCTGGGCCTCCAAGGGGGGCCCGGCACCGGGGTCAGGCCGCCGGTGCTGCAGTGCCTGGTCTCACCTGCCTGCCTCCACGGCTCCGAGCCCCCTTCATTCAAAGCGGCAGTCGCAGATCGCGTCTCTTCTGGCCTTCCCTCCCTGTGTCCCGCCCTCGCGAAAACCGGAAGTTACATCAGACGAGGGCGGGACACAGGGAGGGAAGGCCAGAAGAGACGCGATCTGCGACTGCCGCTTTGAATGAAGGGGGCCCGGAGCCGTGGAGGCAGGCAGGTGAGACCCTGGACTGCTGCGGCGGGGGGAGCGACGGGGGGAGCGGAGGCGGGGCGGCCTTGCCCCGGGCCCGGCCTAGTCTCTCGGCGGCCCTGGCGTGCTGCCTGATTAGCTCACGAGAGGAGCGTGAGCCCTTACCACTAAAGTCAATAGGTGGCAGTAAGGACTCGAGCAGTAAATAGCTGCGCATTACTGCACCATTAATAAAAAGCCCTTTTCACAGCCTCGGTAAAATTTCCCGCATCCAAACTACTGCAGGCCACTTTTTATCGTTGCTTAGTAAAAGGCCCCCTCAATGCAAAAATGTACCACACCTTAATAAGAGAGCCCCAATAAGCAGAAAATGCAACAATAACAGAATAAGCTGGAAAGTCATTAAAATAAAAATGTTGAGTCCGTTAAAATAATGGGTTGATAAGTTTTATGCATCTGTTTGTTTGCCATAACCAAGAAGCATCTCATTGATTTATTTAGATTTTGCTCACACCTTTTTCAGTAGTAGCTCAAGATGAGTTACATTCAGATACTCTGGATATTTCTCTCAGGGCCGGTCTTAGCAAGTGCGGGGCCCTGTGCAGATCACAGGATGGGGCCCCATCCTAGCCCTGCCCCACCCTAGCTCCACCCCTCCGAGCTCCAGGGCCCCCTCCCTCTGAGCTCCTTCCGAGCTCCAGGACCATCCCCCTCCCTCCCTTTGAGCTCCAAGGACCCCTCCCTCCCTCCCAGCTCCAAGGCCCCCCTCCCTCCAAGGCCTCTCTCCGAGCTCCAGGGGCCTCCCGCCCTCCCTCCAAATTTAAAAAATCATCTTGTCTATTAGATTGTAAGCTCTTTGAGCAGGGACTGTCTTTCTTCTATGTTTGTGCAGCGCTGCGTATGCCTTGTAGCGCTATAGAAATGCTAAATAGTAGTAGTAGTAGTAGTAATCTTACCTCGTCGGGTTACAGCGGCAAGCAGCAGCAGTGAAAAGCGTGCAAGCTCGGCGCTTCAGGAGCCTTCCTTTCTCTCTCTCAGCTCTGGTCCCGACTCCCGCCCTCATGTCCTGTTTCCGCAAGGGCGGGAGGGTGGGACCAGAGCTGAGAGAGGGAAGGGAAGGCTCCTGAAGCGCCGAGCAGCTCGCACGCTTTTCACTGCTGCTGCCTGCCGCCGTAACCCCGACGAGCTAACTTAGATGACTTCTAAAATTCAGAGGGAGGGGGACTGGAACTCAGGCAGTTGGGACAGAATTCAGGCGCGCTGCGCGGGGCCCCCTTGAGCGTGAGGCCGTATGCGGTCACCTCAGTCACCTCGCCCTAAGACCGGCCCTGATTTCTCTGTCCCAGGAGGGCTCACAATCTAAGTTTGTACCTGAGGCAATGGAGGGTTAAGTGACTTGCCCAAGATCACAAGGAGCAGCAGCGAATCCCGGCCACCTCTGGGTTGCAAGACTGGTGCTCTAACCACTAGGCCACTCCTCCACTCCAGTGCAAAATCATTTTTCCTCTTATTAAAGAGGAAAAGCAAGAAAGGGAATTTCTGAGATGGGTATTGTATCAGTACATTTACCAGAGCACAGCTTTCAGGGATTTTTTTCAGTGGCCATTTGACCTCTTATACTCTCAGCTGTGAAACTGCTGAAATTGCAGCAGAGATCAGAATTAGACGTAGGAGAGTTAGCCTTTAGGTTTTGGGGTTTTTTGTAAAGGTTTGTGGTGTTCAACAGAATCTGTTTCCCCGACAAAATGAGCATAAATCAATCGTTTTGCAGAGCCTGGAAAATTCCTTGTGGCCTCTATTGCAACATCTCTCGGATTTCGTGTAGCTATTCTGATCTGCGGAGCTCGTTGGCTCCCTAGTGCCTCAGCCATTGTGCTTGAAGTTTTTACCTGACTAGGCATTCAAAAATCTTGGCGGGCAGAGTACCCCACGGACCACAATTTCACTGAGTAGAAAGCCAGAAATTCCACTCTAGCTTGTAATGACCCATTTGTGGTTAGTTTCCTTCAATTTCTAGGAGTAATGTGATTTACTGTATTATTACAGTCTGTAGTGCATACAACTACTGTACCAGTCTGTCAAAGATTTCGGAGGAGCTAGATAACGTCATGCCCAGTTCTTTTAAATTTCAGACTACAATATTACATAACTCAGCTTACCATGTGTTTAACAGACCTATTTTAATAATCAGCAAAAGTTGACGTCAGCTTGTCCAAACAAGAGAAAAAAAGGTGCAAGGTCGGGACCAATGGGTGATTCCTCCATTCACTTTAATATAAGTGGGGAAGAGGAAGAAAATTCAAAAAGAAACGTTTCAGGGCTATGAACAGGCAGAAAATCACCAGTGGGTTTAAAAAAAAAAGGTTTGGACAAGTTCCTGGAGGAAAAGTCCATAGTCTGCTATTGAGACAAACTTGAGGAAGCTACTGTTTGCACTGGGATTGGTAGCATGGAATGTTGCTACTCTTTGGGATTCCGGAATCTTGCTACTGTTTGGGATTCTACATGGAATGTTGCCACTACTTGGGTTTCTGCCAGGTTCTTGTGACCTGGATTGGCCACTGTTGGAAATACTGTTGGTTTGACCCGGTATGGCTATTCTTATGTTCTGTGTTTTTGGGGAGGGGGGGGGGGTTCAGCCTGCTATAGCCAGAGTTACATGTGGAAAGTTTACATTAATTACAGAAGAATAGGGCATAGGGGCTCAACTCCAGTTCTCGCCCGCAAACTGGTTTTGCTTTTAGAATAACCAAGAGCTCTCCACGTTTTGGCACTATGGTGTTTTTTCTTTAGCTGGTATTTGCACCAATTGCACTGAGGTCGGATTTTCTGTGAAATGTGTTTGGTCAGTTGTTGAAAAAGCTGAGTTACAGCTTAGGGGTCTTCATTTGTTAGTGCGTATTTGGTTGATTAGTGTACCTTAAAAATAATAAGGGGCCCTTTTCCAGGGGCGTAGCCAGACCTTGGTGGGAGGGGGGGGGGCAGAGCCCGAGGTGGGGGGCACTGTTTAGCCACCTCCCTCGCCGCCGACCCCCTGCCACATTGGACCCCCACCACCTGCCCCCTGCCCCGCCGCCGCATCAGGTACCATGTTTGCTGGCGGGGGTCCCTAATCTCCGCCAGCCAAAGAGTCTTCTTCAGCGCCAGTTGACTCCGGCGCCTTCATTGTGTGATCATCTGTTTCTGACGCCTTACGTCCTGCACAGGGCTGCATGCACGGTGCAGGACGTAAGGCATCTGTTTCTGACGCCTTACGTCCTGCACAGGGCTGCATGCACGGTGCAGGACGTAAGGCATCAGAAACGGATGATCACGTAACGAAGGCGCCGGAGTCGACCGGCGCTGAAGAAGACTCTTTGGCTGGCGGGGATTGGGGACCCCTGCCAGCAAACAAGGTACCTGATGCGGCGGGGTGGGCGGGTGGCGGCGGGGGGGGGGTCAAATGTAGAGGGGGCCAGGGCGTAATCTGTGGGGGCCCATGCCCCCGTGGCCCCACGTAGCTACGCCCCTGCCTTTTACTAAAGCTTAGCATGAATGCCCAGAAGCCCCGTTCATATCTGTGGACTTCTTAGCAGTTAGCACACACTAAGCTTTAGTAAAAAGGTCCTGTTAGTGTGCACTGAATTGATTTTAATTAACTTATGATATATAGAGCTCTGTTTACTAAGCCACGTTATAGGTGCATTAGCATTTTTAACGCACATTAACCATGTATGTGTGTTAGCAGTGTACATGCCTACAATATACTTATAAGTGCCTACACAGATAGTGCGTGCGCTAATTGTAGGCACATTAAAAATGCGCTTTAGTAACCAAGGCCCATAGTTTATAACGGGACTGTTTTATTAAGCCACACTAAAAAGTGGCTGTTTTTAGTGTGTGGGTTTCTTGCACCCTGTGTTGCAGTAGAATGGCCACATCTGTGTATCTTTCTATAATGACCATGCGCTAATTTCTCAATTAGAGCATAACCATTATCGCAGGAACCCTTGCCACTGCCTATTTTGTAGGCGCTAAGGGCTTCCTTGCTAACTCCACGCTAATCGGGCAGAGTGTGGCAATATGCCCTTGCTACCCAATTAGCACAGGGCATGCCTACTCTCTGCTCATCGACACACCTCCTGAACTAAAAAATAAAAAATATATATATATATTTTAGAGCAGAATTAGCGCTCGCTGATCACCACACTACCACTGGACACCTCAGCACGTCCCACGGCAATACTTTTTGGCACACAGTAGGCATGCATTAGTGCCTAACGCAGCTTAGTAAAACGTTCCCTATATTTGATATTCCGCCTCTCGTATGAGATCTGTGCGTTAAATCAATTTCCATTACGTTCATTCCCACTATTCCAGGACGAGTGGGTAGTTATCTCCATCGACCAGCAGGTGGAGATAGAAAATACAGAACTGAGCACCACTACATAGCTCCCTGCTAGCAGCTCAGCTCCTCAGTATCTTGTATCTCCAGCAGGTGGATGGACAGACTTCTTCTGTCTCTGGTTCTGAGGCCTTGCTCCTGGTCTAGTTGGTCAACTGGTTCACAGTTGAGCAGAATGCGCAGTTGAGCAGACATACCTGGTGGTGCTGGGTCCCTGTCGTGCCTTCCCCCTGGGGTGTTCTGCGCCTTTTTCCTGTTTTCCCTCTGTGTGAGAGCCTGCTCAGCAACCAGTCTGCTCAGAGGATGAGGAGTTGCAGGCAACACAGTGAGTCTGGCAGGCCGGTGCTGCTGCCGTGCCCTGCTCTGAAAGGGGGGGGGGGTGACTGTGTCCCCGGGTAGCGTGGACCCAGGGTGGTGGGTCCTTTCTGCTGTGCTTCAGGCCTTGGGACATCGATGGGAGCACTGTGTGTCGGTGCTACAAAAAAATAAAATAAAATAAAACCATGGAGGAAGTGGAAGAGCAGTTTAATGATTAGATCAGTGGAGTGAGAACCAGGGGACCCTGGTGGAAATCTCACAACTGCTCCTTGAGGTCTTAGGCAGATACAAACAGACTGTGATTCCGCCGAAGACAGAAAACTGCCTAATCTACCTGAATGTAAAAAAAATTAAAAAAGGACATAGTTTTGCTTGTTTTTATTTATTTATTGCATTTGTATCCCACATTTTTCCACCTATTTGCAGGCTCAATGTGGCTTATATAGTTTTATTATCATTGTCGTTCTAGGGTATCAGATACAGTTAAATAAATCCTTCTTATCTGTTCCCTTCTCCACTACTGCCAACTCCAGACTTCGCGCCTTCTGTCTCGCTGCACCCTACGCCTGGAATAAACTTCCTGAGCCCCTACGTCTTGCCCCATCCTTGGCCACCTTTAAATCTAGACTGAAAACCCACCTCTTTAACATTGCTTTTGACTCGTAACCACTTGTAACCACTCGCCTCCACCTACCCTCCTCTCTGGCCGTTCACATTAATTGATTTGATTTGCTTACTTTATTTATTTTTTGTCTATTAGATTGTAAGCTCTTTGAGCAGGGACTGTCTTTCTTCTATGTTTGTACAGCGCTGCGTATGCCTTGTAGCGCTATAGAAATGCTAAATAGTAGTAGTAGTAGTAGTAGTAGTATTGTGCTGAGATTAAGTAGGGAAGAGGAAGGGAGTGATTAGGGTAGTTATAGAAGGTGGGTTTTCATAACTGAGTAGGTTGGTGAGGTGGATTAGTGAGGTTATCGGTTCTCGTTGTAGGCTTTATTGAAGAAGTATGTCTTCAGGGCTTTGCGAAAGGTGGTTATTTCGTTGATTGTTTTCAGGTCTGTAGGTAGTGCGTTCCATAACTGCGTGCTCATGTAAGAGAAGGTAGTGGCATGCATCAGCTTGTATTTTAGTCCTTTACAGCTGGGGAAGTGCAGGTTGAGAAATTTGCGGGATGATCTTGTGGCGTTTCTGGGAGGTAGGTCCACGAGGTTTAGCATGTATATTGGGGCATCTGCGTGAATGATTTTGTGTACAATCGTGCAGATCTTGAATGCAATTGTTTGTGCTGTGCTCCGGTTTAAAAAAAAAAAGAAAGTTGTATAACGCGATGCACCACATGTTTTCCCGCGCAGCTGCAGTCTCTGGCCATGGCAACCCCCGCTTAGAGTGTGACCTGCTGCCCGTTTTGCAGTGAGCAGTGTTCCTCCCTGGGCTGCTGCATGGTGTAAAGTCCGGTTCCCAAGTGGAGCGGCTGATTTAGGGTGCGCTCGGTCACAGCAGGGCGCTTCTTTCAGCTCTGGTCCCCGGTGCAGGGCCTTGGTGCTTCGCCTCAGAAGGAGGCGGGAATGGCGGCCATTTTGGTTTTTTTTGGCAGAAGCGAAGCCCCTGCGCAGGCAGTTGTGTCGGTGGGGGTCCTTTCGGGGGGGGGGGGGGGGCCTGGGTCAGGGCCAACCCTTCGTCTGCTCCACCGGGCCTTGGGCTGGTGCTAGGGCCCTTTTCTCCAGCAGGCCCGGCAGCTCCAGGGAGAGAGAGGAGATGGGGATCTCCTGCCTGTTCCCAGGGGATCGCAACTGCTGCCCCGTGGAGACTTAGATTTCACTGCAGTTGGGCTGCTAGGAGGCAGCCCCCTGATTTCAGAGGCACTTGTAGCAGGGCTGCCGAGAGGGGGGGGGGGGGGGGGGGGGGGCTGGGGGGACAAAATTCCCCAGGCCCGGGCCTCCAAGACTTATCAGCCTCATTGGGACTAATTCTCTCTATATGCTACTATATATTTGTCCCAGAGTTGTATTCTCTTTTCCGGAACCTTATCAGCTTCCTTGCACCTACTGTTACTCTATTTTCCAATCTGTATATATTCCCGGAGTTGGTACTCTCCTCTCCAGAACCTGTAAGCCATATTGAGCCTACTGCTATGCGGGAAAATGTGGGATACAAATGTAATAAATAAATAAATAAACATCCCACTCATCCTGGAATAGTGGGAATGAACATAATGGAAGGAGAAATTAGGACTTACCTGATCGTTTCCATTAGTTCTTCACACTATTCCAGGAGCCCTCCCGTGGTTCGACACCCTGATTGGTGGCTCCATGCACGGTCTTTGTATCCTGTTTTCCAGGGACCTTGTCTTCGGATGGTTCTTGGGGCTGGATGTGTTGGTTGCTGACCATGCGCCTGATTGGGCGTTCTTTCTTCCTTGCTTGAGGACTGATACTGAGGAGCTGAGCTGCTAGCAGGGAGCTATGTAGTGGAGCTCAGTTCTGTATTTTCTATCTCCACCTGCTGGTCGATGGACAGAACTACCCACTCGTCCTGGAATAGTGTGAAGAACTAATGGAAAGAAAATTGTCAGGTAAGTCCTAATTTCTCCTTAGTGTGCACTAAAAATTCCCTATTAAAACAAATATGTGAAACCAACTGAAAAATACTGGAAAATCAGAACAAAATTCTGAAAAAAAAGTGAAATCTAACCAAACTTTTCTTCTCTGTACACACCCCTACTCTGGGTTAGACTCACCTCCTGCCCATCTGGATGAAAGACAAATTGACGCCCCCATGTTTACTAAGCTGTGTGGCAATGCCGATATAGCCCATTCGAAGTCAATGGGCTGTGTTGGCATTAGTGCGTGGCAGCCACTAGTGCGGCTTAGTAAACAGGGGGGTTAGTTCCTATTTGTTGAGCCATTAGTTTAGATCAAGATTAAATTTTATTTGTTTCCTCTTTCACATAACCAGGAATTTTAAGATATTAATTTTGAGGGTGTGGCACTTTTTGTCCTTCTCCTTTGTTCTTACATCTCAATCAAAATCTGGAATGGAATCTGGTAGTGTAAGCATTTGTTTACTACTCCCCAGGATTTTTCCTCCATACCTATTCCCCACCCCAATGTTGTTACTTTAGTCAGTCATTGCAACACCAGCCTTCAAATGAGGCCTGTGACAGAACAGTGGGTTTTTTAAGTCTCTAAAACTGCATTAATTCTTGAAGTTTATTTCTTCTAGTGGCCAGCAGGTGATGCATGTTTTATGTTAAAGCTGTTATAGAAAAGTGAATGCTCCCTTTTTAGTTTCACTCAGTGAGGAAGTGATCTACAGTACTGTGAGCAGTATACTTTTAAGACTCTGGGCTCTGATTGACCCAGGAGCTCAATTTCATTAGCCTGGGAGAAGAGAGAGACCTCTGATCAGTTATATTTAATAATCTGTGAGCAGCATATTTCCTGATCTCCCCAGGTGCTTTTTAGAAAGTAAACAAGTGTTTAGTTTTATAATTGATCCATATTTCAGTTACCTGTTGTTGTTTGCTGATTTCACTTTTTCTGTTCCACTGTTAAATATTTTTATGAGAATAAACGCAATTGCTTGTTTGCCCTGTTTGTCTGGACTGATAAAGAATCCTGGTGGTTTGTGTGTTGGGTCTGTGAGTGCTTTCTCGGAAATGTGAGACCAGTGGGAGTGTGGCCTCCAGTAACCTAGAAGTCACTGGGGATAATTTGAGAGCAGGCGACTTCGCCCAGAGGCAGTTGAGACCCAGTCGATGGGAGGAGAGTGCTAGTATAGAGCACAAGCGGTGGGTGCAGGCAGACCTGAGCTGTGCTGGGGATAGACCCTCTTAAGTGGTCGCGGGTAGCTAGGCATTTCATAACAGGGCTCATGCACAAAGGCTCACTCCAGAACCCTGCAGCCATGGGGCCTAATCCCAGCAAATTGTCACCATGCCACAGTGACTATGACTCTCTCCAAGAATAGCATTCTGTCCACAGCATTAACATCTCTGGTCAGCCCGGGGAGAGGAATACCTTAGTCAGGAACTGAACCCAGATGCCACGAAGATACTAATTTTAAGTGTGCATGACAGAGTGGAGGCCCTTGGCACTGTAGAAATGAGGGCAATATTTTCTTTCAGTCAAAATAGGAAACGGGGATGCAAGAAACCATCATTCTTACTAATAACATTAAATATTTTAGCCTTGTCTTTGTGCCGGTTGCTTTAAAATGCAATTAAAATCAAGTTTGCTGAAAGATTGTGGTTGTCAGATGAATTTACCATTATTCTAATGCAGTTGCTGGGTTATCCGTGTATTTAGTTGGCTCTGTGCTCATCTTTCCATTTTTTGTTTCTTGTAAATCACATTGTTCAAGCCTACTGCGTTGACAAATGGAAGTGCCTCCATGAGGCCCTCATTAAACAGGATTCCCAGCTGTGAACTCGGGACCCTTTGCAGACTTTCCATACCTAAAGAGAACAAATGTTCATACCAATTGAATCCATCAAGACCAAAGGAGCAAAATTAATAGAATGGAGCCAAGTCATTAAAATCTGAGAGAACAGTTCAGAGCTCACTTTTTCTGGTACTTTCTGTGGAATAATGACAAGAGAGCAGATTAGAAAAGGTTCACTTCTAAGCTTGGCATTGTTTCACAGACTTCAAAATGATATGTTTTGTCTTATTCGGAGAAAGGGAAAGGAGAGCATATTTGATGGTAGAGATTTTGGATTTAGCTCATATTTTTATTAGTAGCTCCAAGGGAGTTCCCGGGGCAGTTCCATAATTTGGTACCTCAAGTTAGGTGCTCTGTTGCTGTTTGCTGGGCTCTAATTCTGTAATGGCATTATGGATGCCAAGATGCCATTACTGAATGCTTGTGAAAGCCTGAATCTGCACACCGACGTTTAGGATAAGCAGCATAAAATCTGTTTTACTGTTCTGGGATCTTTGCCAGATATTGGTGACCTGGACTGGCCACTGTTGGAAACAGGATACTGGGCTTGATGGACCTTCAGTCTGTCCCGGTATGGCAACACTTATGTTCTTAGGTATGAAGATATATGCCAGATCGCTGGCAGGTTTTAATGGGTGTGGCCTAAGTGTACCGTGCAAAGTGTATAACTTATAATACTCTATAATTATCTTCATAAATCAGAGACATGTCCATGTCCTTCTCATGCTCTGCCTCACAGTTACGCATTAAGGCGCGCACTATCTTTTAGAATAGCGCATGGTGCCCCCATCCTGCAGCCACCTCAAGATACCAGCACCCAGCCCCCCACCCCAAGACTGCTGTTAGGGTTGCCATTTTGGGATAGGCACCAGACTGGACAGGAGTGACTGGGCATTGCTCCTCCCGAGGACCCCCTGGGCCACCCATGGCTTAACAGGTAACCCCTTTAGGGATCTTGCATATGTAGGGGGTGGATGCTGGTATGTTAGGGGGCGTGGAGTGGGTGGGGCTTCAGGAGAAAGTCCCTGCTCTTCCAGCCCAGCAGCATCAGGGCCACAAGTTCTATTTGCATATTCTGCATCTCATTACTATGTAACCCATGGCAACTTAAATATAGCTGTAGGAAATTAAGTTAGGCTGCATTAGGGCCCTTTAAGTCAGGTTAAGGGGCTTATGATGTGACTTAAAGCTCTAATATGGCTTGATAACTCCCCCCTCCCCCAGATGCTTCCACAGTATCTTATAGAAGATAGTATGGTGCAGTTACACAGATGCATGGTAATTGTAACTGCTGGAGCCCAGTTATACAAGCTAAACTATAAGTCTATAAACTTGCATCTATATTAAAGTATCAGCTTAAATAATGCATATAACCCTCTCACTAATCTACTATTGAATTACATAGGAGGAAAAGACTTCAGATGCTTAACCTTTCATTGTTAATGCTCTGATTAATTTTATAGGGTTAATGCCTTCAATATCCCACATAGAACTATTTTGCTCGTGCTGTGGATATCAGGCTAGCTCACCACTAGTCAAAAACCTCCAAATTTAACGCTGCTAATTTTGTGTTTCTATATTGTATTACTAGCCGTTAAGCCTGTTAAAACGGGCAAGATTTCCAGCAACCGTCCTCGCCGCCGCTCCTTCCCCCCTCCGTACCGGGCCCCCTGCACTGACCTAACAGCGCCTCTCCCCTCCGTGAGGCTGCCAGTCAACATAGCATTGTGAAGTTTGCTGAGTAAGCTTGGGAAGCACTTATGTAAGGTGGTTGTATGACTACTTTTAGGGGTTCACTTTGCTTTTTACCCCTATTAGGTGGTTGTATGACTATTTTTAGGGGTTCACTTTGCTTTTTACCCCTATTAGTTTTTTTTACCCCTGACGCAGCCTGAGGGCGAAACGTGGCCACGTCGGGTAACCTGTAATAAACCACTTCTTCTGTTACCCTCCTCTTCTATTTTTTTTTGTCTCTTTTGATCTGCTTTTTTTCTTTTGATTTGCTATTTCTGTGGTAGATCTTTGCCTTTTTTTGTTTCTGTCTATAATCTAATTAGGACAGACAAACAGGACAAACAAGAGATAAGGGAATATTAAAGTGAGGATGATAAAATAAGGGTTCTGAACAAGTGAAAAAGGGTTAGAAGTTAAAAGCAGCATCAAAAAGGTGGGCTTTTAGCTTAGATTTGAAGACGGCCAGAGACGGAGCTTGACGTATCGGCTCAGGAAGTCTATTCCAGGCATATGGTGCAGCAAGATAAAAGGAATGGAGTCTGGAGTTAGCGGTGGAGGAGAAGGGTGCAGATAAGAGAGATTTACCCAGTGAATGGAGTTTCCGGGGAGAGATGAGAGTGGAGAGGTACTGAGGAGCTGCAGAGTGAATGACTGACTAAGGAAGGCCTGTGCTTATCTCAGCCTTTTCTCTGTTCTCTCCTTTCATGCATCTTTCATGTTTTTTCTGTGAAGATATATTTTCAGTAGAGTCCCTTACAACATTTGCACATTTGTACCCGTTCATAAATTGTTTAAAGATCTCCAGCTAGGAAAACTGAAGCAAATCTACCCAAGCTCACAAGGAAATTTATATAACATGATATTTACAGGGGAACAAGTATAAAAAGTGAGCAAGTATCCTTAACCGAGGGCCCCTTTTACCAAGCTGCGGCAAAAGGGGGCCTGTGCCGGCATCAGGTAAAAGGTAGGTCTTTCTTTTCTATAACCCTTGACGAGCTTATTGGAACTTTAATCTTTCTTATCTACTACAATAAAACTCACCCTCAACGTTCTGAGGACACTGTTGTCAGTTCCTTCAGGTTCGAAGGTTCGTGGTGGTGAAGCCACCGGGCCCCGCCCTCGCGTCAAACGTCATGACATCGAGGGCGGAGCAAACGTTGAGGGTGAGTTTTATTACTTGTACCTGTGCTCCGCCCTCGCATCAAAACGCGATGACGTCGAGGGCGGCCCAGGAAAATCGCCACCCACACAGAGCTACGACAACGCTAACAGCAGCGGCGGCTCACGAACCAGCTACAACCGCGACGGGGCGGGCCAGGAAAATCGCCACTGTTCTCCGTATGTGAGTCACCCCCCCCCCCCCCCCCAAAAAAAAGCTAGCGCACATTTCATTGCTCTGAGAAACGGGCCTTCTTTCCTAGTGTTCCAATAAGCTCTTCACGCATTTCACATTTTTCAGCTGCGTTAGCTAACTCTTGCCAAAGTTCTTTTTCAAGAGCACCAGTGTCATCACCAAAGTCCCTTTCTGAGTTTTTTTTTTTTTTACGCAGCCAGCGAAGACTCCTGAGGCAGGCCTGGGGTGGAGAATGCACTGACATTACTGCTGCACTAATTGGTTAGTGCGTCCATAACCAGGGCCGGATTAACACTATATCAGGCCCCAGGCAAACATCATGTGGGCCCTACCCCAAATCAGGACCCCATCCCCCACCATCATTTCACCTCTCCAGAAGTAGCGGGGGAAAAGTGCAGAGCCTAGCCGTGGGTATGATAGCAGTAGTGGTTTGTGAATGAGCATGGGGACTCCGCAAGCACCTGTTTTGAATTTGAAATTTGAATTTGTATATGGCGCTAAAAAATATTATCGTGGAAAAAAAAAGCACTTTTCTATAAGCTGCGCTTAAAGGGGTCCTTTTACAAAGGTGCACTGAAAAATGGACTGCGGTAGTGTAGGCGCATGTTTTTGGCGCGCGCAGAAACATTTTTTTCAGCGCACCTGTAAAAAAAGGCCTTTTTTGGTGAAAATGGACGTACGGCAATATCAGAATTGCCGCGCGTCCATTTTGGGTCTGACATCTTACCGCCAGCCATAGACCTAGCGGTAAAGAATTTGGGCGGTAATGACCTACGCGTGTCAGATGCCACTTGGCATGTGTCCGAAAATATTAAAAAATTTCAGACGCGTGTATCAGACGTGTGCCAAAAATGAAATTACCGCAAGAGCTACGCAGTAGTCAGGCTGTAACTTTTACTAGTTCTCTCCAAAGACCCTGTTCAGAGTTCAACTTCCCCCACAGCCCTTGCAGCTCAGCCCCTCCTTCCTGTGACTAGAGCATCCTTCCCATGGGCTGGATCCTACCACAGCCTCTGCACTGGAAGGGGGAGCAGTGGAGACCCATAGAGGGCTAAAATCTGAAAAATATCCACACACACTTGGCCATCCTTCTGGCTTTCAGACAGGGAGTTTATACGTTTTTAGAATCCTGAAAAAATCCAGACGGTTAACAATCCTAGCCTCCTGAATCCTTAGCACATCTGACAGGGCCCCTCTAAACTTTTGGTCTCAAGGCACATGCTTAGTTTGCCTATGCCTTAATCCGGCTCTATCCATGTCATAGGAGCCCTTAGCACCTCTTCAATAGGATGTGGTAAGCACTCTCCCAGTAATTTGTTTAAATAGCATGCACTAATGCTAGCATTAGCTCATGGCCATAAACTAAACAAATAGAAAAAAAAGCCTTTTTTGAGGGCCAAGCTAGAAATGGGCTTAGCAGGCGGGAAAGTCTTGCATAAGGGTGCACTAAGTTCATGTCTTAACAAAGCTTAGTAAAAGGGCTCTTTCGGTTGTGAGCCCTCTGGGGACAGGGAATTACCTAGTGTACCTGAATGTATCTCTTCTTGAAAGACATGAAAAAAGTAGACCACAAGGATGGAGACTTTAGCCAGATGTGGCTATATTTTGTTTATTTCTGTGCTGCTTCAGGGGATAAAACTGAAATACAGTATAAATAACAATTAAAATTTCTCATAACATAAATTAAAAAATAGTTAAGCACAGGCATAATTAAGAAATCATATAAAAGTTAAAAGAACTTAAAATTTAAAATAATAACAAAATGCACATCAGAAAGATCAATCTCTTAAAGTAAGTACATAAGTATTGCCACACTGGGACAGACCAAAGGTCCATCAAGCCCATTGTCCTGTTGCCAACAGTGGCTAATCCAGGTCACAAATACCTGGCAAGATCCTAAAAAAAGTACAATACATTTTATGATGCTTATCCCAGAAATAAGCAGTGGGTTTTCCCAAGTCAATTTTAATAATGGTCTATGGACTTTTCCTTTAGGAAGCCGTCCAGACCCTTTTTAAACCCCGCTAAGCATATAAAATGTAGGGGAGTCCTAGAACAGTATGAAAGATAACTGAGTTTTGGTCTCTCTCTCTCTCTCTCGTCTAGTTACATACCTATGCATTTTGATCAACTAAGCCCCTTATTCTCTGTCCCAGTTTTTTTTCTGCTGATCATTTTCAATTCTTCCACATCAGTTTTAGCCTTCTTTCTCCCTCATTCCCTTTCTCCCTTTTTTAATCTCCTAACTTGCTTTCTTCTACCTCAAATTCCCCAGTCCTCCACTTTATAGTATGGGAATCTGCCTGGTGTTTTCATAATTGCTATTTACATGTTCCCAACCAGATTGATGTGATTCTGCTACCTAGACCCTTTAAAGAATAAATAAATGACATACATTTTTTTTTTTTTGCCATTTGCATGACAAGAAAACCAGTTCGTGCAAAACGAGCGTCTTCCGGATTCCATCTATAACATGTATTCAGAGAATGTTGATGTGTTTAATCTCTGTTTAATGAGGTCCTCAGACCTCCCAGTGTATTCAGATGCTGTTGCTATGAACTATAATTAAAAAGCTAGCACATCCTTATTTTGCTAGAGTATGGGGTATTTGTCCTTTATTCAAAAAGACTTCCCAACGGGAAAAAAAAAACAAATCTTTTTTTTCAATAAGACCCATAGAATGTATTTTAAATGGGACAGTGCTGCCTCTTGCGACAATCGAGGTTTGTTTGAACTGGAGTCTCTGGGGTATAAAAGTGCTTTGTTTTTGCTGTGGTGGGATTTGTTGGGGGTTTAATAGGGTTAGAGACAATTATTTTTGGAGGATCCAGGAGGAGAAAAGCAATAATAATGAAAAAAAAGGATACAATTAAAAGGCTAAACTCAACTAATCTAACTCTTTGTCCTCTTTGCTCCTTACGACTCCTGTTCAAGCCTTGAAAAAAAACCTGTTAGTTTTCACTAAGGAGGAGAGGGCAGAGGGAGCGTTGGGTACATCTTTGCATGGAGAAAGCAGATTTGCCTGGTGGTCGGCTGGCAGTAGGCTAAATCTAGTTTTCAGGTGAGAAATAAGGGTTTGCTTTTTAAGCAGATGATCAAGATTTGAGAGACCTTCAGATCAGTGGTGGGGCAGATGACTCATAAGATCTTGTACGTCAAACTGGGGTTACAAAACTCTGCTGCCCGTCTCGTCTTCCGCCAGGGTCGCTTTACTCACACTACCCCTCTCCTCAGGTCGCTTCACTGGCTCCCTATCCGTTTTCGCATCCTGTTCAAACTTCTTCTACTAACCTATAAATGTACTCACTCTGCTGCTTGCCAGTATCTCTCCACACTCGTCCTTCCCTACACCCCTTCCCGTGCACTCCGCTCCATGGATAAATCCTTCTTATCTGTTCCCTTCTCCACTACTGCTAACTCCAGACTTCGCTCCTTCTGTCTCGCTGCACCCTACGCCTGGAATAAACTTCCTGAGCCCCTACGTCTTGCCCCATCCTTGGCCACCTTTAAATCTAGACTGAAAGCCCACCTCTTTAACATTGCTTTTGACTCGTAACCACTTGTAACCTCTCGCTTCTACCTACCCTCCTCTCCTCCTTCCTGTACACAATAATTGATTTGATTTGCTTACTTTATTTTTTGTCTACTAGATTGTAAGCTCTTTGACCAGGGACTGTCTTTCTTCTATGTTTGTGCAACGCTGAGTACGCTTTGTAGCGCTATAGAACTGATAAATAGTAGTAGTAGTAGTAGTAATTTCTGTAGGTGATATCTTTTTATTGAACTGAAGCAGTACAAATGTGAGTAGCTGCCTTTATCAGTTCTCTTTACAGTAGGTTCAATAAAAGGCCTCATTGCTGACTGAACCTTGTTACATCATATAACGTCTCCTTTTTTTCTGGTGAGCATCAGAGCGGGTTACTTTTAACGACTGTTTGTGAGTCAGAACAGGGACCAGCAGCCGGGAGGCTGAAAGGTACCCCAGTCCACTAAGAGGCATATTTTCAAAGCACTTAGCCTTCCAAAGTTCCATAGGTTTCTATGGAACTTTGGAAGGCTAAGTGCTTTGAAAATATGCCTCTAAGTCTGCAACTCTCCTGTCTATCTATAATATATTTTAAGTTCTGAATGAAAACCTTTACTAGAACTTGGACTCGTACGTCAAACTGGGGTTACATAACAAAATAAGAGTTCCATACTGGGTCAGACCAATGATCCATCTAGCCCAGTATCCTGTTCCCAACAGTAGCCAGTCCAGGTCACAAGTACCTGGCAAGATCCCAAAACAGTACAGTACATTTTATGCTGTTTATCCTAGAAATAAGCAGTGGATTTTCCCAAGTCCGTTTTAATAATGGCTTATGGACTTTTCTTTTAGGAAACTATCCAAACCTTGTTAAAACCCTGCTAAACTAACTGCTTTTACCACATTCTGTGGCAATAAATTCCAGAGTTTAATTACACATTGACTGAAAAAATATTTCCTCTGGTTTGTTTTAAATTTACTACTTAGTAGCTTCATTGTGTGCCCCCTAGTCCTTGTATTTTTGGAAAGAGTAAGCAAGTGATTCATGTCTACCCATTCCACTCCACTCGGTATTTTATACACTACTACTACTACTACTAATAACATTTATATAGCGCTACCAGCCGCACGCAGCGCTGAACACTTGATATAGAGAGACAGTCCCTGCTCAAAGAGCTTACAATCTAGGTAAACAGACAGACAAGACATTACGGGCAAGGGAATTACAGGGTAAAGAGGAACAGGGGAGGGGGAGGGCAAATGAGTAGCGATTAGGAGCCAAAGGCAGCAGTGAAAAGGTGAACCTTCAGCATAGATTTAAGTAGAGAGGTGTGGTAGCCGTGTTAGTCCACTCTTAAAGGTTATCAATAGAAATCAAACAAAATAAAACATGGAAAAGAAAATATGATACCTTTTTTATTGGACATAACTTAATACATTTCTTGATTAGCTTTCGAAGGTTGCCCTTCTTCGTCAGATCGGAAATAAGCAAATGTGCTAGCTGACAGTGTATATAAGTGAAAACATTCAAGCATTACTATGACAGTCTGACAGAGTGAGAGGATGGGGGTGGGTCGGAGGTATGCATGGGGACATCAAAGCTGTATGTCTCTGTTGATCACCCCACCCCTCACCTATCCACACCCATCCTGTTAGAATATCAATGATATGCTTTGATGTCCCCATGCATACTTCCTACCCACCCTGTCAGACTGTCATAGTAATGCTTGAATGTTTTCACTTATATACACTGTCAGCTAGCACATTTGCTTATTTCCGATCTGACGAAGGTTATCAAAAGAAATTAAAAAAAAATAAAACATGGATCTGACGAAGAAGGGCAACCTTCGAAAGCTAATCAAGAAATGTATTAAGTTATGTCCAATAAAAAAGGTATCATCTTATTTTCTTTTCCATGTTTTAGTTTGTTTGATTTCTATTGATAGCATAGATTTAAAAACAGGTGGAGATGGAGCTAGACGTATGGGCTCAGGAAGACAGTTCCAGGCATAAGGTGCCGCAAGATAAAAGGAACGAAGTCTGGAGTTAGCGGTGGAGGAGAAGGGGGGGGACGAGAGATTTGTTCAGAGAGCGGAGTTCACGGGGAGGAATATAGGGAGAGATGAGAGAGGAGAGGTAGTGAGGGGTCATAGAGTGGATGCATTTAAAGGTCAGTAAGAGGAGTTTGAACTGTATACGGAAGCGGATAGGGAGCCAGTGAAGTGACTTGAGGAGTGGGCTAGTGTGGGCATAGCGATTTTGGTGAAAAATAAGTCGAGCTGCAGAATTCTGGACAGATTGGAGAGGAGAAAGATGATTGAGTGGAAAACCAGTGAGAAGTAAATTGCAATAGTCCAAGTCCATATCTCCCCTCAGCTCTCTCTTCTCCAGACTGAAGCGCCTTTTCTCATAGGAAAGTTATCCCATCCCCTTTATCATTTTCATTGCCCTTCTCTGTATCTTTTCTTATTCCGCTTTCATTTTTTTTTCCGCAGAACTCGAGGCGTGGTCGCACTAAGGAGCAATACAAATGCATTATAATGATCTCGGTTTTGTTTTCCATTCCTTTCCTAATAATTCCTAACATTCTATTTGCTTTCTTAGCCACTGCTGCACACTGAACATTAAGATATCCATAATGAATTTGCATGCGTGCTACCTGTATTGCTTGCAGATCGTTCTCGTGCATATTCATTGAGGACATTTTATTTATTTATTTATTTGTAGCATTTGTATCCCACATTTTCCCACCAATTTGCAGGCTCAATGTGGCTTACATTTACCATAGTGGCGGTTGCCATTTCCGGGTAACAAAATTACAAGTGGTGTTGCGTTAAGCTGCATACATACATGGTAACCTAGATGGAACATCACATACGTGGAACAGTTCATGGTATATACATATCCCGTGTGCATACATACGTGGTAAAGAAGAATACATTATGGTATTGCATGAAGGTTCCTGAGTGATAATTGGATTATAACATACATGAGGTCATCGACTATGGAGAGACCATATTTGACATAAGGATTGTAGTGATAGTATTTGTTCACTAATGGCAAAGAGGTTAGTCAGTCAAGTGATAAGGTTTCGGTTGTGTCTAGGTCATGTATAGTCTTATTATTTAGTATTTAAGATGTCTTGAAAACTCGATCTGTTGATGGCTCTTAAAGGAATGAGGACCGGTGCTCTGCAGAAAGAAGTGGACAAACCAAGGGGAAAACCAATCCCACCTTTACCATAAATCTTGGGACAAACTTTTTGGATAGGGAGTGAGTCCTGAGTGACTTTATTTGAAACCGTACAGTTGCATCCACATTTCAGGGAGACCCAGTGAAACCGCTCCAGTCGCTGACACTTTCGGCTGATCTGTTCTGAAAATGAATCTTTTCCCAAGAGATGCTATTTAATTGCTGAGATAGGGCGCAAAGAATTATGACGGACCATCTAATCTTTTGGGAAATGAATTCCCTTGGCCCTGGAGACTCTATGCTAATCCTTTCTGATACTAGCAGTGTACAAGGAGCAATCAGAGTATGGTAGAAGCGTGAGCCTTACCACAGTAAAAAAAAATATATATATATCTTCAATTCAGTCTTAACACCTAGAAGGCTGTGGTATGCGTGAACAGCTCATAAATGATTCAAAGTCAGGCTAAGAGTTTAAATGAGATACATTGGAAAACCCTCATCTCAAAAAAAAACAATTTTTAGTAGATTCTCAGTTCACTAAAAGCAATTTTTTAAATTATCTGTAAATAGTTTGCCAAACTGTTCTTATCTCTAAAAGTAAACTGCTTTTTTTTGCTGTGAAGAATAATTTATAGAGACCAATTTCTTTGCTGGAGACTAACAGGTTTCCTTTTCTTCCAGAGCAAAATGTGTTCTGTGAAAAACTGCATTTGGTTTGTGTTCTTAACATTCTCTTTTATTGAAATTAAATGGATATTTCTGATATAGGTAGGTGCATTCGTGTAGGCAGGTTTTGGAGAGTTTGTTTCTATCTATAGACAGGGCCACTGAGGGAGGGGGGAGCAGGAGGGGCAAAGCCTCCAAGGGGGGGGGGGGGGGCTGGCGCCAGAAAGCTTCTTCCTGCCTGCCTGTTTCCGGGTCTTTCATCTCTGTCCTGCTCCCAAGGGTGGACACTGTCCTTGCCTGCTCCTCACCTGTGTGCCAGGACCTGGATGATTTTATTAACGCAATGTCCTGGTACACAGGAACAGGAGACGACAGACCGAGAGAGAAGCAGTCAGACACAGGAAGATAAGGAGGCGACTGCCTGAATGTGGGGGCGGCCTGACTGGGGAGAGTGGTACAGCACAGTGTGGCAGCCCAGGTGGGGAGGGGGGGGCGGTCGGTGATCTGCCCCAGGCCCTGCTGTGTCTCTCAGATGCCCTGTCTGTCGATAGGCATAAGAATATAATTGTTGCCACACTTGGACAGACTGAAGGTCCATCAAGCCCAGTATCTTGTTTCCAACAGTGGCCAATCCAGGTCACAAGTACCTGGCAGAAACTCAAATAGTAGCAACATTCCATGTAGAACCCCAAAGAGTAGCAAAATTCTAGAATTCTAAAGAATAACAAGATTCCATGCAGAATCCCAAAGAGTAGCAAGATTCTAGAATTCTAAAGAACAAGATTCCATGCAGAATTTCAAAGTGTAGCAACATTCCATGTAGAACCCCAAAGAGTAGCAAGATTCCATTCAGAATCCCAAGTGCATAAGTATTGCCACACTGGGACAGACCAAAGGTCCATCAAGCCCAGTATCCTGTTTCCAGCAGTGGCCAATCCAGGTCACAAGTACCCGGCAAGATCCCAGAACAGTAAAACAGGCAAACCCTCACTTCTATCTATATTTCATCAGGTCACTACTCAAAGTGATTTAACTGGCCAGAAATGGCTCTGGTCAGTTAAATCAGCTGTTCATGGCTAACCACTAATTTTCTGTAGCACTTATCCAGTTAACGCTGTTGAAAATAACCGCGGTTAGTGCCAAATTGAAGACCAGCAATTTTGGGGGTGTTCTAGGGGCAGAGTCAGCACTTATGGGCTCTTTAACAAAGCGTTGGTAAACCAATGTGGGCTTAACGTACACTAAATTGGAACTACCGCTGGCCCAACATGGCCGCCAGCGGTAGTTTCGACTCAAGCATGTGCCATTTCCTGCATACTAGAATTTTTGTTTTTCTAGCATGGAGCTAACCTGACAGGAATTGGGCATCGCCGTGCCCTGCCCGGTTACCGCCAGGTTACCGCTGGAGCCCTTACTGCCACCTCAATGGGTGGCGGTTAGAACTCCCCACCATGTGGCCATTTTCTGAGGGGCTTTTTCACCTCTTTGGTAAAAAGGACCCTGATGCGTGGGAAAAATGCCCCCCCCCCCCCACTACCACAGGGTTTTTTTTCCCCGCAGCTTAGTAAAAGGACCCCTTGGCCAGTTACGTGCTGATATTCAGGTTAACCGCATAAATAGGGCTGTATGAAGTCAGTCCTCTCTTTATATGGCAACCCACGGCTGTTTAAGTGCTACATATTACACTTAATCAACTTTGGTTTAGCTGGCTCCGCTGTGGTGCTCTTTGATCGGCTGCATCCTGGGACGGATCGCCGCGTCGCGCCTCCTCCCCCCCAGTGCGTTCTTCTTACCTGCTGAGCTGCTGGGAGCAGCCGCACAGCTGTCAGCTCCCTGCTCCCTCTGCCCTGGAACAGGAAGTAACAGAAGAGGAAGCAGGGAACCGGCGGAGCCGACAGCCACATGGCTTCTCCCTGCACCCCTCCTGCAGCTTGCACTAGGGGTTGACCGCCCCCACCGCCCTGCCCTCGGTAAGCCGCTGTGGCTCCGCAAACCCAGAAATTCAATTACAGTGCCCAGACATGGCCCGGCATTAATTTTGGGGTTTAACGCTGGTGGTAGTCAGCAAAATGCTGATCCCCGCTGGTTGAATATTGGGCCCGACATGTATATATATTGCAGCTCTAAGTGTGTAAATGGATTATATTATTTGTACAAATAAGACAATGAAAAGTATCTCAAATGGAATAGTTAGACTGTAAGGCCCCTTTTCAGCCTAAGGGGAGATTCAGGAGTAATCTACAAAAAAAAAATACTTCTTTGTGGAAAGGGTTGTGGATGGGTGGGAGGGGCTTTTTCTCCAAGGTGGTGGAGACAAGGATATGTGAATTCAAGAAAGCATGTGACAAGCACAGGGGATTTGTAAAGGGTAGTAGAGATTAATTGTTTGGTAGGATTGGACACACTGGATCCACATGGTCTTTATCTGCTGTAAATTTCTCTGTTTCTATACTTTCCAAACTGAAGGAGGGTTATTTATTTTTGTTACATTTGTACCCTGCGCTTTCCCACTCATGGCAGGCTCAATGCGGCTTACATGGGGTAATGGAGGGTTAAGTGACTTGCCCAGAGTCACAAGGAGCTGCCTGTGCCTGAAGTGGGAATCTAACTCAGTTCCCCAGGACCAAAGTCCACCACCCTAACCACTAGGCCACTCCTCCACTGTTGCTACTATTTGAGATTCTACATGGAATGTCGGCCCTTGCAGATCACCAATGTGGCCACGCAGGCTTCTGCTTCTGTGAGTCTGACGTCCTGAACGTACGTGCAGGATGTCAGACTCACCGAAACAGAAGCCTGCGCAGCCTTCTACATTCCATGTAGAATCTTCAATAGTAGCAACATTCCATGTAGAATCTCAAATAGTAGCAACATTCCAGAATCTCCAATAGTATCTATTTTATTTTTGTTACATTTGTACCCCGTGCTTTCTCACTCATGGCAGGCTCAATGCGGCTTACATGGGGCAATGGAGGGTTAAGTGACTTGCCCAGAGTCACAAGGAGCTGCCTGTGCCCTGATGTGGGAATCGAACTCAGTTCCTCAGTTCCCCAGGACCAAAATCCACCACCCTAACCACTAGGCCACTCCTCCGTGTCTGGTTTGGTCATGTTCCTCTCTCTGTCTTAATAACTTTAGAATATGTCAGGAGTGGGGCGGTGGGGGTGGCCCAAGGGGATCCTGACAGAGGGTCTTTTTTTTTTTTTTTGGTATGTGCATTATAGAAACTAGGCAACATCAGTTCCACTTGGATTCAATTCTTTGTTTTTTTTCTTTCTTTCTGTTTTTTTAGCAAACACTTGGCAGTACTTTTAGAAATAATTTTTTGTGCAGTTTATTGCAAGGAATCTGTCAATCCTACATTTCCTGGTCTACAACACAGTGAACATAAGAGCAGCCATATTGGGTCAGACCAGTGGTCCATCTAGTGTCTGTGGGGCCCTATTACTAAGTCGCATAGACGCCTACGCAGGCCCAGCGTGCATCAATTTTGAGTTGCTGCCCGGCTACGCTTGGCCCCTGTGGTAATTTCATTTTTGACGTGTGTCCGCTATGCACCCCGGAAAATATGGGTTTTTTTTTTCTGGCACGCGGTGGTAATTGGCATTTTAGGTGTGTAGACCATTACCGCCTGAGACCTTACCGCTAGGTCAATGGCTGTCAGTAAGGTCTCAGACCCCAAAATGGACACGCGGCGATTTTCATTTTGCCGCACGTCCATTTTCGGCAAAAATTTTAAAAAGGCATTTTTTCACAGGTGCGCTGAAAAATGATTCTGTGCGCGCCCAAAACACGCGTCTACACTACCGCAGGCCATTTTTCAACGTGCCTTTGTAAACCAGCTCCTGCATTTGCTTTCAGTTTCTGCTGGTACCGAGGATCAGTCCAGGGCTACCCAAAAGAAGAGCCTCAGGGCCACAGGCACGGTTGTCCGGAGTCTCACTTTGAATCAGCGGCGTACCAAGGGCGGGGCGGTGGGGGCGGTCCGCCCCGGGTGCACGCCGCTGGAGGGGTGCAGAGAGCAGCTTGCGCGCCTGTCGGCTCCGCTGGTTCCCTGCTCCCTCTGCCCCGGAACAGGGTACTTCCTGTTCCGAGGGAGCAGGGAGCCAGCGGAGCTGAGAGCTGCGCAGCTGCTCTGAGCAGCCAAGAATATACCGGGGGGAGGGGAGGATGTCATTGCGCCAGGGGTGGTCGTGCTGCACCCGGGGGGGGGGGGGGTGCGCATCGGTGATCCGCCCCGGGTGGCAGCCGACCTAGGATCGTCACTGCTTTGAATGCTTGTGCCGTGAATTTGTAACACCTATTCCAGGGTCAATTTCTGTTCATAATAGCACTACTGGTGGACAGAAGTTGAAAACAACACGACCCCCTGGAAAAAGCTACTGAAGTTCTTCACATTAGTTCATGAAAGATGTTTGCAGACTTTTTTCTTTGAAAATGTGCATTGTCATTTGTCTTCTTTTAAAGCTGCTCTTGAAAATGTAGAAAACCTGTCTTCAGTAAGCCGATGAATTCAGCTGAACTGCGGTATTCTTTATCCCTGCCTGAGAGATGGATTACCAGTACAGACTGGGAAGATAGAAATGACTTAACCTAGTTTTCAGGAAAGAAATAAAACCCCAGGTGTCTGCTAAAATGCAATTTATTTATTTGTTGCATTTGTATCCCACATTTTCCCACCTATTTGCAGGCTCAATGTGGCTTACATAATGCCGTAATGGCGATCGCCAGTTCCGGATTGAGAAATACAAAATGATTCTTAAGTGACAGAGTAGATTAAGCAATCAAGTGTAGAGAGTTCGTTTCTGGAATGAGAAGTAAGAGTGGTATAACGATAAAGTTCATTAGTGCCAAAGGACAGTTAAGCAATCCAGTGTCGAGAGTTCGGTTTTGTCCCGTTCTGGTATGGGCTTCGTTGTCTGGTATTTAGGATGGATCATTGCGGTATACCTTTTCGAACAAGTTGGTTTTTAATAACTTTCGGAAGTTTGTTAGGTCGTGTATTGTTTTGACGGCAGTCGGCAGGGCATTCCAGAGTTGCGCGCTTATGTAGGAGAAGCTGCATGCATATGTTGATTTATATATTAGTCCTTTGCAGCTGGGGTAGTGGAGATCGAGGAACGTGCTGATCTTTTAGCGTTTCTGGTTGGTAAGTCTACGAGGTTTGTCATGTATATCGGGACCTCGCCGTGCTAGTGATACACACACACACCAGAATTCACCCTTTAGGTTTTCATCATGGGATTTCTTTTGGGAAATTATTGGTATGGTATTTTAATAAAAACTTTATAGGATTGTGCAAATGGTGGTGAGGATTGGGATGGGAAGAAAAGAGAAGATGAATTTATTCTTGCTCTCTCACATTCTGGGGCCCTTTTACTAGGGGCGTGTATTGGACACGCACAGGTCCATTTTTCAGTGCGTCTGCAAAAATGGCCTTTTTTTGGCTGAAAATGGACATGTGGTAAAATAAAAATTGGCGTGCATCCATTTTGGGCCTGAGACCTTACCGCCACCCATTGTCTTAGCGTTAAGGTCTCGCGCGTTAACTGGGCAGTAATAGTCAGTGTGCTTACACTGTCAATTACCGCCCGATCAGTGCCACATGGTAATAATTTTTCTGCCACGCATATCGGACGCGTGTAAATAATTAGCATTACCAACCGGGGCATGCGGTAGCTGGGTGGTAGTTCTAATTTGATGAGTATTGTACGCACATGGGTGGCTACGCACCTCAGTAAAAGGACCCCTCTAATAGGTTCCATTTTGATCAGAAAGAAAACAATATTATAATGTCTCTTTATTGCGCCATGACCTCACCTTGAATATTGTATGCAATTCTGATCGCCACATCTCAAAAAAGGTATAGCAGAATTAGAAAAGTACAGAGAAGAGTGACCAAAAAGATTAAAGGAAAAGAGATTAGGGCTCTTCAGCTCGGAGAAAAGATGGCTGAGGGGAGATATGATAGAGGTCTCTAAAATACTGAGTAGAGTGGAATGGGTAGACGCAAATTACTTGTTTTACGCTTTCCAAAAGTATTAGGACTAGGGGGCACGCGATGAAGCTACTAAGTAGCTGTAGAATACCTTTTATGTCCAAAATTCTGCAGCACGACTTATTTTCCACCAAAATCGTTATACCCACACTAGCCCACTCCTCAAGTCACTTCACTGGCTCCCTGTCCGCTTCCGCATACAGTTCAAACTTCTCTTACTGACCTTTAAATGCATCCATTCTGCAGCCCCCCATTACCTCTCCACTCTCATCTCTCCCTACATTCCTCCCCGTGAACTCCGCTCACTGGACAAATCTCTCTTGTCATCCCCCTTCTCCTCCACCGCTAACTCCAGGCTTCGTCCCTTTTCCGTCGCGGCACCTTATGCCTGGAATAGACTTCCTGAGCCTGTATGTCTAGTTCCATCTCTACCTGTTTTCAAATCTATGCTGAAAACTCACCTTTTCACCACTGCTTTTGGCTCCTAGCTACTACTCAATTACCTCCCCTTGTTCCTTCTCACCCAGTACTTCCCTCACCCTTAATTGTCTTGTCTGTCTGTATTATTTTAGATTGTAAGCTCTATTGAGCAGGGACTGTCTCTCTGTGTCAGGTGTTTAGCGCTGCGTGCGTCTGGTAGCGCTATACAAATGCTAATAATAATAGTGTTTTCTGGTGCCAGTTGTTTAGCCAAGAAGACGAGGGTGGGAACAGAATCAGCCTCGTCAAATTAGACCAAAGACGCTCAATAGAAATTGCAAATTTAAAAAAGGATGCCTCAACACGGTATCATGTTTTGGCACTGAAAGTTCCTTCCTCAGGAGTTTTGGTGAACGTGTCTGACCATCCTTATTGTTTTATCTTCAAAAATGGATCCTTGAAAAGTGAAACGTGGTGGTCTTTATAAAGACCGTTGATAGGTATTGCGTGTAATATCACTTCTGGACACCGCTGAAGGGCTGGGAAAAGACCCTCCTGAGGAAGACACTTTCAGTGCTGAAACATGGTACCGTGTTGAGTCATCCTTTATTAAATTTGCAATTTCTATTGAGCATCTTTGGTTTGTTTTGAAGAGCCCGATTCTGTTCCCACTCCTTGTCTTCTCATGTGACTCCTCGTGGGACATTGCTGTCCTTTCCACTTCTGTGGTGGTTCTGTCAATTTTTTAGCCGCCATATATAGACTCTACCCTATACATATAACACTGGATTTTTTTAAAGGTATTATCCCCCAAATTCTATAAATGGTGCTCAAAATTGTGCATGCAAATTTAGGTGTACGTTCAATTTACACATGCAATTTAATTGAATAATGATCCAATTTGTGCCAGTAATTGGCTGCTAACACTCAATTAGGTGGCCTAAATTTGTGGGTCTAAATTTTAGTAGCAGGACCAGCGTGTTGAGTGTTTTCCACAAACTACACCTAACTTTAGGCATATTTTATAGAATCATGCAGTGCATGTTTTTCGGCGCTGATTTTTAAGGCGCCATTTATAGCATTTACCCCTTTGTCTATTCATAAAAGTGTGCATAATACTTCAAAGTGTAACATAATAAATGCCAAACAATGTATCCACTTTGGAGTCTGCGGTTCTTTTGCCTTGTTGTTTCTTGAAACAATGTATCTGTGCTCAAGGGCATCCTATATGATTTCAGATGGTAGCTGGGCAGCTCAGAATCTGGCAGCGGAGTTGTTTGGGATTAACAGAGAGCAAAGCACTCAGACCTGGGCTGTAACTACATCGTGGTCTTTTATAAAACATCTGATGTCCGTATTTCAAAACACAACATGCCTCTTTCTGGGGCTGTTTAAATTTCACACACAAACCTTTACTATTTAAGTGGAGAGCTATTGTTCCCTGGTTTATAGATTTTGTTGTTGGCATACAAAGTCCATTTTTACCTGTTCTGTTTTTCATTTTATGCTTAAGCAATAAATTCTGGTTATAACTTTCTGAGTTGGTACATCATCCTTCGTCTCTGGCCCACTTTTTTGAGGCAGTTTTTCACTCTTAATCTCTTACTCATCTGTTCACTACCCATGTTTGTTCTAATTATTTCCATGATAAATGTAACTCTCTAGTCCCTTATTTGTCCTTTTTGTCTTACTTGGATAGATTGTAAGCTGTGTCGGGCAGGGACTGTCTCTTGAATGTTTTCTGTACAGCGCTGTGTATGTCTAGTACCACTATAGAAATGATAAGTAGTACTAGTAGTTTTTGGAATTCCGGAATCTTGCTACTCTTTGGGATTCCACATGGAATCTTGCTACTCTATGTCTTTGTCCCTTATTTGTTTGTCTTGATTAGATTGTAATCTATGTCAATCATGGACTGTCTCTTACATGGTCAGTCTATAGTGTTGCGTATCTCTAGTAGTGCTGTAGATATAGTAAGTACTACTAGTAGTACTCTCTGGGATTCCGGAATCTTGCTTCTCTTTGGGATTCTGCATGGAATCTTGGGTTTGTCTAGAAGGCCCCTAATTTTTATTTATTTTATAGATGCTTGATATACTGCCACTCGTAGTAAAACAGTGAAGCGGTCTGCAATTATTAAAACAAGGAAAAAAAGAATGAAAAGGAAAAGGCTAATCAGAAAACGGAGATGAGAATAGCCAGGTTTTGAGGAGAGCTTTGAACTGTGTATGTGATGATTCTGATTGGATAGCCAACGTGTGTGTGTGTGTGGGGGGGGGGGGGGGGTTATTCCAGAGTTTTGGGGCTGCATAATTGAAGACTGTCTCACGGGTGATGTCTAAGCGGATCTGGGTTGGTCAGGATAAATGAAGTCAAGAATTTTGAGATGAACAAAGTGTGCGAAATGGTCTATATTATTATTTGTTACATTTGTACCCCACGCTTTCCCACTCATGGCAGGCTCAATACGGCTTACATGGGGCAATGGAGGGTTAAGTGACTTGCCCAGAGTCCCACTAGCAAGTAGAAATCGGCCCTTGCAGATCACCAATGTGGCCGCGCAGGCTTCTGCTTCTGTGAGTCTGACGTCCTGCAGGACGTCAGACTCACAGAAACAGAAGCCTGTGCAGCCTTCTACATGGAATGTTGCTAATGGAATAGCAACATTCCATGTAGAATCTCCAATAGTAGGAACATTCTATGTAGAATCTCCAACAGTAGGAACATTCTATGTAGAATCTCCAACAGTAGGAACATTCCATGTAGAATCTCCAATAGTATCTATTTTATTTTTGTTACATTTGTACCCTGCGCTTTCCCACTCATGGCAGGCTCAATGCGGCTTACATGGGGCAATGGAGGGTTAAGTGACTTGCCCAGAGTCACAAGGAGCTGCCTGTGCCTGGAATCGAACTCAGTTCCTCAGTTCCCCAGGACCAAAGTCCACCACCCTAACCACTAGGCCACTCCTCCATTAAGTAATGCTTAACCAATCTAATACGCCGTAAGGCGTGGAATGAAGAATGTAACACTTTATCTGTTTGCAGCTTGAATGTTTATTTTTTATCAAATGTTACCTCTAGGATCCTTATTTTTTTCAGAGAAAGGGAACTTATGTCCCGGAATGGATGGAGGCGAGGGCATTTAATAATATGAGTTTCAAAAGTGAATAGCTTCATATTTTGTGACATTTAAAAATAGTTTATGATTTTCTAGCCAAGAATTAACCTTATTAACCCTTTTATTAAGCTGTGGCAAAAGGGGGCTTGTGCTGGCGTCAGCGCATATTTTTGATACGCGCCGAAGCCCCGTTTTACTGCAGTGGGTAAAAGGTAGGTCTTTGGGGGGGTTTCAGGAAGTGGCCGTGCAGCAAGTTAAGCACTTTCCACGTGGCCGTTTCAGGGCAAGTTAAGCACTTTCCACGTGGCCATTTCAGGGCAAGTTAAGCACTTTCCACGTGGCCGTTTCAGGGCAAGTTAAGCACTTTCCACGTGGCCGTTTCAGGGCAAGTTAAGCACTTACCACGTGGCCGTTTCAGGGCAAGTTAAGCACTTTCCACGTGGCCGTTTCAGGGCAAGTTAAGCACTTTCCACGTGGGTGTTTCAGGGCGAGTTAAGCAATTGCCACGTGGCTGTTTCAGGGCACGTTAAGCACTTGCCACATGGCCGTTTCAGGGCACGTTAAGCACTTGCCACATGGCCATTTCAGGGGGAGCGCTTACTGCCACCCATTGAGGTGGTGGTAAGGTCTCCTGTGCTAACTCGGCGGAAACCAGGCAGCAGGCGGCACTGCCCAATTACTGCTGGGTACACACGTGTGCTACAAAACAAAATGTTAGCACTGGATATGATACACACTGGAGGTGGGAAATACCGTCAGGCTGCTGTGATAGCCCTAAGCTACTTCCCTTTTAGCAAGCGGTAAGCCCGCATTGGGCTTACCGCCGTTTTATAAAAGGACCCCTAAGGCAGGAATCAAGGGGCAAAGTACATAAGTACATAAGTACATAAGTAGTGCCATACTGGGAAAGACCAAAGGTCCATCTAGCCCAGCATCCTGTCACCGACAGTGGCCAATCCAGGTCAAGGGCACCTGGCACGCTCCCCAAACGTAAAAACATTCCAGACAAGTTATACCTAAAAATGCGGAATTTTTCCAAGTCCATTTAATAGCGGTCTATTCGGCTGAAACAAACGAATAGGAATAAATGATTTGCATATCGTCTTCATAGCATTATTGGCCTACAAGTGAAGGTTTGAATTAGTGTAATGAGGGGAGATATGAAAATGTTAAATAGTGGTGAGCTAAAATAGATCCGTGGGGAACCCCAAGGTCAATAGGAACTATGGGCCAGATTCTATATATGGTGCCTAAAAAAATCCACGTGGAAAACATTTCCGTCTAAGCATATTCTAAATGCAGTACCTAGATTTAGGTGCAGTATATAGAATACGATTTGTTGATATCCTAACGCCTAAATCTGTGCGCCTCCATTTACACCAGCGAAAACATGGCATGAATCCCGGCGGGTAGATTTAGGTGCAGAGGGCCATATTCTATAACAGTGCATGTAAATTTTGGAACACCTACAAAATGCCTCAGGGTGTGGTCCATGGAGAGTGTGCGATTGTTAGTATACACACCCTGAGGCAGCCATTTGCGAAACATGCCGCGTGCAGGTGGAGGAGTTCTATATACAGCAATGATCGATTTAAGAATATGCATGAAGTAAAATAGAGTTTTTAAACATTGAAGAGCAGTTGAGTATAAAAACCAAGTGTGTATACTAATAAAACTGAAGTTTTTCATCACATTTATGGTGTCAGTTGGATTACCTTGCAGAATATGTCATCGTTTTAAGAAGGAAAGAAATGATTGATAACGTTTGATTCAGCTGGGTTGAAGATATAATTGATTTGTTACTCGTGCTGCTTTTTATTGACCATTGAAGTGGATTCATGATATTCCTGTGGGCATCCACACGGTTAGTGCTCGCTAATTTTTAGCATGCGCTAAAAACGCTAGTGCACCCTAATAAACTTACTGCCAATTAAGTGTCAATTAATTTCAATAATTGTTAGCGCTTCATTAACTAATTTGTTTACCCACATATCTGGGATGTGTGCCCAAATTTGGGTGACCACTGTAGAATTCAAGAGTGAATATTCAAGTCTGCAAAATTTCTTCATGCCCCAAAATGTGAAAATAGCTGGGAAATTTGGCTTACATTTCTTCTCATCTTCTGTGTAAAAAAAACCCCAAAAGGATTCTCAGCCTGAGCTGAGGACTTTTTCTCTCTTCCAATGGGTATTTTTGCCTAGGCACATTATTTCGTGCATCTCTTAATTCTGCAGGGTTGCATCATAGATAGTCTTCAAAGTGTGAAATAAGAGGAATGGTCATCAATTGTAGAACAGGAAGGGAAGCTGACTTCTGGGGGTAAATAGATACTCCAGCCTGTAGGGACTGGCAATAGAGCTAAGCCTTGTGTTTCTACACTGTTGAATTGGTAGGTTTGTATTCTATAATTAGTCAACATAGTTCCCCACCCATCTCGGAAAAAGCTACTGTTTCGCATGTCCTTTCCTGCTAAGGATGATCACATCACGCTGGAATTTGCACATTAAGTTATAGGAAGACTTTCAGAAGACCGAGAAATATATGAGAGGTCTCGAGAGCCGCCTGAGGACATGACCAAGAGGAAGATTATTTATACAATAATAGAGATTTGTCTATCTACAGCATCAAAACAGGATCTTGAGGTGCTCTTCAATTATAACACATCAGGATAATGACTTGGCAGCCCAAGCAGCAGCTGTCTGGAGTTAGATGAGCCTTAAAAGAGAATGAAAATAGGACCTTATAATTGTTACGTGTGCATTGCCTGAGTTGGGCCGATTCAAGTCAAGTGCTTTACAGTTGACAGATTGCAACATTTGAGTGTAACAGAGAACTTTTCAACATGTATCTTTATTAATATATGGACCAGATGATTACCCCATCATGAGTTTATTTATTTATTTGTTGCATTTGTATCCCACATTTTCCCCACTATTTTGCAGGCTCAATGTGGCTTACATTAAGCCGTAATGGCGATCGCCATTTCCGGGTAGAGAAATACAAGTGGTATTGCATTGAAGTTCCTGAATGATAGAGTGAGTTATAAAATAAGTTAATCAACTATAGAAAGTTCATTTCCGGCATGAGAAGTAAAGAGGTAGTGCGTATTGCGTAGCTTTCATTAGTGGCAATGAAGGTTATCAGTCTAGTGTAAAGAGTTCGGTTTTGTCTAGTTCATGTAAAGTCTAGTTGTCTAGTATTTAGGATGGATCTGTGTGGTATGCCTTCTTGAACAGGTTGGTTTTCAGTAGTTTTCGGAAGATTGTTGGGTCGTGCATTGTTTTTATGGCCTTTGGTAGTGCGTTCCATAGTTGTCTGTGCTTTGTGGGGTAAATTGTCAGTAGGATGTGTCACTGGCACTCACAGGGCAGGATTGACTTTAAGAGCATCTATAGGCAACTGAGGGTGTGTCCCTCTCCCCCAGTCACTCTTGGCCAAATCTTCCTGTCTTCCATTGTCCCCTTACCTTCACAGTGGGGCAGTACTGCTGAGCAGTGAGTTAGTACCTGCAATAGCATAAGAATAGCCATACTGGGTCAGACCAATGGTCCATCTAGCCCAGTATCCTGCTTCCAGCAGTGGCCCATCCAGGTCACTTTTCTTCTGATGTAAATTTAGCTTGGACTAGGTCTGATAAGGCTGTAGTGCCCCGACCCACCCTCTCCTTCCACAGGTTGTCTTGTCATAATGGAAGGTCATGTGAAGGACGAGGCAGCACAGTGCCAATCTGTGCTGAAACTAGACCCTGCTCTCTAGTTATTTCAGGAGAAGTTGTGCGTGTGTGTAATGGTGGCAGATCACAGCACAGCAGTGTTCTGGGGCCTTTCAGAATTTGCTGCCTATTCCTACATTTGGGCCCTGGGCGCTCAATGCACTTAGGGCCCTGTTTACTAAGATGCGCTCGCGTTGTTAGTGCACACTAAAATTTAGCACGCACCAACGCTAGAATTAGCGCATGCTGAAAATGCTAGCATGCCTACAGCACGGTTTAGTAAACAGGGACCTTAAATTTTAGCCCACAGAATCCAGCCGATATTCAGATATAAGGTAAAGGAAAATAGGACTTGATATACCGCCTTTCTGAGGTTTTTTTTTTTTTTTTTGCAACTACATTCAAAGCAGTTTTCATATGTTCAGGTACTTATTTTGTATCAGGGGCAATGGAGGGTTAAGTGACTTGCCAAGGGTCACAAGGAGCTGCAGTGGGAATTGAACCCAGTTCCCCAGGATCAAAGTCCACTGCACTAACCACTAGGCTACTCCTCCACTCATTCCACCAATAAGAGCCAACCTCATCAGTGATGTCACAATGGCTTGATTGCCCGATATTTGGCTCACTTCTGATATTATGATGTCATAAGGGAAATGGGGCTTGATATACCGCCTTTCTGAGGTTTTTGCAACTACATCCAAAGCGGTTTACATATTTTCAGGTACTTATTTTGTACCAGGGACAATGGAGGGTTAAGTGACTTGCCCAGAGTCACAAGGAATTGCAGTGGGAATTGAACTCAGTTCCCCAAGATCAAAGTCCACTGCACTAACCACTAGGCTACTCCTCCAGTAGCAACATTCCATGTAGAATCTCAGGTAGTAGCAACATTCCAGAATCTGAAATCTCCACTCCTTGAGATTCTAGAATGTTGCTATTCTTGGTGTTCTACATGGAATGTTGCTACTCTTTGTGCTTGGAATCATGTTAATGGGACTTGATATACTGCCTTTCTGATGTTTTTTGCAACTACATTCAAAGCAGTTTACATATATTCAGGTACTTATTTTGTATCAGGGGCAATGGAGGGTTAAGCGACTTGCCCAGAGTCACAAGGAGCTGCAGTGGGAATTGAACTCAGTTCCCCAGGATCAAAGTCCACTGCACTAACCACTAGGCTACTCCTTCACTGCACCCTTCATATTTGAACATCAGCTTGTTTTCCGTATGTATCTGCCATCTTAAAGAGATGTATTTGTTTTCACACAAATCATGTATAGTAGATGCTTATCTGTGCTCTAGGTGACTTATAAAGTAACAAAGAAACATTGGCCTGCACTGCATTACATATTGCACTGCTTGTAATGCAGTGCCTCTGTGGCCACACCCCCTGCATTTACTTCACAGCCTTTGCACTTACTGCTCGGTCATTTCTGCATCACCCCGAGTTAAGTGCAAAAGTTACTGTTGTTTAGTAGAATGGACCCCCACAATGTTGAAAACTGGATAAAAATGATAGAACATAAGTATTGCCACACTGTGACAGACCAAAGGTCCATCAAGCCCAGCATCCTGTTGCCAACAGTGGCCAATCCAAGTCACAAGGACCTGGCAAGATCCCAAAAAAGCTCAATACATTTTATGTTGCTTATCCCAGAAATATGCAGTCCATTTTAATAATGGTCTATGGACTTTTCCTTTAGGAAGCCGTCCAGACCTTTTTTTTAAAACCCCGCTAAGCTAACCACCTTTAACACATTCTCTGGCAACACATTCCAGAGTTTAATTACACGTTGTTCCCAAACACATCTTGGAGAGGAGAGGAGTGAAGCTAGCCAGTACTACAGCATGGAAAACAGAATAGAGTGTGTTCTTTTAGATCAATGAGGAAAAAAAGCATTGGATTTCAGGCACACATCTCTGATTCAGAGCTCACACAGCTTTTCAAAAGGGAGCCTTAATATAAACACCACTTAAGAGCAACCTGAGAGAGTGCAAATGCCTGTGACAGGATTAGTATCATGGAGCCATCAGCTGCTTTTGTATAATGTGGCTTTGAATAAACACCATCTGAAGAGTCAGTTTTCAGAAGTAAACCTTGAGTTGGGAAGGGGAAAATTTAAAATTTATTTTAGATGGTTTTCTCATTTTGCATCATCATTTTTTCTAGTTCAACTTGCAGTATTGTGTTATAGGAGATCCTAGAACAGAATGAAAATAACCACAAGTGGAGGAGTGGCCTAGTGACTAGCGTACTGGTCTTGAAATCCAAAGGTGGCTGGTTCAAATCTCGCTGCTGCTCCTTGTGATCTTGGGCAAGTCACTTAACCCTCCATTGCCTCAGGTACAAACTTAGATTGTGAGCCCTCCTGGTACGGAGAAATATCCACAGTACCTGAATGTAACTCACCTTGAGCTACTACTGAAAAAGGTGTGAGCAAAATCTAAATAAATAAATATATGGAATGTTGCTACTATTGAAGATTCTAGATACAATGTTGCTAGTGGAGGAGTGGCTTAGTGGTCAGAACACTGGTTTTGTAATCCAGAGGTGGCCGGTTCAAATCCCACTGCTGCTCCTTGTGATCTTGGGCAAGTCACTTAACCCTCCATTGCCTCAGGTACAAACTTAGATTGTGAGCCCTCCTGGGACAGAGAAATACCCAGTGTACCTGAATGTAACTTGCCTCGAGCTACTACTGAAAACAGTGTGAGCAAAAATCGATGGGGGAGGGGGGGAGGGGCGGTGGGGGGGGTCCAAAGTAGAGGGGGCCAGGGCTTAATCTGTGGGGGCCCATGTCCCCTTGGCCTCACCTAGCTATGCCCCTGGCTACTACACAGGTGAATAGGAGTTAGAAACAGCCTCACTTAAACACTTCAAGCCCCTCTCCCACCACCACCATTTAGAATGAACTTAGGATGACTGGCAAGTGTGTCAGACCTTAGATAGCCCCCTAATGTTACTTTCTGCCCTGTCCCCTGCTCAGTTGGGACACAGGACGTGCATGCGAGAAGGAAGCTTCCGGTACTGCTGTTCTGTGGTAGGGCAGAGTAAGTGGATGCATGTGTGTAAAGGTTGCCAACTGGATCTAGATTTGACCCAGGCCTGGTTTTCCCCATTGCATGCAGGGATTTCTAGTTTTGCTTTTGCTTAGGTAATGCAAAGATGAAATCAGAATTACAAGGCCCTGTAATGCTATGGGATCAATCCTGTCAAGCAAACCTGGATCCAGTTAGCAAACCTAGTGTGTGCGCGTGCATATATGTGGTCAGTATTGTTTCTGTGTAAAATTGCAGGACCAGAATCTACTCATATCAGAGGCGTAGGATCTGGATTTAATTTAAAGTGGCCTAGTGGTTAGGGTGGTGGACTTTGGTCGGGAACTGAGGAACTGAGTTTGATTCCCGCTTCAGGCACAGGCAGCTCCTTGTGATTCTGGGCAAGTCACTTAACCTCCATTGCCCCATGTAAGCCGCATTGAGCCTGCCATGAGTGGGAAAGCGCAGGGTACAAATGTAACAAAAATAAAATAGATACTATTGGAGATTCTACATGGAATGTTGCTACTATTGGAGATTCTACATGGAATGTTGCTATTCCACTAGCAACATTCCATGTAGAAGGCTGCGCAGGCTTCTGTTTCTGTGAGTCTGACATCCTGCACGTACGTGCAGGATGTCAGACTCAGAAGCAGAAGCCTGCGCGGCCACATTGGTGATCTGCAAGGGCCAACTTCTACATGGAAAGTGGAATAGCAACATTCCATGTAGAATCTCAAATAGTAGCAACAGTGGAGGAGTGGCCTAGTGGTTAGGGTGGTGGACTTTGGTCCTGGAGAACTGAGGAACTGAGTTCCGCTCCCAGTTCGACTCCCACTTCAGGCACAGGCAGCTCCTTGTGACTCTGGGCAAGTCACTTAACCCTCCATTGCCCCATGTAAGCCGCATTGAGCCTGCCATGAGTGGGAAAGCGCAGGGTACAAATGTAACAAAAATAAATAAAATAAATTTTGCCAATGATCATTCATAAAGAACTGGACTGTGGGGTATTTAGAAATGATGTAAAGACAAGGCTTTTAGCGTGAAGGAGTTGGACAGGGTTGTAGTTTATTCTACAGGGTTTTTTTTTGAGGGGGTACTTGGGAGTACTGAGTACCCGCACCTTTTCCATTGTCTGCTAAAATTGACCCATGGGCCCCAAGTTTTAATGAAAACGCTCAGGTTCTGCATAGCAATTCTGCTTTGTCATAGGTTCTATGACTGGTTGCAGGGGGCCTGGCTATTGTGGGTTGGGTCCCTCAGTGATCACCCCACCCTCCCTCGAAGGGTGTCCTAGCATTTGAGTACCGACACCTTTTTTGCTAGAAAAAAACGCACTGAGTTTATGAGGTTTATGGGAAAGGAATGGGGGGGGGGGGGGTATTGTTTTAAATTACTGTTTATAATTTGTATTTATGATGTTACTATGTAATTCTCTTTGTGATTTTTTTTTGAAACTGAAAATACATCAAACTGCTGTCAGCTCAACGTCTTTGTCAAGCAATGCAATGATTCGAAGAAGAAATAAACAAGATGGATGCACGTATGCAAAGTTGAAGTGAGATAAATGGACGCATTGAGAATCCATGACTTGATAAATCAGACTGCAGAGTGCCAACACCGGCACCTGTGTGTTTAGTGCTGATAAATGGAACATGAGATTCAACGTTAGGAAGGAAACCTTCCAAAACAGGAACCAGGTTCTACTAACAAGGATAGACTGGGACTGACTCACATTACAAGTGTAATCCTTAGTGATTCTAATGCAGTTCTCGGGCCATCAAAGGTACTGAAAGAAAATTTTTCAGTTGGGAATATACCAGTGTAAAAGTGAGCAGGGGCTTGCCACTTTGTCCTACTTTTCCTGGACACTAGCCCATAGTTCAGGCAAACGGCTAATATTTATTTTATTTTATTTATTTATTTATTATTACATTTGTACCCCGCGCTTTCCCACTAAAAGCAGGTTCAATGCGGCTTACATAGTAATAGGGATTACAGAATATTGATAAAGACAATAAAGTTAAATATCGCGGAATAATAAAAGAGAACAGGTGGGAGAGGGACAGGGTGAAGGGAGTAGGAGAGGAGAGAGCAAGGGTAGGTTGGAAGGGGTGGAGGAGGCTGGAGGGGGATGGGTTACAGGATGAACAAGGGAGTTATGGTGGGAGAAGTAGTCAAGGGCGTTGTCTCCTGGATATGTGTTGTGGATGTGAAGCGACTGTTCACGCTATCCAAAAATACTAGGACTAGAGGGCATGAGTTGAAGCTACAGTGTGGTAAATTTAAAACGAATCGGAGAAAATTTTTCTTCACCCAACGTGTAATTAGACTCTGGAATTCGTTGCCGGAGAACGTGGTACGGGCGGTTAGCTTGACGGAGTTTAAAAAGGGGTTAGATAGATTCCTAAAGGACAAGTCCATAGACCGCTATTAAATGGACTTGGAAAAATTCCGCATTTTTAGGTATAACTTGTCTGGAATGTTTTTACGTTTGGGGAGCGTGCCAGGTGCCCTTGACCTGGATTGGCCACTGTCGGTGACAGGATGCTGGGCTAGATGGACCTTTGGTCTTTCCCAGTATGGCACTACTTATGTACTTATGTACTTATGTTTATAGGATTAGTTTGGGTCACTTGGATAGGCTTGTTTGAATAGATGGGTTTTTAGTGATTTCCGGAAGGGTAGATAGTCATTGATTGATCTAATAGGTCTATGGAGGGCATTCCAGAGTTGGCTGCCTGAGAAGGAGAAATTGGATCCATAGTAAGTTTTTTATATCTGAGACTTTTGCAATTAGAGTAATGTAGGTTGAGGTAAGTACGTGAAGTTTCAGACCTGTTTATCATTTGAGGGCAGAATATTAGACCGATCAGGTAGGATGTAACTCCTGAGGAGCTCTTTGAAAGCAGATACACAGCAGCCTTCCATTAAAAGGTTTACTGTTACCAGACTGCTAAAATGGCATCATTGGTTCCTAAGATTAGTGCAGGAGGAGTGGCCTAGTGGTTAGGGTGGTGGACTTTGGTCCTGGGGAATTGAGGAACTGAGTTCGATTCCCGCTTCAGGCACAGGCAGCTCCTTGTGACTCTGGGCAAGTCACTTAACCCTCCATTGCCCCATGTGCACAGGGTGCAAATGTAACAAAAATAAAATAGATACTATTGGAGATTCTACATGGAATGTTGCTACTATTGGAGATTCTACATGGAATGTTGCTATTCCACTAGCAACACTCCATGTAGAAGGCTGCGCAGGCTTCTGTTTCTGTGAGTCTGACGTCCTGCACGTACGTGCAGGACGTCAGACTCACAGAAGCAGAAGCCTGCGCGACCACATTGGTGATCTGCAAGGGCCGAGTTCTGCTAGTGGAATAGCAACATTCCATGTAGAATCTCAAATAGTAGCAACAGTGGAGGAGTGGCCTAGTGGTTAGGGTGGTGGACTTTGGTCCTGAGGAACTGAGTTCGATTCCCGCTTCAGGCACAGGCAGTTCCTTGTGACTCTGGGCAAGTCACTTAACCTCCATTGCCCCATGTGAGCCTGCCATGAGTGGGAAAGCGCGGGGTACAAATGTAACGAAAAAAAAATATTCTGAAATATACCCTCTATGCCCTTTTCAAGGGCAGTCTTTGATGCAGAAGGGCTGCTCCAGCGACAGGGAAATACCCAGTGTACCTGAATGTAACTCACCGTGAGCTACTACTGAAAAGGTGTGAGCAAAATCTAAATAAATAATAATCAATCAATCTCTATGGTCTCTTTCATGCTAACATTCCAGAGCTCATTATTCCCTAGTTCTGAATTAGGAAAACTAGGTCTAATGCCCAGACAACACATTTCTGGCTTCCAAAGCAAACAAAAGCTTTTGAGGAGGTAAATGAGGAAGGGCGAGGGCTGGAGGGTTGCTATTTGGTGTTGTTCCTTTTAGAACTTTACCTCACTGCAATCATGGCGATGTTTTTTTCTGATTTCCCCGAAAGCACAGGCCTAAAATGCCATTCATAGAAAGGGGTAAAATTGAGACTGGATCAACCTCTCCCAAAGAAATGGAGCCAGTTGGCAACCAAGTGATGATTGGCGTTATTACCAGTTAATGCGACGTGGCCTTCCTAAAGTTACTCCAAATTCTAGGAAGAGGACATGGAAACCTATGTTCTGAGGTCTGGCTGCATAACCATTTAGTTTTTTTACATAATAATTAGTGGTGCTCTGCATTCACAGTCAAAAGTGAATTCTCATGAGTTCTGTACTAGAAAAAAATCTTTTCCAATGCTCCAGCTTGAACGTTGTGTCTCTTAATTACATGCTGGAGTTAGCTCTTTCAAGCTTTTTCCTTCTAATGCCCTCTAGTGGTTACAATTGTTTTGCAGACTTCCAGGCAGGACACATGATGCTGCAAATCCATATTAAACTGGTAGAAATATTTTAACATTTTTCGTATTCAATAGAGGCAAAATCAGAAAACTGAAAATAATGATTACAAGACAATAGTTGAGTAGTTCAATGTACTTTGCTAGCCTTGTGGAGCTGGTTTCCTTGTAGAAGGTACAGCTGTGATTTTAATCATCTCCAGCCTTTGATGCATCATCACCGTTCTTGAATCTGACAGCTTTAGATCCTACAGATTGGATAAATCTACTCAAACTCTGAGACGGATCCAAGGAAACTTCATTTTTAGAAGGGTCAGTCTGGTTTCTGGAAACTAGATACTGACTGAAGTCTTTGAACCAGCCAGAAAATTCGTGATTCATTGAACAAGTTCATGAATTTTTATTGTAAAGCTTTGAAAAACCTTAGTCGTCAACTATCCAGTTGGAGAATAATGATTAAATACTTTACTCCTTGATTCTCCAAGGTCAGGCTTTTGCTTAAATAATGTCATTTGCACCTTTGCTTTAACTCGGCTCAATTTGTATTCTTACAATGTTATGAATGAAACTTTATGCCTAGTTTTAGTTCCCTTGTTCATGTGGGGTTGCTGAAGAACTCTCATCCTGATCTTTTTTTTTTCTGCTTTTGTTATTGTTTTGTGTGTGTGCATGGACAATGACTGAATATGGGACACCATATTCAGCCACTATCCATAGAATATTATGCATGTGTCAGTCACCTATATGACAACTATTTTTCAGCCTACAGTAGTTGCTACATATCTAAGTATTGGGCATAAAGATAAGCAAAAACTTCACCCTCGTATCTTTATGTGACACCCAACACCCAGATTATTGGCCCTTAGATTATTGTTTTTCATTGTCTAAAATGTGATAGTCCTCTTGGAAACAGACTTTTTCATAAAATGGCGGTCTTTGCCATTAAAGGGTGTAGTTATCAATGTGGGCTACAGTTGACATGTTTCTTTTGAAACTGTTGACTGTCACATTTAAAACGCATAGGATTCCCTGGGCCTGGGCCTCCAAGGGGGGCCCGGCGCCGGGGTAAGGCCACCGGCGCTGCAGTTCCCGGTCTCACCTGCCTGCCTCCTCAGCTGCGGGCCCCCTGCATTCAAAGCGGCAGTCGCAGATCGCCTCTCTTCTGGCCTTTCCTCCCTGTGTCCCGCCCTCGAGGAAACCAGAAGTTACATCAGATGAGGGCGGGGACACAGGGAGGGAAGACCAGAAGAGACGCGATCTGCGACTGCCGCTTTGAATGAAGGGGACCCGGAGCCGTGGAGGCAGGCAGGTGAGACCGCGAACTGCAGCGGCAGGGGGAGCGGCGGGGGGCGGAGGCGGGGCAGCGGGGTGGCAGAGGAGGGGCAGCCTTGCACCGGGCCCGGCCTAGTCTCTCGGCGGCCCTGAGCGGGGCTTTAGCACAGAATCTCTTTGTCTGGCGGGGCTTGGGCATCCCTGCCATCAAAGGTATGATGAAGAGGGGAGGGAAGAAGACCTGAGAGGAACTGTGTAGTCCCTACAGCACCTCTGAGCCTCCCCCAAAATAAAAATAGAATTTTGGCTATGCCCCTGCAAAGGACATGCCAAAATCTTCTTGTGAAATGCATTTGAAACACGGAGATCTTGGAAGACTCTTGTTTTTGCAGGGTTGTGAGAGTTTTGCTGAACCACATAAGCATCATGGTGATTTCTTGCTGTGTGAGCTCATTGAGATCACACTTCTGTGACTGCCTAGTGAGAACCGATGCCGTCTCGAAAAATCATCACCATTTGATAATTCATGTGTTGGGTCCAGTAAGAGCTAATAAGGTCTGCAAAGAATCCAGGAGAAATCTTTAATGACAAATGTTGAAAAATGAACGTGCATATTGATTTATATATTCAAAATGAGAACCGGTGCCGTTGAATAAATGATGGTTGATTGCTCTAGTCTTATCATTAAAATGCAGCATAAAAAATGTTATTGTGTTACACTAAGAGTATAAATAGTTTGAAATACAGGATTTAAAGCATGCTATCAGCAGAATTTAAATGCTTGTAGTTTAAGAATAATAGCAGCATATTAAATGCATTCTCTTTTTTTTTCTTTCGAAATAGGCATATCAAGTCGAGCACAAAACGGATGAGAGCCTTACAAAGTGACAGAAGGGTACACAAGGAAGTATTGCTCCCTTTGTCCAGTTCCAGTTGACTCTTAGTAACTTGAAATTGCTTCTTGCTGGCTGAGAAGGCTAACCTATTAATCAGAATTTCACTCCTCATGGATGAAAGCAGCAAAGCGTGCAATCCTGGATAATGAGACTACAGTTTTTCTATCAAGGGCACAAGATAGGCCATTATAAAAGGATTATTTTACCTTAAGCCTAAAGGAGTTTACTTCTCGCCACCAAGTTGGTCATAAATATAACAAAACTAGATTTCAGCCATTGAGTTTTTGCTGTCCGCTTTTTGTTTCTGCATTTACCCATAGTACTTTCATTTTATTTTATTTTTTGACAGTTGGAAATGGGCCTTTGGATTAGAATGTGGTCCCAGAACTGGGATTCTCTGCTGAAATCATGGGTTCTCTTCTGCTTGGGATTCTATCTGCAGATCTCCAAAACAATGGCATGTCCCACTGTATGCCGATGCGACCGGAACTTTGTTTATTGTAATGAGCGAAGCTTGACCTCCGTGCCTCTTGGGATACCGGAGGGCGTAACCGTGCTCTACCTCCACAACAACCAAATTAATAATGCTGGATTTCCCACAGAGCTGCACAACGTCCAGTCAGTTCATACAGTCTACTTGTATGGCAATCAGCTGGACGAGTTCCCCATGAACCTTCCCAAGAACGTCAAGGTGCTTCATCTCCAGGAAAATAACATTCAGACGATTTCAAGAGCAGCCCTGGCACAGCTTTTGAAACTAGAGGAACTCCATCTCGATGATAACTCCATTTCAACTGTTGGGGTTGAAGATGGGGCATTTCGGGAAGCTGTTAGCCTCAAACTGTTGTTCTTATCCAAAAACCACTTAAGCAGTGTTCCAGTTGGACTTCCAGCAGACTTACAAGAGCTGCGATTGGATGAGAACCGTATCGCCACAATATCCATTCAAGCTTTCCAGAATCTCACAAGTTTAGAACGTTTAATTTTGGATGGCAATCTTCTTACCAATAAAGGCATATCTGATGGCACATTCAGTTATCTACCCAAGCTTAAGGAGTTCTCAATGGTTCGGAATTCTCTAAGCACCCCTCCTACTGATCTACAAGGTACGTACTTACTTAAGCTCAACCTGCAAGACAACCAGATCACCCACATACCTGTGACGGCCTTTTCAAACCTCCACAAATTGGAGCGACTGGATATTTCTAATAATCAGCTTCGAATGCTGACACCAGGGGTATTTGACAGCCTCACCAGCCTGAAGCAACTTACTGCACGGAATAACCCTTGGTATTGTGACTGCAGCATTAAGTGGGTCACCGAATGGCTGAAATCTCTTCCTGCAGCCATCAATGTTCGAGCTTTTATGTGCCAAGGACCAGACCAGGTTAGAGGAATGGCTGTCAGGGAGCTCAATGTGAATATGCTGTCATGCCCCACTACCACTCCTGGTTTGCCACCTGTCACTCTAGCCCCTGCTACATCTGTTTATACTACGTATGTTCCTAAGGTATTAGTTCCTGTACCTAGTATCAAATATACATCCACAATACCCACTGCATCCATACCTCCCACTGTGCCTGACAAGGAGGTCAATCAGAAGGTGACACCTCCCGCTGGTGAACAAATCCAACTGTTTATCCATTTTGTGAACGACACATATATCCAGGTCAGCTGGCTGCCTCTTTCTTCTGTGATGGCCTACAAGCTCACTTGGGTTAAAATGGGCCACAGCCTGGTAGAGGGAATTATTAAAGAGAGAATAGTGAGAGGTGAAATTGAACATTTAGTGAATCTAGAACCCAAGTCCACCTATCAGATTTGTTTGGCCCCATGGGAGACTTCTAGTAACTACCAAGCCGGAGGAGATATTGTTTGCTCAGAGGCCACAACCAAAGCCTCCCTTACAAATAACGGCAGCAACACAGCTTCCAGCCATGAGCAAACGACTACTCAAAGCTTGGGTTCCCCCTTTTTACTAGCAGGGCTAATCGGGGGAGCGGTGATCATTGTACTAGTTGTCCTGCTCAGCATCTTCTGTTGGCACATGCACAAAAAGGGCCGCTACACCTCCCAGAAGTGGAAATACAATCGTGGTCGCCGGAAAGACGACTACTGTGAGGCGGGCACTAAGAAGGACAACTCCATTCTGGAGATGACGGAGACCAGCTTTCAGATTGTCTCCTTAAATAATGACCAGCTCCTTAAAGGAGATTTCAGACTGCAGCCCATTTATACCCCAAATGGTGGGGGTATTAATTACACAGACTGTCACATCCCCAACAGCCTGAGATATTGCAAAAGCAGCAGTGTCTCGGATTTGGAACACTGTCATACATGATAGTAACGGGGGGGAAGCAGGCCAAGCAAATAAAAAGGAACTCAACTTTCAAGAGGAAACTTACATTTGATAAATGTGGCTCAGATGCATTTGCGCATCTGAAATACTCTGTAATTTATACGACGTACTATATAATGGAATTTTAAAAAAAAAGTGCTATCTTTTCTATTCCCAGTTAATTGCAAATGGTTTTGTAACTCTTTGCTTTTTAAATCTTTAAAAAAAAAATTGCTGAAGTACTGTACAGGGTTGTACGATAAGAACCCAATGCCATGGTTAAGGAAGAGACACAAGGCATCTTTCTTACCGTATGTTAACCACTTTGCTGTTGAAGTCAACAGTGCTGACTGCTAAAAGTTGGATTCTTTCCTCTGGTGATCCTTGAGCTGCCCAGGAGGAGTTTCAGATACCCTTGTAGACTCCCATTACTGTAGAAAAAAACAAATCTCTAATGTTATCAACAGTCATCTACCAATTGCCGTCAAAGTCCCAAGGGAGTATCCAACTTATTAGCAGTAAGTTCTATAAATGGTTACGCCTTTTATTCTCACAGAGGGTAAAGCTATTTAAGAACCCCAGTAATACAACTGGTTGCACTGGTTGAAAATAGAAGGTCTGCCTTACGTTATGAAATATTTTCGCTTTTTTTTCTTTTGAGTTGCAAATGGATGGTTCTGGTTTGCTACTTTAGAAATATGATGGGCATCTCTCAGAGATCATGTTCTGCTTTGGTTCTGCTCTCCCGCATTATGATTTATGCCAGCTATTTTTTTTATCAGGTGTAATTGTGGGATTCAAATGTTGTTGTTTTTTTCTTTACTTTTAGTCCTTCATTTGTCACTAGTATTAAGGGAACCATTGTGCTTTTTATGGCCCAACATATGAAACATTTTCCCAGAGACGCAAAGGAGTCTATTTATGGGAGATTTTCTTCCAGTTTGGCTACGGAAGTAAAACTGAACGTAAAGCCCAAATATGGGAGAAATCCTTTCCTACATAAGCCACTGATATTAGATCGCTGACTCTTAACTGCAATATGAAGCCAATGTGTGCTTACTTCTCCATCTTGTGTCCTTGTCTACATAGGGAAGATAAATACGTACTGGTATCTGTGGTGAAATAATTGGATGATGCCCACCTTCGGGAGGTCAAATTTCTTCAAGAATTTCTAGAATGTGCTGAACTAGCTTTGTACATTGTTTCTTATGTGTGTGCTTTAGAAGGTATACATATTTCAGAGGCCTAGCTAGGTGGGTCGCCAGGGGAGCGGCCGTTCCCCCAAGCAGACTTCTAACGGCACCGGCGCCTATTTTTCACGCAATCTGTCGTGTTTAAAATACGCGCCAGCGCCATCATCACTCCGCTCCCCTCGTGCCATCAACCTGGCCACACTTCTGATATATAGGTATTTATATTCAAAACCCCCCCTCCCCGATAGTCAGCTGACAGCAGACAAAAAGGCGGCAGACAGCACTTTTTTTTTGTCTGCCGCCGGTGCTAAAACCGGAAATTCAACGTTAGACCCTGTGTGGGCTTCGGCATTGAATTTCTGTTTTGTTTTAAAAAACCAGCTAGCGCTTTCCCAATTAAGTCAATATTCAGACGTAAGTAGACATGGGCTAGGACATAAGATAGGGTTGATTATTTATGTGGTGCTAAACATGAACCAATCAGCTCTAAATATTGGGCACTAACTGGACTCCGGCCATGGAACGCCCCCAATGTAGCCATATTCCACTGCGACGCTAACCAATCATGTGTAGCGGGACTAAGTGGTTAAGAGCTGCTGAAAATGACTGGATAACCACATACAAATAAGTTAACCAGTCGGTGGCTGTTCCTGGCCGGTTAACTCGTTTTGCTTGTCGGCCAGAAAAGGGTTTAACCAGCCAGGAAAGCCTTCTGCGCAGTTAAATCCTGCTGAGTTGGCTAATCTCGGATATTCAGTGGCATTGTCTGGTTAACATTCCCTCTGAGCCAAAGTATTAATTGGCTAGGTTAGGGGCAGTCCAGAGGCAGAGCCTGGCTTAACCAGCTTATAAAAGTGAATTAAGCCCTAATATATTATTATCATGTTAGAAAATGCTTATTGCAAATTATGTTAGTGTTTTAGCGGTAATTTGCCCTTCTGCACACACTAATCATGTGTTATTTAATTGTTTGTATTTTTTTGCGGGAGGGGGCAAAGCATGAGGGTGAATGGGTGTTTCAGTGTTATCTAGCTAGCGTGTTTTGATTAGTGTGGATAACATGGACTTAACACAGGAGTACCTGTGGAGCGGGGGGGAAAAAGAGTCCATACATTAGAGATTGAGACCGAATATTTTCACAGGACTGCCTTTCCTATGATTGTTGTAGCTTTCCAGGTCTCGCCACGTCCGAGTAAGTGGAGTCTATGTTTCAGCATACCCTGAAGAAAACCAAGGCAAGATGGCTGAAGCGTCAGTTCTACTTACTCAAGACACGGCAAGACCTGGACAACTGCAACCATCATGGCACCAGCCGCGGAAGCCAACGAGAACTTCTAACCCTGCTTTCCCTACACTCAAAACAGGAAATAAAGGAGGCCACTGCTACAGAACCAAGAAGGAACCACAAAGGTCCAAAATAGGGAGGTAAAGTTTATTGACAAGGGACAACAGGAGTCTTTCCCCGAGTATAATTTTGATGGCGTGACCGTTTGATGCATCTTCTTGTAGAAGTACCACACATTTCTATTTAAATGAGACAATTTCCAACAGATTGTGACCCCTGATGGAGCCTGCTCTGGCAAAATGTGGCCATGTCTGGTTCTTCCTGTGTTTAGGGTGGTCTCTTGTCAATAAACTTCACATCTCTATTTTGGACTCATGGTTTGGTACTACTTTCCTGTACTCAACTACAAGGGTAGATACTGAGGAAACCCAGGTGTCCATTAGCCTAGTGTAAGAAGACAACACAACCCAGTTTTCCCCAATCAATGGCTTTGAAAACTGTCCCATTTGTACACAAATACATTTAGATACTAACTGACAGAGAAGGGAAACATTTCAGTTATGCTTCTGTTCAGTTATCACTGCAATGTTCGAGGATAACAGGAACGCCATTTTGGGTGTACCTGGCGTTCACAAAGCTGCAAGCGAGCTATTTGCAAATCCCGATTGTACGGTTAAAGTGAAATGCTAAATTTCTCTTTCCTCCCTCTATCAACAGTAGCAAAAATAGACCTTGATGTCAGATGCAAGTTAGAGCCTGGATTTAGTGTAAGTTGACACAACAGTCTCTAGACAGGGTTGTACTTTCACCTCTGCTTCACAGTGGGTGCCACGTTGTGTCACAGTCGTTTCCCTCAGTCCCCTTTTGACTCACTAACTTCTTTTCTGATTAGTTTCTCACTCTCTCTTTGCACGGCTCCTAGACGTGATTGAGGAAAAACGAGAGAGAAGCAAAGCACCTACATGGGAAGATAGGCAGGACAAATAAACCTAAGACGATAATTTTCTAATATCCAGGCTCTCCAAACTGATGGCATTTATTAATTTCCATGCCTGAAGAATTAAAGCAACCAACCTATAGTCTGTTTTTCTTGGGATAGTGTTTTTACACCCTTTGCAAACAATGACCATTTTGTAAAGCAGCTTAATTTGTTTTCATATTCTTATAAACTCAAAGTATGATTTCCAGTTGGTGCTTCCTTTAGTACATATGCATTCGATTTCTGAGGAAGCAACTTTCTGCTTTTGAAGACCATTCGTCACTCTAGAAAAGGGGTGGGTGGGCAGCCTGTCGGGATTTCACCAATGAGTATACAAGAGATCTATTTGGACACATTGCATTGCCTCTATTAGATCTCCTGCGTATGCATTGGGGGAAACCCTGAAAGCCACCTGGATTGTGGGCCCTTGAGGACCGAGGTTGCCCATCCCTGCTCTAGAAGATATGGCTGAAGGTCATTTTTTTTTTCTTCTTGTGGGTGGCCGTATCGTTATTTTCATTTCAAACGGTTTGTCTGAAGTTGGAAAGTGGTCTGAACCTGTGGCACGAACTGTCATGCTGTTTGTCTTCAGTTTAATCAGGAAGCACGTGCAGACGCTACATATCAGAAGGACGACATACGGGGCATATATGTCATACATGGCAACAGCGACTACAGACCAAGTGTAAAGCGGAACTGCAACAGGCTGATATCGTTATGCAGCCACGGTTCTCCTTCTATTACTTCTGTGGGCCGATGGCTTGATTTTGAGCAGCTGTTCCTGTCCGTTATCTGACTTTCTTTTCTTAGCCCATGTCCTCCATAAAGTGCAGCATTTTTAAATTGAGAAAATCCCACCATACATTAGTTTACAACATCCATTTCAAGTTTTATTTCATCCAGTCTCATTTTTCTTAAAACTAAGCGCTTGTCCTGGAGTTGTGAACCTGGTTAGAGAAATAAAAAAACTATTCTAGATCATTTCCAGGTGCCTTTTTTTCATTATGTATTTAGAGGCATATTTTCAAAGTTCTTAAGGGGTCCTTTTACGATGCTGCAGCAAAAGGAGGTCTGTGCTGGTGTCAGCCTGTGTTTTCGACGTGCCCCCTTTTACTGCGGTGGGTAAAAGGCTGTTTTATTTTAAAGAAATGGAAGCACTTGCCACGTGGCCATTTCGTGGGGGAGCATTTACTGCCACCCTAAAGTGGCACTAACCCAGCAGTAACCGGGCAGCGCGTGGCACTGCCCGATTACCGTCGGGTAAAGATTGGTGCTGGAAAAGGTGTGTGCGCTAGAGGGTGGGAACTACTGCCAGGCTGCTGTGGGTAGCCTGGCGGTATTTCCAGTTTAGCGAGCGATAAGCCCGCGTTGGGCTTCCCCTCCGCTTAATAAAAAAAACCTTCTAAGTGCTTTGAAAATGAGCCCTGTCATGTCACAGTGGCTGTGCCGCTCAGAGAGACATATTGCTAAAAAAAAAAAAAAGAAAGAAAATGAAAAGCTGAAAATTTGTCAACGAGAAACTTTTTGTATTATTTTCAAATGTTGCTTCTTCCTGGCTTAGTTTGGGTTCAGATTTACTCTCCATTACTACCTGCTGCGTCTGCAGCTTGCCTAAACCACCACCTCTGTGAAGTTTAGCCAATGGGAACCAGTATTCCAGAGGACAGGGGGAAGATTGTGGCCAATCTCTAGGACAATCATGCAGATACTCTGGTGCTCACCATTAGGCCAGGCCCTTTAAAATTATATTTTGGGACATGACACTCGTTAGATGAATTCTGAAAAATATGAGACTGAAGAAGGCACTTGGCTTACAGGGATAGATGATCCCGGTGAGTCTCTCTTAACCCTGATCAGGAGGAGGGGGTATGCAATATTACTCTTTTATACTTTCAGGAAATCAGTTCATGTTGATTGTACAAACCAATGTGTGGGCTACCAATGAAAATGGCCTTCCTGGTACGTCATAGCATCGTAAAGACTTAAAAAGTCCTGCCCTGTAATACCGTTGTAATATGCTAAGGTTTCATTGATGGTAATTTGCCCTGTCAAATGTGTGTTCCCTTTGAACAACCATAATTTGCTTCAGTTCTCACATCATTTGTTGAAAAACATAGCGGAAGTTTCCCCATACATACGTAATGAAAGGGCTACATGAACAGGAAATGAGCAGAATGAGCAAAGTGTGAAATGTTTATGTTCAAATTCTATTTCCATGCAATTGACAATCGGGATAGGGTTATGCAAGGTGAAAAATTATTGTTTTATTTTGTTTTCCGATTTTTTCAGATTATTCCTGATTTTCAAGGGGGGGGGGGATTTTGGTTCGTTTTGTTCTTTTTAATAAAATTTACACATGTTAAAACCGTTTTACACGTGCAAATCAATTTTATGTACGTAATGCTTAGGTTTATGTGTGTGTAATCGATTTTGCATGCACCTTTTTTTTTTGAGTCGTCCAAACTGAATGCACACTTGTGAATACCTGCTCCTATTAGAACAAGAAAATTCCCCAGAAGACTTCTGCTACTGAATGTCGAGTGACATAGCACGGTATTACCTTTTCACTTTAGTAACGCGTAAAACGGAGAGGCAGGTCTCAACTTCAACAGTGAAGTGGTTAATCTGTTCCATCTAATTCTTTGTTTATAGCAGTTCTTTGCTCTAACTTATAACACAAGAGACATTAAAGTTTTACTTTAAGAAAGAGATGTGGTGTTTTTTGTTATTTTTAACTCCTGGCTTGCTTTTCAGCAGAGGCAACAACACAGCTGTTCAATGTAAGTACAGCTCCTGACCTCAGGGCCTGGCTGATAGGTCGGTGATGCAAAGGAGGTTGCAGAGACGGATCTTGCAGCCTAAGAAGCCGTTCTCAAGTTCACCTTGAAGCAACAGAGTGTAACGTGCACTTGGGAAGATTTATTGGTGAGGTCAAGCAGACACAGCTGTGGGCTTACCAGCTGGCTTCAGGTTATCCAGAACTGGTCAAACTAGTTCTGACTTTCTTTATTTATTTAGCCGTACCAATCCAGGACTGCTTTAATCTGTCTCTCCCATGCATCCGTTAGCGATATGCACTCTCTTTATTTTACTAAAGAAGATGAGACTGCCATATTTGGCAACAGAGCAGTTTAGTAAAACACAAATTCACACCACATACTTGCTATTGAATTTGTTTTCTTGAAGAGTAACTGCCACCCACCACCAGGGGGCCCTCTTTATTTTATGATCAGGCCTAGAAGGCTCTGTATGGTATGGATCCCTCAAATCTAATTATCGTCTATGCAATTTTAATTCCCATTATTATTGAGGTAAAAGAGGCATAAAATTATTTGCCTCTAAAGCCAAAAGCGATGTTGTACTTACTTTATTAAAGTTAATATTATAATTTAGATACAAAACAATGACAAAAACAGAATATGATGGCAGATAGAAACCATATGGTCTATCCAGTCTACCCAGCCATACCAACTACTAATCTCTACTATCCCTTTCTCTCCCTTAGAGATCCTCTGCGCTTGCCCCTTGCTTTCCTGCATAAAGATACAGTCCTTGTCTCCACCACCTCTGCTTAGATTACTCCTGAGTCTATCCCCTTTCATCTTCATCCTGTATCCCTGGATTTCAGAGCGTCCTTTCAGCTGAAAGAGGCCCACTTCCAGTGGATTGGCCAAAGACATAAAGTTGTATCTGAAAAATAATAAAATGCTAGGCCACCCTTCAGGACCCACCCCGCAACAGCCAGGCCCCCTGCAACCAGTCACAGAATCTATTAAAATGCAGAATTGGTGTGTAGAGCCTGAGCTCTTTCATTAAAACTTGGGTCAATTTTAGCAGACAATAGAAAAGGTGCCGGTACTCAGTACCCCCTCAAAAAAAGCCCTGGTGTTGCTTAAAACAACGAGCCCTTAGAAGATTTAGGTTGAGATTCTAGAAGACCCTTGAGAGTTCATTGCCCTCCTTATAACTCAAGGCCTGACTTTCTAAGCCTTTCCCTCAACAGACATGGCATGGAGAAGAATGTCTTAGTCAATGAGGTCCTCCATTGTGACTTCCTATAGCACACATCACTAGCTGGAATCAGTAGATCCTGCTCCCTGTGGGGGTCTATTAGAAAGCATCGGTAAGCCCAACCCGGGCATACCGAACGCTAAATCAGGACTACCGCCGTCGGTAGTTCGGCCCTGAGTGCACACCATTTCTGGGGGAAATGCTCTTTGAGCAGGGACTGTCTCTTTGTTAAATTGTACAGCGCTGTGTAACCCTAGTAGCGCTCTAGAAATGTTAAGTACTAGTAGTAGTAGTAAAAAAGAAAATCCCCAGAAATGGCTTGCGCAGTGGTAACCTGGCCTAATCAGGCATCACCGTGTACTGCCTGGCAGAAGCGGAGCCAGGTTGACGGTGTGGGGGGAGCGACTTCTGCCGGTGCACGGTTTCAATGCAACGCGACTTCAGAAAAGAATAGGCGCCGGCAGACCTCCATTTGGGGGAGTGACCGCACCCAACTAGCTACACCACTGCTGCCTGGTTACCACGGGAGCCCTTATTGCCCCCTCAATGGTTGGCGGTAAGGGCTCCCCACCACTTGGCCATGCGGTAAGAGTTCTCTTACCGCATGGCCTTGTTTGTCTTGAGGCTTTTTACCCACTGCAGTAAAAAGGGCCCCCGCTGCTAGTGCAGTGCCCTCTTTCCGCCGCTTGGTAAAAGGACCCTTAAGTGCACAGTTATCAACATGGTCTACAGTTAAGATGCGTTATTTTTAGTACAGATCCCATTTTGCATAATGAGACCTAGTTACTAAAAACTGGTGTTAACGGTTGGTCTTAAGTGTAGTCCACCTTGATAACGTCTTCCCTACATGTTATCATTACTGTTTTTACAAAGATGTAGTATAGTCACACTATAATTACAGGTACTTCTTCGGCTATTTTGAAAACGGTTGAAAATGAGCTATAGTCTTACCTGAATGTAGGGTTACATGACAAGTTAGAAGAAAAATAAATTTACTTAAGACAACGCATGTGCAGAAGAAATGAAAACTAATGGAATCTGTCTTTACTTCAGCTCACTGGAATGGAACAATAGCCCTTAAGCCAGAGTCTTTTCTCGAGTCCAAAACTACCCTGTCCTTGGATGTGCTTTTAAGAAGGACTGGATGCTCTTTGAAATGGTTTAACCAGACTCTAGTTTTTAATATCTGAGTATGTTACAAATCATTCAAAAAGGGAACATTTTCTAAGGCTTGGTGTCTTATATAAACTGATAAAAATAGTTAATCTCTCTAAGTCAGGGATGCAGGAGATCAGGAATCGAGTGCCACAAACAGGTCAGGTTTTCAGGATATCCCTTATGAATATACAAGTAGGAGATTTAGGGACCTTTTAACTAAACCGCGTAAGCACTAATGTGTGTCCAACGCACGTCAGTTTGGAGTTACTGCAAGACCTGGACGGTAGTTTTTTTTTTTTTTTACGCATGTCTGCTACGTGCGCTGGAAATTGAGCAGTAATCGTCATTCTATGCATGTAGACGATTACCGGGTGGTTACTGCATAAGATCTTACCACTAAGTCAATGGCTGGTGGTAAGGTCTCAGACCCAAAATGGAAAACGCGCCAATTTGTTTTTTGCCTCGTGTCCATGTTTGGCAAAAATTTTTTAAAAAAGGCCTTTTTTTACAGGCTCACTGAAAAATAGATCTCCACGCGCCTACACTAGCGCAGCCCATTTTGTCGGCACACCTTAGTAAAAGGACCCCTTGCATGCCCACTGCCTCCATTATATGCAAATCTCTTTCATGCATATTGTCAGGCCTGGTCTCCCTTCCAACTGGGACCCAGGTGGTTCCTGCTTGGCTTGCTTCCCTGGGCATAGCCAGAGTTCTGTGCCAGGACGGTAAGCGCTGTATTGCTCTCTCTCCGGGACAGCAAAGGAAACCGGTGGAGTTTGCAGTTAACAAAACTAGAAGGCAGAGATAAACTCTTCAAACGAGTTTTTCTTTAATCAATTTATTTTCAGGAAAACGTTTGACACAATCTTGCTTCACATCAGCAGCGTGTTAACCCCAATCATTCCCTTGCCCCTCTGCTTCCTGCGAGTCATGAGTGTCACCTTGCCCTGGTGGTTTCTGGGGACTGCGGTTCTCTCTCCTATATTGCTCTCTTGCCGAGCTTTTCTCCACCAGAGGGCAAACTTTTCCTCCAGGGGGAATCTGGGACTTGTGGTCCCCTTACCCTGGGAGGGAAAACTCTCCTCCTGTCTCCTCCTCCACCTGCTCACTGTAGTGCTCTTGCTATCCTGCTCACAATATTCATTAGGGATATCCTGTAAACATGATCCATTTTTGGCAGTCGAGGCTTGAACTCCTGCATCCCTGTTCTAAGTCATCTGTATTCTGTACCCAGTGTCCATAACGACACTCATATTAGCCCTCTTATCAAGTCACTTCACTGGCTTCCTATCCGTTTCCGCATACAGTTCAAACTCCATATTGACGTATAAGTGCATTCACTCTGCAGCTCCTCAGTACCTCTCCACTCTCATCTCTCCCTACATTCCTCCCCGGGAACTCCGTTCACTGGGTAAATCTCTCTTATCTGCACCCTTCACCTCCACTGCTAACTCCAGACTCCGTTCCTTTTATCTTGCTGCACCATATAGACTTCCTGAGCCGGTACGTCAAGCTCCATCTCTGGCCGTCTTCAAATCTAAGCTAAAAGCCACCTTTTTGATGCTGCTTTTAACTCCTAACCCTTATTCCCTTTTCAGAACCATTATTTTATCATCCTCACTTTAATATTCCCTTATCTCTTGTTTGTCCTCTGTCGAGCAGGGACTGTACAAGTGTACAGCGCTGCATACGTCTAGTAGCGCTTTAGAAATGATAAGTAGTAGTAGTAGTACCCAAGTAAGTGGATTTTTAGACACCTGAAAGACGTACAATCAAACTGACTCATGAGGTGGCTTTTGGAAACTGGGGGAGTAATTCAGTAGAGGTTGCCTAACTTTAGCTATCAATGTCAATGTCAATATAGGGTTTATTAATCGCAATTTCCCTAAACAAGGATTCAATGCTATGTTCAATTTAAGAAAAGCATTCTTAGCACCATCTTAACATAATTAACTTAAAACAAATTAAATAATTAATAACAGTGTTTGAAAAAAATATGTCTTCAGCAACCTACAAAATCTTAAATCATTTCTCTCAGCTCTGGTAAATAATTACCACAAAACTTGTATTGAATACCTTTTGGAATTGCATCTTACATTGGATTAATTAATTGATTAAACAATCTTGATGAATGAAACAAATAAAGATTTTGAAGCTATGCTTATCAAAAGACACCAGGTGAAACCATAGAGAATTTTGGTATAATATGCATAATTCTTTAAAAGAAACACGCTCTTTGACCGGAAGCCAATGCAACCTCATCATATCATTTGAAACACTAGTATATCTAAAAAATTAATCTCAGCAGTTTTTTTGAATAAGCTGCAACTTCTGTAAGTAGAGCATATCCCCAAATACAATACGTTAGAAAAATCAAGATAAGGAAGTATAATCATCATCTGAACTGAGAGAGTGAATGTCTCCATTGTAAAAAAAATAATAATAATAATAATCGAATCAACCTCAATTGCCTTAACTTAAACAATGTCTTCCTCCAGAGGTGGTTAATTTGCGGTCCATAAGTCAATGAAGAGTCTAAGATCACTCCTAACACATGAGCCTCGGTTTCTATTGGTAATATCCTATCATCAATCAACCTGATGGAAAAGGGTATGATCACTTCAGATTGATCATACCCAGAGAATGTGGTAAAGGCGGTTAGCTTAGCAGAGTTTAAAAAAGGTTTGGACAGCTTCCTAAAGGAAAAGTCCATAGACCGTTATTAAATGGACTTGGGGAAAATCTACTATTTCTGGGATAAGCAGTATAAAATGTTTTGTACATTTTTGGGATCTTGCCGGGTATTTGGGACCTGGATTGGCTACTGTTGGAAACAGGATGCTGGGCTCGATGGACCTTTGGTCTTTCCCAGTATGGCAATACTTATGTACTTATGATGCTGGGATGCTGCAGGCTAAGTGCAAGGTGTATATCGACATTTATATGTGCACTCAAGAGAGTGCTATTTGGTTGTACATGGTTGCATTAGATACTTATTGGAGTGCAAGATAACCTTTTTGCTGGCTAGTTATAGCACTCAGACCATTAGGGGCCTGTCTGTATTAGAGTTGGATTCATCATATGTTAGATAATCTTCAGACTCTTGATGCAGGCCATTTAGCTGAACTATAGCCCCTGTCGAGTCAAGTGAAGATTTTTTATTAAAAAACATTTGAAAACATTTGAATGATGTTGGTTGTTTTGTTTTGGTGTTCTCGTTTTTTTTTAAATAATATTTATGTGTGTTATTTCCATTGTGGAATACTAACGTAAGTCGTCAGTATTTACACGCCAATGTAACCCTGGTCACACACCACAATTTGAGATGCTGGCTAAGCTCCTCGGGTCAGGCACCAGGATCCACAAAACCAATTCAGATCTGATGAGCGCATAGGCCGAAGGGTTTTCCCACCCTGGAGTATGTAAAGATCCATTTTCAAATAATGAGCAGTAGTCACAATATGTAAACTTCCAATTTTTCCTTTACTGGATCAACTCACACCAAATAGCAGTTCATGGAATAACCCTCAGAATTACAGTTTGAGTGCATAAGAGGCCACATCCGGAAAATGTCCAGTACATGTCCATCCCATCCCAGATCAGGGCCCCTGGGCAACTGCAAAAATCCTGCCAGGAGTAGGGCTCCTCTGTGCCCACTTCCCTCCCACCTGGCACTCCTTCCTTCTCACAGTCTCCCATGCCGGGGACCTGACCATAAACTCCCTCTGATCCTTGGCAGAGGTTTCGTCAGTCAGACACAGCAGGGTCCTCCTGTTCAGCTCCAGATGCTCCTTCAGCTTCTCAGCAGGGGTTGGGTAACCAAAGGTCCCTCTCCACTGAACACAGTCCCTATTACATATTATCTCACCCCACCTCCTGAGGCTGGGGCTCCCTCCCCCATCTCCACCTACCTGCCCTGCAGTTCCTAGCATGACCCCTAGGAAGTCCTCCCACCTCCTGCTTGGCAGCAGAGGCATTCACGGGGGGGAGGAGGTCGCACCAATATTTAGGCACACCCACTTAAACCAGTCAATGGCTGGTGTAAATGTTGTTATTTTCTAAACTTAGTGTGCAAGTGTTGAGCACGTCTGTGACCAGGGGCGTAACCAGACTACAGATTTTGGGTGGGCCTAGGTAAGAAGTGGGTGAGCACCAAATGTTCTCCCCCCCCCCCCTCCCCACCAAAAAAATATCTCAGCTGGCAGGAAAATGCTTCTTTCCACCTTGGCAGTCTGCAGCAGGTATGCGCTGAAAACTGAGCGTGCGCAGGTGCCAGTACTGTGGAGAGTAGAATTTTGTTACTATCAGGGGAAAGACTTCAGCTGGCAGAGCTTGTGATCTCCACCAGCTACCGCTAAACATAAGCTACTGTTGGGTGGGGGCCTCAGGTGCAGGGCCGCAGAGGGGGGGCAGGGGGGCAAAATTCCCCTGGCCCAGGCCTCCAAGGGGGGCCCGGCGCCGGGGTCAGGCCGCTGGCGCTGCAGTTCCCGGTCTCACCTGCCTGCCTCCTCGGCTCCGGGCCCCCTGCATTCAAAGTGGCAGTCGCAGATCGCCTCTCTTCTGGCCTTCTCTCCCTATGTCCCACCCGGAAACCGGAAGTTACATCAGATGAGGGCGGGACACAGGGAGGGAAGGCCAGAAGAGAGGTGATCTGCGACTGCCGCCTTGAATGCAGGGGGCCCGGAGCTGTGGAGGCAGGCAGGTGAGACCGGGGACTGCAGCAGCGTGGGGAGGCGGGGCAGTAGGGGGTGGGGTAGAGGCAAGGCGGCCTTGCCCTGGCCTGGCCTAGTCTCTCGGCGGCCCTGCTCAGGCGGCACTCTTCTAAGGCAGCATCACCTCCCCACCCTTACTTCCCCAACCCCTTTCCACCAATTTACCTTTTCTTTCTCATTTTTCCAAAGGTAGCAATGGCAGGCAATTCCCAGAGGCTGCCCTGCCACTGGCCCTGGCCTCTTCTGTCTACTGCAACCCGTCTCTGAGAAAACAGGAAGTTATGTCAGTGAGGCGGGACTGCAGTAGAAAGAAGGGGCTGGGACCGGCAGCAGGACAGATTCTGGGAACTGTTGCCACTGCCACCTTTGGAAAAACGAGAACAAAAGGTAAATTAGTGAGAGGGGGCTGGGGAAGTAAGGGGAGAGATGACAGACCATTAGGGATGGTGGTGGTGGAGGTGGCGGCAGTTGCTGAGTGGTAGCATCTCTTTTCTCGCCTTAGAGGAGGCGGCGGTGGCGGCTCATTCCTAGCCTCAGGGGAGGCAGCAGCGGTGGCGGCGGCTAATTCCTCAACTCAGGTGGCAGATGTGTTAACAAGATTACAGCATGAGAGGGTGTGAGTACATTTAGGAACTGCCGTTCAAAGCTGCCATGAGCTATCGACGCAAGATTGGTATCTGTGAAAGGTGCCAGATGAATTCAGGAGATAGAAATTAGCTAGCGAGCTTAGCAGTGCTTCAAATGAGTGCTCTAATAATAACAGGCTGAAATCTTACTGGCAAAGATAGTGCTCCTTAGATTTAAGCCTCTTTTCAGACGCAACGGAGCCAGTTAAGCATGGAGGTGAAAATGTGATTCTTACCTAGCAAAAGACATTCATTAAAAATAAATAAAATGCATATGGAGTAGGCAGCGACCACACGATTTATAAGCTCACTCAGAAATGTAGAAGGCTAGGTGTAGGCTTTAATCGTTAACCAAGCGATTTCCAAAAACAATCTGGCTGTTATTCAGCCAGCAACAGTCAGTGTATTTTTAAATGCTGTCTGTCATCTGCTAAATTAGCCCCTGATCTTCAGTGCCCAGGGCATGCACAGGCACTCAATATCTGGGGCTAGTTTAAGAGGGGGCTACCTGCCAGAGCTTATGCGAGTGCCAGCCAGTAGTCAGCTGGAGCCGTCATAAGACGGTAATGTAGGCCCTGGTTGTATAGTAGCTGGGACATAACTATGTTAGGGGGAGGGGATTTAGAGGGCTGTTTGAAGGGGAGAAGCCTACCAAGACTAGGGAGAGGGGGTTGGAGAGCTGTTTGGGAGTAGGGTTTACCCGGACATGTCCTCTTTTTGAGGACATGTCTGGGCAACCAGGCAGGTTTTGCCAATCTGCCCGTTTGTCTGGATTTCTGGACAAACGGGCAGAATGGTAGCTTCCCCTCCCCTTAGTTGCTACTGCCCTGGTGGTCTAGTGACCTCTTCCGCCTTCGGGGCAGGAAAGAGCCCCCACTTTCCAGCTCGGAGCGCTGCCCTGCACGCATCCTTCCTGTTGGTGATCTCGGCGCCGATTCAAAATGGCCGCCGAGAGTTGAAGTGACTTCACGAGACTTCAACTCTCGGCGGCCATTTTGAATTGGCGCCGAGAACACCAACAGGAAGGATGCATGCCTGGGCAGCGCTCCAGGCAGGAAAGAGGGGGCTCTTTCCTGCCCCTAAGAAGTCACTACACCACCAGGGCAGTAGTAAGGTAAGGGGAGGGGGGTGATGGGGAGGGGGGTGACAGGGTGTGTGATGGGGAGGGGGTGGAGCGAGGGCATGAAAGGAGGTGGGGTGGGGCGTGTGGTGGGGTGGGGCATGTGTCCTTTTTGGGGGACAAAATATGGTAACCCTATTTGGGGGGGAGAGCCTACCAAGACTGGAGGGAGGGGAGTCGGAGGGCTGTTCAGGGGGGAGAGCCTACAAGACTGAGGGAAGGGGGGGGGGGGGGTTGAAGAGCTGTTCTGGGTCAGTGAGTGGGAGGGGAATTCTTCAAGTTGTGTGCTGGGGGAATGAGGAACAGGGCTTTTTCAGAGGGCCGGAGGGGGGCTCGGAGGGCTTTAAAAAAGTTGGACAAAATGCCAGGAACCGCATAGCTATTCTGGCCTATTTAGGACTGCTTTTCAGCTGTCCATACTTAGCCTGGGTAGCTCTGCGAGTCCTGGCACCTGCATAACAGTGGCATAGCCAAAGGTGGGCCCGGGTGGACCCAAGCCCACCCACTTTGGGTTCAGATCCATCCAGTAGCAGCATACCTATGATTAGGCTGGCAGAGATCCCCAAGCCCCACCAGCTGAAAACTCCCAACAACTGTCCCTCTTGCATACCTTGTAAATAGCAGATCTTCGCCTGCATCGAGCAGTGACTGTTACATACTGTTCGCACCGGCCCCACATCCTTCCCTCTGATGTATTCCTGCCTTTGCAGAAACAGGAAGTTGCATCATCAGAGGGAAGGCTGAGGGGCCAACATGAGCAGTGTGTATTAGTTGCTGCTCGTTGCCAGTGAAAATCTGCTATTTAAAAGGTATGTTGGGGAGGGGGATGTTTGAGAGACTATTGAGCTTATTTTTGATTTGTGTCGGAAGATGGCCGGCGATCTCCTGATCCCGGCCAAATCGGTATAATCGAAAGCCGATTCTGGCCAGCCCCAACTGCTTTTCATCGCGGAGCCGGCCAACCTTCAAGGGAGGGTACAAAAGGTGGGACAAGGGGTGGGGGCGGGACGGGGGCGTGGTTACGAGATAGCCGGCTTCACCCCAACATGGAAAAAAGATGGCCGGCTCAGACGAGCATTTCGCCTGCTGCACTTGGTCCATTTATATTTAGGTCCAAGTCACAAAAAACTGCCCCAATTGACCAGATGACCACCGGAGAGAATCAGGGATCACCTCCCCTTACTCCCTCAGTGGTCACCAACCCCCTCCCACCCAAAAAGAATTTAAAAAAAAGTTTTTTGCCAGCCTGAAATGTCATACCCAGCTCCCTGACAGCAATATGCAGGTCCCTGGAGCAGTATTTAGTGGGTGCAGTGCACTTCAGGCAGGTGGACCCAGGCCCATCCCCCCCTACCTGTTCCACTTGTGGTAGTTAATGTTGAGCCCTCCAAACCCCCCCAAACTCACTGTATCCACATATAGGTGCCCCCCTTCACCCCTTAGGGCTATGGTAATGGTGTAGAGTTGTGGGGAGTGGGTTTTGGTGGGGATTTGGGGGGGGGGCTAAGTACCCAAGGTAAGGGAGCTATGCACCTAGGAGCTACTTTTTTTTTAAAATTTTTAGAAGTGCCCCCTAGGGTGCCCGGTTGGTGTCCTGGCATGTCAGGGGGGCCAGTGCACTACAAATGCTGACTCCTCCCACGACCAAATGCCTTGCATTTCGCCGGGTTTGAGATGGCCGGGCCCAGTTTCCATTACGGCTGAAAAACGAAGCCAGCCTTCTCCTCTACACCCGGCGATCGATTTAGCCGGCTCCAACCGTATTTCAAAAATACGGTTGGCTCCGCCCCCTTGCGGTGTCAGCCCCGAAGATGGCCGGCCAGCTATTTGACCGGCGCCATTCAATTATGCCCCTCTGTATGGCATGCAGGCAGAGAGGGAGAGACCAAATCACTTGTGGGAAAGGGTGGAGTTCTGCCCACCCATCTTGGACCCATACCCACTCAAAATTGAGTGTCTGGCAATGCACCTGCTGCATAACTGCCAGCCCCTCCTTAATGCTGCCCCCTCTGACCTGCCCATTTCTTTACTTTTTTGTTGATGGTCACTGAATATTGGTGTTAAGGCAGCCAGAGCGTTTAAGCAGGCCACAGATTGATTGATTTATTTGTTGCATTTATATCCCACATTTTCCCACCTATTTGCAGACACTTTGAATATTGGGTAGACACTGCCCAGGCTCACACTATGAGGGTCTATCTTTGCAGTTAGATGCCCCATTGAAAAATTGTCTATAAAATGACCTGAACTCTTGAGAGCCTATTGGCTGAGCTGTTCCCTCTCCTATACATTATTTTTATTTTATTTTTGTTACATTTGTACCCTGCGCTTTCCCACTCATGGCAGTCTCAATGCGGCTTACATGGGGCAATGGAGGGTTAAGTGACTTGCCCAGAGTCACAAGGAGCTGCCTGTGCCTGAAGTGGGAATTGAACTCGGTTCCCCAGGACCAGAGTCCACCACCCTAACCACTAGGCCACTCCTCCACTGTTGCTACTATTGGAGATTCTACATGGAATGTTGTTATTCCACCAATGTGGCCGCACAGGTTTCTGCTTCTGTTTCTGTGAGTCTGGACTCACAGAAACAGAAGCCTGCGCAGCCTTCTACATGGAATGTTGCTAGTGGAATAGCAACATTCCATGTAGAATCTCCAATAGTATCTATTTTATTTTTGTTACATTTGTACCTTGCGCTTTCCCACTCATGGCAGGTTCAATGCAGCTTACATGGGGCAATGGAGGGTTAAGTGACTTGCCCAGAGTCACAAGAAGCTGTGCCTGAAGTGGGAATCGAACTCAGTTCCTCAGGACCAGAGTCCACCACCCTAACCACTAGGCCACTCCTCCACTAGTTGATTAGTTGATCGTGTACCCTATTGAGTTTGTAAAAACTCCTTTCAATATTTTTGTCAATAGAGAGGTTTACTAGGACTCCATGTATGTGTGGGCCTCTTCTCCAACTCATGAAGTTGCAAATACAGGGGTCATTTTACTAAGGTGCGTGTATTGGACGCGCACAGGTCCATTTATCAGCGCGCCTGCAAAAAAAGGCCTGTTTTTTGGGTCGAAAATGGACGTGCGGAAAAATAAAAATTGGTACGTGTCCATTTTGGGCCTGAGACCTTACCACCACCCATTGACTTACAGGCTCATTTTCGAAAGGGATCGCTGGCGATCTTACGACACAAATCGGGAGATCGCCGGCGATCTCTCAATCCCGGCCAAATTGGTATTATCGAAAGCCGATTTTGGCCGGCCCCAGTTGCTTTCTCGTTGCGGCGCCGGCCAACCTTCAAGGGGGCGTGTTGGTAGGGTTGTGAAGGCGGGAAGAGGGGGCGGAGCGGGGCGGGGTTACGAGATGGCCGGCTTCACCTTATTATAAAAAAAAAAAACCCTAAATTCACTAGATGCGTAGGTTGTTTTGTATTTAAGTCCTTTGAAGCTTGGGTAGTGCAGATTTAGATAAGATCGTGTTGATTCGGATGTATTTCTAATTGGTAAGTCGATCAAGTGTGTCATGTAACTCGGGGCTTCTCCGATTTCCGCCGGGAACATCCCCGCAGTAGAAAAGAGAAAATTATTTTCTACTGTAGGGTTTGGTGCACGCCAAACTCAGAATTATCACCAGGTGCCCATGCTAGCCCGGCAGTAGTGCGGATTTGGTGTGCGCTACCTGTGCGTTAACCCTCCCACGCCTTAGTAAAAGGGCCCCTTAGATATGAGGATTTACACCACATTTGAGTTGGTGTAAATTCACGTGCTCAAAATGGGACACAAGATCCTGGTGCTAAATGCTGTTCTATAAATGGTGCCCGTTTTTCGAGCACCTAAGGGGCCCTTTTACTAAGCTGCGTAAGCACCTATGCACGCCCAATGTGCACCAAAATGGAGTTACCGCCCAGCTACCGCATGGCTCATTTTTGGCGTGCGCCCAAATACGCGCTTCTGAAATCATTTACAGTTGCACTGATTGGGCGTGTGCCAAGTGGCATTTGACGCGCGTAGGTCATTACCGCCCGGTTACCGCTTGAGACTTTACCGCTAGGTCAACGGCTGGCGGTAAGGTCTCAGATCCAAAATGGACGTCCGTTTTCAGCAAAAATGTTTAAAAGGCATTTTCTTTACAGGTGCGCTGAAAACGGATTCTGTGTGCGCCCAAAAACAGGCGTCTACACTACCGCAGGCCATTTTTCAGCGGGGCAAACCAAAATACGAAAGCGCAACACCCCTCCGTGAAAAACTACACTGGCTCCCACTCAAAGAACGCATCACGTTCAAACTCTGTACCTTGGTCCATAAAATTATCCATGGTGACGCCCCAGCCTACATGTCGGATCTAATAGAACTACCACCCAGAAATGCAAAAAAATCCTCCCGCACATTCCTCAATCTTCATCCTCCCAAATGCAAAGGCTTGAAATATAGATTGATGCATGCATCAACCTTTTCCTACACAAGTACACAGCTCTGGAACTCACTGCCACGTAACCTGAAATCGGTCTACGAAGTGACCACTTTCCGCAAATTCCTGAAGACTTATCTCTTCAACAAAATATATCATAAAGAACAACACGCGTAACTCTACTTTCTTTAAGATATCCAGGAATGTTCTTTAATGTCTTTTGCTCTCACACCTTCTTGTACCTAATGCCTTTGACTCTAACACTATTATGTATTTCACCATCATGTACCCAAAACTTGCTGTAAATCCAAATGTACATTCTTTTCTATTTCCAGTATCCACGATGAATTGTAAGCCACATTGAGCCTGCAAAAGGTGGGATAATGTGGGATACAAATGTAATAATAATAATCTTAGTAAAAGGGCCCCTAAATTTGGGCTTCATTTACTGAATTTAGCCCTATTTGTATAAGAAGCAATTCTACAAGAGGGCACTTCCATTTAGCTGGCCTAAGAAAGTAGGGTAGTGAGCCTCTGCACTCGTGTCCTTGTAAAATGCTTGTGTAAACCCGGTATCAGCACGCCAAAATGTAGGTACAAACATTTATGACAGGTCTATAGCTCATGTAAATATTCACACCTAAATATGGCAGGAATGTGTGCAATTTCTATAATTTACCCATGGGAACACCTGCCCTACCTGTGCCACATTCATGCTTCTCCCCTGGGAATGCCTCTTGATAGGGGTGAACTGAGAGTGATATGGGCCCCCGGGCAGTGAGGGTAGTCTGGGCCCCCTGCTGGGCCACTGCCTGACACCCCCCTACCACCACAGCCAATGCCCCCAATACCTGAAGGGCTCTGGTGGTCTAGTGGTCTCTGCAGGGGACGGGGAACATGTTCTTTCCTTCCTGCTGCGCTGCCGTTATTCCCCTTCCTGCTGGCATCTCCGTGTTTTCAAAATGGCGGCCAAGACTTCCCACGGTAGCCTCGCGGGTCTCGACAGTCTGGTCAGACTTCCACAGGGAGTCTCGGCTGCCATTTTTAAAATACGGTGATGTCGAGCAGGGGGAATAGCAGCAGTACAAGAAGGAAAGAACATGTCTCCCTCCCCCCCCCCCCCCACACACAGAGGCCACTAGATCACCAGCAGTGCATCTTTAAAGGTAGGACCAGGGAGGGCTGTTGTGTGCGGCGGCATCCGGGCAGAGCCTCTGGGCCCCCTAGAGTCTCTGAGCTCTCGGGCACTGCCCGGTTGCCCAAATGGTCAGTTGAGTATGTTTTTATAGAATAGAGATTTGGTGCATGGAAGGCAGTATTCCTTAAATTTATACATTATGCTCATATTAGCCCTCTCCTCAAGTCACTTCACTGGCTTCCTATCCGTTTCCGCATACAGTTCAAACTCCTCTTATTGACCTATAAGTGAATTCACTCTGCAGCTCATCAGTACGTCTCCACTCTCATCTCTCCCTACATTCCTTCCCGGGAACAGGGCTGTGCCGAAGCAGCGGGGTGCCTGCCTTCGAGGGCCGCTCACTTTAAAAATCTTTCACCTGAAGTTGCGATCCCGGAAGTGAAAGCAATGCAGCAGAATTCACTGAGGTAGGCAGGCTCTTCAAGTTATTTGAGAGAATGCAACCAGATTGCTATATATGCTTTGGTTTGGGGATAACTCCTCACTCAGGGTGAGCTTCAGAGCTTGAACAGCATTCAAATTAAAGAGAAATTTTAAAAGTGCTAAAAATAAGTTTTAAATGTATTTGCATTAAATCTAATTGCAGAATTCAGGTGCTGGGAGTCTGTACTTGGTTGTCATATGCTCAGATTTGTTTAAATCATATGCAAATTAGTCAGTTTTTGGGAAGTTCTCATTTGCATATTTAAGGATAAAAAATGATGGAAATGTTTACAGCCTTAATGTTAGGTCATGGCTCTGATCAAAAGTGTGAAGTCTGATCCAAAAACGAAGGGTTTATCTAGTGTTTTTGACTAAAACTTCCCATTACAGTGTCTGTATGTTAATCTGCGTTCAAATAGAGCTCACTGATTGGATGATCAGCTTCTGTTAGCAATCTGCCAGGAAGGGAACAGAGTGAGACAGTAACTGACTGTCGGTTTGGCCAAGAGAGACATGCAGCTGTGAGTTCCTGTGTGTGTTGACTGAAATTATAAAAGACTGCCTGATTATGTGGTAAATGAGAAAATATGAATGAAAAGAGGTTGGTGGAGATTGAAGTTTGAGGTATCTCTAGTGAGAAAAGGATCTGAATATTTCAGGATTACTTGAAGTTTATGAAGAATAGAAAAGGGTGAATTTCAGTTTAAGAGTGTTTAAATCCTATAAGCTATATAAAGGCTAGGTAGATTTAAGTGACTGTAAGCAAGGAAAGCTTAATATTTGATCTGAAATAAATATTTGATCTGAGATAAATGTTTGAACTGAATTATATCCTTTGGTGCAAAGGAGATTAGAAAAAGAATCTTTGGAAACTAAGAGGACTTTGCTCACATTTTGAATTAGCATTCCTATTTTGAGTTGGAAATCTTTGAAGTGTTATGAAAATACATTTTGCTTTAATGAAATTGCTAAACTTTAGAGTCAGAGACTAATCAATGAGGGATACATACAGTGCTATTTTTTCCTGAGGTCTGGCTTACTTGCCCCTTCTGTTCCTGCTCTGCTAGACGGAGAGGGGGCGCCAACTGATAGTCTGCAGGGGGGCACCAGAGACCTTAGGCACAGCCCTGCCCGGGAACTTCGTTTACTGGGTAAATCTCTCTTATCTGCACCCTTCTCCTCCACCGCTAACTCCAGACTCCGTTCCTTTATCTTGCTGCACCATATGCCTGGAATAGACTTCCTGAGCCAGTATGTCAAGCTCCATCTCTGACCGTCTTCAAATCTAAGCTAAAAGCCCACCTTTTTGATGCTGCTTTTAACTCCTAAGCCTTGTTCAGAACCCTTATTTTATCATCCTCACTTTAATATTCCCTTACCTCTTGTTTGTCCTGTTTGTCTGTCCTAATTAGATTGTAAGCTCTGTCGAGCAGGGACTGTCTCTTCATGTTCAAGTGTACAGCGCTGCGTACGTCTAGCAGCGCTATAGAAATGATAAGTAGTAGTAGTAAGGAAGCAATCTATTAATCTACTAAGCAATTCATCTGATAAATGGTCTAGGTAGATTTGATAGAGTTTCCCCAGGTTATGAAAACTCTACTGGTTGCCAGTAGAGGTAGGGTTCTTTCTAAGCTACGTTGTTTTGTTGATAACATTTTGAAGGCAGTGGCTCCATGCTATAGGTAGTCAATGATTAATGTACTGACCTTTACATATGATACTCGTAATAACTTAAATCTATCTGTTCCTTCTGTTAGAGGCTCAAAGAAATATTTTACAGCTTTATTTTCATATCAGGCCTCTCAAATTTGGAATCTTTCACCTTGGTGAAACCTAAATCATGTTATTTAGCTTTCTGCAAGTTTCTAAGTAGAGAGGTGTGGTAGCCGTGTTAGTCCACTCTTAAGGTTATCAATAGAAATCAAACAAAATAAAACATGGAAAAGAAAATAAGATGATACCTTTTTTATTGGACCTAACAATACATTTCTTGATTAGCTTTCGAAGGTTGCCCTTCTTCCTCAGATCGGAAATAAGCAAATGTGCAAGTTTCTAAAAACAAATCTATGTAGAAAATATGTGCTTTCTAGTTATGCTTTGACATTGTATCTTTTATTTTATGTTAATTTATCTATCTTATTGTGAGCTCCCAGTTTTGTTTTGTTTTACATTTGTACCCTGTGCTTTTCCACTCATGGCAGGCTCAATGTGGCTTACATATTATATACCGGTACTTATTTGTACCTGGGGCAATGGAGGGTTAAGTGACTTGCCCAGAGTCACAAGGAGTTGCCTGTGCCTGAAGTGGGACTTGAACTCAGTTCCTCAGGACCAAAGTCCACCACCCTAACCACTAGGCCACTCCTCCACTGTTGCTACTATTGGAGATTCTACATGAAATGTTGCTATTCCACTAGCAACATTCCATGTAGAAGTCGGCCCTTGCAGATCACCAATGTGGCCACCCAGGCTTCTGCTTCTGTGAGTCTGATGTCAGAAACAGCAACAGCAGCCTTCTTCTACATGGAATGTTGCTAGTGGAATAGCAACATTCCATGTAGAATCTCCAATAGTATCTATTTTATTTTTGTTACATTTGTACCCCGCGCTTTCCCACTCATGGCAGGCTCAATGCAGCTTACATGGGGCAATGGAGGGTTAAGTGACTTGCCCAGAGTCACAAGGAGCTGCCTGTGCCTGAAGTGGGACTTGAACTCAGTTCCTCAGGACCAAAGTCCACCAACCTAACCACTAGGCCACTCCTCCACTGTTGCTACTATTTGAGATTCTACATGGAATGTTGCTATTCCACTAGCAACATTCCATGTAGAAGTCGGCCCTTGCAGATCACCAATGTGGCTGCGCAGGCTTCTACATGGAATGTTGCTAGTGGAATAGCAACATTCCATGTAGAATCTCCAACAGTAGCAACATTCCATGTAGAAGTTGGCCCTTGCAGATCACCAATGTGGCCGCGCAGGCTTCTGCTTCTGTGAGTCTGACGTGCAGGACGTGAGACTCACAGAAACAGAAGCCTGCGCAGCCTTCTACATGGAATGTTGCTAGTGGAATAGCAACATTCCATGTAGAATCTCCAATAGTAGCAACATTCCATGTAGAAGTCGGCCCTTGCAGATCACCAATGTGGCCGCGCAGGCTTCTGCTTCTGTGAGTCTGACGTCCTGCACGTATGTGCAGGACGTCAGACTCACAGAAACAGAAGCCTGCGCAGCCTTCTACATGAAATGTTGCTAGTGGAATAGCAACATTCCATGTAGAATCTCCAATAGTAGCAACATTCCATGTAGAATCTCCAATAGTAGCAACAGAATCTCAATAGTAGCAACATTCCATGTAGAATCTCCAGTAGTAGCAACATTCCATATAGAATCTCCAATAGTATCTATTTTATTTTTGTTACATTTGTACCCCGCGCTTTCCCACTCATGGCAGGCTCAATGCGGCTTACATGGGGCAATGGAGGGTTAAGTGACTTGCCCAGAGTCACAAGGAGCTGCCTGTGCCTGAAGTGGGAATTGAACCCAGTTCCCCAGGACCAAAGTCCACCACTCTAACCATTAGGCCACTCCTCCACAGTTTTGTAGACTGGTCCTATTTTGAATTGTAATTCACTCCAAACCTATTTTAAGGTGTTGAGGGGAATACAACAGTAGCATTAACATAGAATGAGGGGGGGAGGGGTAGTGCCCCTGCATATCTACAAATAGCAGCCGCTAAGGGAATTATCCCCCAAATGACTGTTAACCATATAATTCTCTTTCAATATCAGGTCCATGGTGTCTAATTGACCTTTCAGATACTTGTAAAACGGGCAGCCCACCAGCTTGACAAAATCCGGATGCTCCACTAACCTCAGTGGAACAGAAGTTTGTTGAATGGCAGCAGAGGCCAACAGTGCTCCGGTTACAAGTTGTCATCATTTCACCTCTCTCCTTGCCAATGCAAATATTCCAGACCGCCCTGGTCTTTCCTCCTGCAGTAATTGCCACAGTCCTCTCATTTACTTAATTGCTCTTTACTGAGCTGTTTCCAGCTCTGTGGTATCCCTCAGATATGGCCAAGGGACAGGCAAGTTGATGGGTTGGAGAGTCTTGCTGGTACTTCTGTTCTGGAGAAGGGAAGGGCCAATACTTTTTTCCATTTCTGGCTGCTTTTTCTATATCATTAGAAGGACTGAAGTGTTTGAATGGACAAAGTTCTACAGTTGAGCACAAGAAGAAAAATAAAAGGGTTGTGTCCATAGAAAACATTTTTAGTTTATTTTTGTGGGTTTTTTGCTTCTTTTTTCCATTTGAGATTTTTTGCAGTGCATGACACACATTTGTTTTAATTTTATATAGATAGATAGATATACAGAGTTTATTCCTAGGTTGAGTGAAGGCTCACTGGGAGAAAACGATGACCTTGATCTTATCTCACTGTCCAGATATTGAAGTCCGAAGTAAAAGCAGGTCACATACAAAATACCAAAACACAAAGAAGTGGTTTATTGAGCAGCTACCCGACGTGGCCACGTTTCGCCCTCAGGCTGTGTCAGGGGTAAAAGAACTAAGAGGGGTAAAAACTCAGTACACCCCTAACAGTAAAAATCAAACCACCTTTCTCACTTCTTCACACAAACCGATTCACTTGGCTCAATGAACTGCCAGTGAGTCTGTTTTTGTGAAGAGTGGAAAAGGTGGTTTAATTTTTACTGTTAGGGGTGTACTGTGTTTTTACCCCTCTTAGTTCTTTTACCCCTGACGCAGCCTGAGGGCGAAACGTGGCCACGTCAGTGTGATGGAAAAATATTAAGAATTGCTTTTCCGTCTTGCTTTGACCGAAAATACACTGTAAAATCTTCTGGTGACTGCAATGGACTGTCTGTTTGCTGTTTCCCATGTTCCAGAAGTCATGCTGGTTTGTTCCGGATTTTCCAGCCTTCCAGACTGTCTTGGGATTTTTGGAACTAAGCAGCACCCTTACCTGGTGACCACCCATGTATGTTGCCTTTATTAACCACCTGGAAACTTTCTACTTTGCCTTGTCAACAGAGGTCTTGAGCTGTGTTCCTGTCCCCGTTGGTCTGTTGCGGTTCCTGCCCTGAAAGCTTTCTTTGTCAGCTTGACCCTGCTTGTTTTCCTGGATTATTCTACTGATTGCTGCCTGCCTTTGACCCTGCTGGTTTCCTGGTTTATTCTCCTGTTAGCTGCCTGCCCAGGTCCCTGCTTGATTCCTGGTTTACTACTGATTGCTGCCAGCCTATAGACTCTGTTTGGTTCCTGGTTTCCCTTCTGCTTTGCTGCCTGTCAGTAAGACTCTGCTTGGCTCGTGGACTATTCTCCGTCTTACTACTTATTGCTTCTGCTCCAGTCCAGCAGCTTCAGTCCGGCTGTTCCAGTTCTGGTGGTACCAGTCTGTTCTGCCTTGCCTCCTGTTTGGGTGATTCGCCTGCCGCTCCTCGGCAGTGGCCCAAGGGCTCACTATTCCTGACCAGCGTGACACCCTGTTACAAAGCGGAGGAATGCCCAATGGGCACCGGTGGTAGCTCCGGCCACAGCATGCACCATTTCCTGCTTGGGAAAATAATGCTGTATTTTTCAGTGCAGTGCTAACCCGGTGGTAATCAGGCAGCACTGCGTGCTACCCAGTTACCATCAGGTTAGCATAGGAGCCCTTAACATCACCTCGATAGGTAGTGTTAAGTGTTCCCCCCCCCCCCCCCCCCCCAGCACGGCCATGCCATGTTTTGGCCTTTATACCCACTGCGGTAAAAAGGGCCCTGGCGCATGGCAAAAATGGTCCCCGCTGCTAGTGCAGGGCAGAGGCATATCTGGTCTTCGGCCAGAGCCAGAGTGAGGGGGCACATTTTAGCACCCCCCCCCCCCCCCCGCCATTGCCGGACCCCTCCCGCCACCAACTTTGACCCCCCCCCCCCCCCCCGCCGGCTCCAACTGCTTTTTCGTCGCGGCACCGGCCAACCTTCAAGGGGGCGTGTTGGTAGGGTACTGAAGGCAGGGCGGGGGTGTGGGTACAAGATGGCCGGCTTCACCTTATAATGGAAAAAAGTGGCCGGTTCGAACGAGCATTTCGCCGGCTGGGTTTGGTCCTTTTATTTTTAGGACCAAGTCTCAAAAAAGTGCCCCAATTGACCAGATGACCACCGGAGTGAAACAGGGATCACCTCCCCTTACTCCCCCAGTGGTCACCAACCCCCTCCCACCCCCAAAAAACAAAAACATTTTTTGCCAGCCTGTATGCCAGCCTGAAATGTCATACCCAGCTCCTTGACAGCAGTATGCAGGTCCCTGGAGCAGTATTTAGTGGGTGCAGTGCACTTCAGGCAGGTGGACCCAGGCCCACCCCCCCCCCCACCTGTTACACTTGTGGTGATAAATATTGAGCCCTCCAACCCCCCCCAAAACCCACTGTACCCACATGTAGGTGCCCCCTTCACCCCTTAGGGCTATGGTAATGGTGTAGAGTTGTGGCCAGTGGGTTTTGGGGGGCTCAGCACACAAGGTAAGGGAGCTATACTCCTGGCACCTATGTTTGGTTTTTTAAAAAATATATTTAGAAGTGCCCGGTTGGTGTCCTGGCATGTGAGGGGGACCAGTACACTAGAAATACTGGCTCCTCCCACGACCAAATGGCTTGCATTTCGCTGGGTTTGAGATGGCCGGGTCCGGTTTCCATTATGGCTGGAAAACGAAGCCGGCCATCTCATGTAAACCAGGCGATCGATTTAGCCGGCCCCAACTGTATTTCGAAAATACGGTTTGCTCCGCCCCTTTGCGGAGCCGGCCCCGAAGATGGCTGGCCATCGATTTCGCCGGCGCCGTTCGATTATGCCCCTCAAGGTCTTTTTTACCGCAGCTTGGTAAAAGGACCCGTTAGAGAGATAAATTTTGTTTCAAATTTGCCTAATTGTGTGTGACGAAAGGGTTCTTTTACTAAGGTGTGATAACAAGTTTAGGGAATATAAACTGAGCTTCTTAGCATTTAGAACACCTTAGAAAAAAGGACCCCTAAATGAAGCATGAGGATTTTTATTTTCTTAAAATTGAGTTCGAGAGTGGAAAGAAATCCTTACTAATCCAAGTCTTATATGGCTCAAAATGTTTTATCAAAATCCAAGCGAGCAGATCAGAGGGAAACAGCAGTGCAAAAAAATTGTGAAGCAAAAACAGTGTGGTCCGTGTTTCGGTAAATGCCTGCTTCAGGGTTCAGAGTGAAGTAGAGATGTAATGTATCTCCATCACGATGGCATGATAACCTATAGAGCTGTGCTTTCCCTGACATCAGCAAAGCATTCTGATTATAAACCCTCTTTGGAAGACATATTAGGCCTCTACTTCACTCTGACCCCCGCAACAGGTATTTGCTGAAACATGGGCCGTATCGGGTCGTTGAATAAAATTTCTTCCTCAACATTACTACTACTACTACTACTACTACTATTTAGCATTTCTATAGCGCTACAAGGCATACGCAGCGCTGCACAAACATAGAAGAAAGACAGTCCCTGCTCAAAGAGCTTACAATCTAATAGACAAAAAATAAATAAAGTAAGCAAATCAAATCAATTAATGTGAACGGGAAGGAAGAGAGGAGGGTAGGTGGAGGCGAGTGGTTACAAGTGGTTACGAGTCAAAAGCAATGTTATAGAGGTGGGCTTTCAGTCTAGATTTAAAGGTGGCCAAGGATGGGGCAAGACGTAGGGGCTCAGGAAGTTTATTCCAGGCGTAGGGTGCAGCGAGACAGAAGGCGCGAAGTCTGGAGTTGGCAGTAGTGGAGAAGGGAACAGATAAGAAGGATTTATCCATGGAGCGGAGTGCACGGGAAGGGGTGTAGGGAAGGACGAGTGTGGAGAGATACTGGGGAGCAGCAGAATGAGTACATTTATAGGTTAGTAGAAGAAGTTTGAACAGGATGTGAAAACGGATAGGGAGCCAGTGAAGGGTCTTGAGGAGAGGGGTAGTATGAGTAAAGTGACCCTGGCGGAAGATGAGACGGGCAGCAGAGTTTTGAACCGACTGGAGAGGTTCTGCCTTGGTTCTGCCTGCCTGTTCCATCTGAGGCCCACTACACTGTGTTTGTTCCATGAAAATCCAAAGCAAGAGGTATCCAAAAAAAAAAAAAAAGAAGATTTTCTCTAACATTATCAGAGCTGGAAATTAATTCCTCTTCTGTTATCTAATCAAACCATATAGCTCTCAAATGTGGTTTAATAATATATTCTGGGCGGAAAAAGTCAGGCTCAATAATTAAAAAGTTATGCTTGTGATTACCCTACATCAGCAGGCAAAGAGGCTCCAACAGTAAATTAAAGGGAACAGTCATTGCCAAGTAAAAAAAATGATGAGACTAAACTGGGTTTGGACCAGAGAAGAACAAAATAAAACCCACTTTGTTTTTCTAAGCTGCCAAAGGCTTTAATATGTGTCTGGGAAAAGGCAGGATAAAATTCAAATTGGCCTCTTGAGTAAGTACATTGAGGTTACTAATTACATAGGAATCTTCAGCTTTGAAGTGGTGCATTCTGGGATTCCATGTTGTTGTTGGGTTTTTTTTTTGTGTGGGATGTCTATTTCTTTAATCCTCTCAGTGTTGAGAAAGAAGAAAGTTTTATAAGCTATGACTCGAACCACATCGCTCTTTATTGTCTTGAAACACTTCCAGGAACTTGGCAAAAATACCCCCCCGAACACTGAGTATTTGTATTTGCTAATAATTTAAAACAACAGATCTCGTGCCCATAAATGCTTGTAAATTAGGAACGGGTCAAAATCCTCATAGAGTGGGGATGATCCTTATAAAGGGGCCATTGTATGAAAGGCTTGCCGCCGCAGCAACCCGGAATTACAGCCGGCCCAACGCGGCCTCCGGCGGTAGTTCTGGCTCAAGCATGCGCCATTTCTGGTGCACTGGAAAATATTTTGGGGAAATTTTACTGTGCAGCAGCGCTAACCTTGGCAGTAATCGGGCAGCTATATAGAGTCAACTAAACGTATTTTGATGGGCGTGGGAAGCAATAATCGCTAGATAACAGAGAATTTAAGCGTATCCCACTAAATATAATACTCCCTGTCAAAATCTTAATATAAGATTTTTTGCTTCGGAAGGAAAAAGGCCTCAAAGAGCTCTTTGAATAACTTTCTTCAAATGAGCTGACCGGATCAAGTTGACCCTCTCTTCATCATTGGCCGGAAAAAAACCTTCCAAGTCTTTTAATGTTACTACTCAGGATGGTTATATCATTGCTTCTTATAGAGTCTTATAAAATATTTAAATCAAGCTATAGATAGTTCTCAACAAGACTTATAGATATTTTTTTGGCAAGTATTGAGAGTACTGGTAGTGTATAGCAGAACACTTATCTTTCTCAGTGTCCAAGTTCTAGGTCGACGGCTTCCTTTTACAGTGCCGCTGTTTCGTTCTCTTCAACACTACGTAGTTCCTGTGCTGACAGTTGGCCACTACACCCTTCTACCTCCAAGCCGATGATGGCCAGCGTTTCGCGCTGCTGCTTCAGGGTTCTTGGCGGCGGGTTCATATCGGGCTAGCCACAGGATTGTGCTACAATGATGCTCTACTCGACCTTGATCCGGTCAGCTCATTTGAAGAAAGTTATTCAAAGAGCTCTTTGAGGCCTTTTTCCTTCCTAACCAAAAAATCTTTATTAAGATTTTGGCAGTGAGTATTATATTTCGTGGGATACGTTTAAATTCTCTGTTATCTAGTAATCAGGCAGCACCATGCGATGCCGGGTTACCGTAGGAGGCCTTACCACCACCTCAATGGGTGGGGGTAAGTGCTCCCTGCCACATGGCCATGCAGTAAAAGTAATCTTACCTAGTGGCTATTGTTTTTTGGTGTCTTTTTACCCGTTGCGGTAAAAAGTGTCCTGGCGCATGGGAAAAATGGCCCCCGTCGCTACCGCAGGGCCCTTTTTACCGCAGCTTGGTAAAAAGGACCCCGCAATGTACATAGTCCTCATATAACGTGGACAGACCCCTTAGGATGTGAGCTACCACTGGAAAGGAGTGAACTAAATAATTAAACAAAAAATACAAACCTTGCAAAATATGGACAGTTCGTATAGAATATGAGCAGTCCCTGTAGGATGAGGAAATAATTGTAGAATGTGGACAATCTCATACAATGCAGCCAAACCATATAGTGGAGGAGTTGCCTAGTGGTTAATGCAGCAGACTTTGATCCTGGGGAACTGAGTTCGATTCCCACTGCAGCTCCTTGTGACTCTGGGCAAGTCACTTAACCCTCCATTGCCCCTCGTACAAAATAAGTGCCTGAATATATATGTAAACTGCTTTGAATGTAGTTGCAAAAACCTCAGAAAGGCAGTATATCAAGTCCCATTTCCCTTTCCCTATTTGAGATTCTACATGGAATGTTGCTACTATTGAGATTCTGTTGCTACTATTTGAGATTCTACATGGAATGTTGCTATTCCACAAGCAACATTCCATGTAGAAGCCTGCGCGGCTGCACTGCTGATCTGCAAGGGCAGGCTTCTACTACTACTACTATTTAGCATTTTTATAGTGCTACAAAGCGTACGCAGCGCTGCACAAACATACATGGAATGTTGCTAGTGGAGGAGTAGCCTAGTGGTTAGTGCAGTGGTCTTTGATCCTGGGGAACTGGGTTCGATTTCCACTGCTGCTCCTTGTGACTCTGGGTAAGTCACTTAACCCTCCATTGCCTCAGATACCAAAACTTAGATTGTGAGCCCTCTAGGGACAGAGAAAGTGCCTGCACATAATGTGTACTGCACTGCATACTGTCTAGTAGCACTATAGAAATGTTTAGTAGTAGAAATCCTTGTACAACGTTCTGATACAGGGCTAGATTCTACATATGGTGCCTGAAAATTCCATGGGGGGGGGGGGGGAAAGCACACCTAGACCTGTGGTTCCCAAACCTGGTCCTGGAGGCACACCAGTCCAGTGGTATAGCCACAGGTGGGCCTGGGTGGGCCAGGGCCCACCCACTTAGGGCTCAGGCCCACCCACCAGTAGCACATGCTTAGCGGTAGCTGGTGGAGATCCCAAGCTCCGCCAGCTGAAGACTTCCCCCTGATGGTAATGAAAACGCTAGTCTCCACGATACTGGCACCTGCGCATGTTCAGTTTTCAGCGCATGCCTGCTGCAGACTGCCAAGGTGGAAAGAAGCATTTTCCTGTCAGCTGAGATGTCTTTTGGTGGTGGTCTGGGAGAACATTTGGTGCCCACCCACTTCTTGCCTAGATCCACCCAAAATCTGTTGTCTGGCTATGCCCCTGCCCCAGCCAGTCAGGTTTTCAGGACATCCACAATGAATATTCATGAGAGAAATTGCAAAATTTCTCTCATGAATATTCATTGTGGATGTCCTGAAAACCTGACTGGCTGGGGTGCCTCCAGGACCAAGCTTGGGAACCATTGGCTTAAACGTATTCTCTAAAGTAGGTTTAAATTTCCACACTGTGCACAGAATACGCACATGACCAAATTTAGTTACAGCCATTTATGCCACATTTTACTTGGCGCAATCCCAATGCCTCAATTAGGCACAGAGCAGGTGTGTTCTATAACAAAGTGCATAGATTTTCAAAATGCTCATGCCCCGCCACATTACAGAATACGCTTAGCAAGTAGTGTGCATAAATCTTAATGCCAATTAGTGCAGATAATTGCTTGCTAACATCCAATTAACACTGATTAGCTAGTAAACCAATTAAGTTACGAGCATTGTTATTATACCGGCTAGGAGGGGAGAGATTAGTAAACGACTCAGGAGAGAGACCTTGGGGTGTTGGTGTCTGGGGATCTGAAGGTGAAGAAACAATGCGACAAGGCGAAGGCCGTGGCTAGAAGGATGCTAGGCTGCGTAGAGGGGGCATAACCAGCAGAAGAAAGGAGGTGTTGATGCCCCTCTACAAGTCATTGGTGAGGCCCCACTTGGAGTATTGTGTTCAGTTTTGGAGGCCGTATCTTGCTAAAGATGTAAAAAGACTGGAAGAGGTGCAAAGAAAAGCTACGAAAATGGTATGGGATTTGCGTTGCAAACCGTACGAGGAGAGGCTTGCTGACCTGAACATGTGCTGGGTAGACTTCTACGATCTGTGCCCTGAGAATGGCAAGGACAAATCAAACTCAGGTATACATATAAAGTATCACATACCATGTAAAATGAGTTTATCTTGTTGGGCAGACTGGATGGACCGTACAGGTTTTATCTGCCGTCTATATGTTATAGAATATGATTTGATATCCACATGGAAAATAAGGCATGATATATAGAATCCTTCAGAGAATGTGGACAGTCCTCGTGCAATGTTTACAGTATCTGTGGCATACTTATAGATTTTCAGGAATGGTAGTAATAGAGAGAGCTCAAGTGTCCTACATTTTTGGTTAGGAAATGTATAAAGCTAGATTTTTTGTTGTTATTGTTCATTTAAAAATCTCTATGGGGCCCTTTTATAAAGGCACGCTGAAAAATGGCCTGCGGTAGTGTAGACGCATATTTTGGGCACGCGCAGAATCATTTTTCAGCACACCTGTAAAAAATGACTTTTTAAAAATGTTTGCCGAAAATGGATAATGCGGCAAAAATGAAAATTGCTGCGCGTCCATTTTGGGTCTGAGACCTTACCACCAGCATTGACCTAGCGGTAAATTCTCACCCAATAACCGGGTGTTAATGACCTATGCATGTCAAATGCCACTTGGCGCGTGCCCAATACATGCATCCAAAATTATTTTTCGGTTGCATGTATCAGACGCACGCCAAAAATGAAATTACTGCAAGAGCCATGTGGTAGCCATGTGGTAGCTCCATTTCGGTGCATGTTGGGCACTTGTAGACACTTAGACGACTTAATAAAAGGGCCACTAAATTATTTTATTTATTTATTTATTTGTTACATTTGTATCCCACATTTTCCCACGTATTGTAGGCTCAATGTGGCTTACATAGTACCAGAGAGGCATTTGCCGGCTCCGGTGAGAACAAATACAAAGTGATGTGGTAGGATAAAGATCATGTGGCACAGCCACAATTAGGGAATCGTACAATGGAAGAGTTGAGTTATGTCCATTACGTACTTTAATTTTGTTGTGTCGCAGAGATCAGGCATTTAGGTTGTAACGGCAGGGTATGCCTTTTTGAATAGGTTAGTTTTTAGTGATTTCCGGAAGTTTAGGTGGTTGTGCGTCGTTTTCAAGGCTTTTGGTAGTGTGTTCCACAGTTGTGTGCTTATGTAGGAAAAGCTGGATGCGTAAGTTGATTTGTATTTGAGGCCTTTGCAGCTTGGGTAGTGCAGATTTAGATATGTTCATGTTGATTCGATGTGTTTCTAGTTGGTACAACAACTTCACAATTTCACGAACATGGAAAGGAGGTTGACTCACCCATTTAAAAAAGTGCACTTAGAGCAGTCTCGTAGTCTGGCATATCCTATATAATAATTCTCACCTCCAACGTTCTATGGGTCTTGCTGCCTGTGTTCGTGACTTCTTCAGAGTTGGTGTGCTAGGCACTGTAGCACAGGCTGACATCACCGTAGCCATTATGATGTAACCTGCGAAAAAAGAAAAAAAAACACATGCATGCCTCACAGCTGATCCACCCCCCCCCCCAAAAAAAAACTGGCTCGCGCATGTTTGAACCACCATACAGCTTGACAGCAAACGAAAACAAAAAAAAAGTGGCTCGGGCCTGCCTGATGCCACTGATGCGCTCAACAGCCACCCTCCCGAGTTACCGCAGTGGCTCAAGCCTGCCTGCCTTGCGAATTAGTCACCCTCCCGGTTAATGAGTGACGAGACACGACCTGACGAGGTAAGTGAAGATGACTTTTAAAATTCGTAGGGAGGGGGCCTGGAACTGGAAGGGAGGGAAGGAGGAAGGGAAGGATGACGATCCTGGAACTGGGAGAGAAGGGGGACAATGGAACTGGGAGGGAGGAAGGGAGGGGGGGACCTGAAACTGGGAGGCAGGGAGGAAGGGAAGGAACCTGAAACCCGGAGGGAGGGAGGGAGACCCTGAAACCCGGAGGAAGGGTTGGGGGACCCTGAAACTCGGAGGGAAGGAGGGAGGGGATGACCCTGGAACTGGGAGGGAGGGGGGGCCCTGGCACACACTCTCATTCTCACACACACACTCTCTCTCTCACAGACACACTCGCACCCAGTCTCACTTTCTCTCTCTGTCACACACACACACTTGCACATTCACTGTCTCTCACAGAGTCACTCTCACACACACACTCTCAAACATACACACACTCGAGGAAAACCTTGCTAGCGCCTGTTTCATTTGTGTCAGAAACGGGCCTTTTTTTTACTAGTTTGTTCAATAAAGAACATGAGAAACATCAACGTTTCTGGGACACATTGGTCAGCCAGTTCAGCTTTAATTTAAGATACTGTTCGATTTATTGAGCGTCAGCCAATTCTGAGCACATTTCTCCTGGGAAAATTGTAAAAAAAAATTAAATTTGGCCCATCAGCACTCAGACTTAAATGCTGTTAATTCAAGATTCTTGCTTTTTAGCCAGTCCTTGAACGAGGAATGAAGTGTTACCTCAATCATATACACTTGGTTCCTGCTAAAAGCTGTAGCCAAAGTGGGTGTATGTTGGAAGGGAAGGAGGGGGGGGATTTAGACCAGGGAAAAAATCCCTGTCTACTCTGTACAAAAAGATGCTGAGTTTTTTTCTCATTGGACTTAATCTGAGAAAACATTTGGATTGTGATTCAATTCAGGTAAACATGAGCCCAAAACACAGGGGGTCCTTTTAGAAAGGCGTGCTAAAAAAATGGCCTGCGGTAGTGTAGCCGCGGGTTATGGGCGCGTGCAGAATCTTTTTCAGCGCACCTGTAAAAAAGGCTTCCCCCCCCCCCCTGAAAATGGACGTGCGTCAAAATCAAAATTGCCGCGTGTCCATTTTGAGTCTGAGACCTTACTGCCAGCCGTAAATCTAGCGGTAAAGAATTTGGGCGGTAATGACCTATGCACATCAGATGCCACTGCGCCACAAAATAAAAAATATTTTTCAGACGTGCCTAGTGGACGAGCGCTAAAAATGAAATTACTGCAAGAGCCACGCGGTAGTCGGGTGGTAACTCCATTTTGGAGCGCGTTGGGTACGCGTAGATGTCTACGCGGCTTAGTAAAAAGGGCCCATAGGAAACAAATTCTAAGCCATCCTTGTCTAGTCCATCTGAAAGGACTCACGGCTACTTTACCCTCAGTCTACAAGTGGTTTTACACCTCAGGGCCCCGACTCCATTATTTTTCCTACCACTGACGTGAGACTTACCGGTCTGTAGTTTCCCACTTCTTCCCCGTCTCCACATTTGTGAAGAGGGACCACATCCGCTCATCTCCAATCTCGCGGAATCTCTCCCATCTCTAAAGATCTCCCTCAGTATCCTGGGATGTATCCCATCCGGCCCCATAGCTTTGTCCATCTTCAGATTCTCAAGCTGTTTATAAACTCTATCTTCCGTAAACAGCGAAGTATCCACTCCATTCCCAGACGTTCCCTCAGCAGCTGACCGAGGATTTTCCTCCGTGAACGCTGAAGAGAAATAATTGTTTAGCACGTCCGCTTTCTCTTCATCACTCTCCACATAGCCATTCTCATTATAGCCATTCTTCTCCAATTAATTTTAAATTTACTACTTAGTAGCTTCTTTGTGTGCCCCTCAGTCCTAGTATTTGTGGGAAAGAGCTAACAATCGATTCACGTCTACCCGCTCCATTCCACTCATTATTTTATAGACCTCTATCATATCTCCCCTCAGCCGCCTTTTCTCCAAGCTGAAGAGCCCTAGCCGCTTTAGCCTTTCCTCATAGGGAAGTCGTCCCATCCCCTTCATCATTTTCGTCACCCTTCTCTGCACCTTTCATAATTCCACAATATATTTTTTGAGATGAAGTGACCAGAAGTGCACACAGTATTCGAGGTGTGGTCACACCATGGACCGAAACAAAGGCATTATACCCTCCTCATTTTTGTTTTGCATTCCATTCCTAATAATACCCAACATTCTATTTGCTTTCTTTTGTAACATAAAGGTTTCCTAGGGGGGGAAGTCCTTACAGCCACCATGAGGTGGAAGTAACGGCTCCCGCGCTAACCCACTGCCCAATTACTGCCAGATACACACCGGCACTACAAAAATAAATGCATTTTTGTAGTGCCGGACAGTGGCGTAGCCAGACAGCCAATTTTGGGTGGGCCTGAGCACAAAGTGGGTGGGCACAAAATTTTCTCTCTCCCCCCTCTCCCCAAAATTGGCTGTCTGGCTACCCACTGTCCCGAACCCCCCCCCCCCCAAGCCACCGCTGCAGGTTTCTCCGGCACCACCTACCGGCACCCAATGGGCCTTCTTTCCCCTCCCTCCGTCGGGCAGCGCCAGCCTAACTGTACAACAAAGCTGCATGGCACCGGGTCCGTCAGCGTGATGCCGCTAGCTCCTACCTTGTCATCTTTCGGCAGAGGTGTTAGTTCTGCTGCTAAATCTGCAGCGGATCCACGCGGTGCCAGGGCTGTCTCTCTGTACGCTGCTGCGACTGCTTCCTCTGCGCTAGCCCCGCCTCACCTCCGATACTCTTTCTGAAGAGGCGGGGCCAGCGCAGAGGAAGCAGTCGCAGCAGCGTACAGAGAGACAGCCCTGGCACTGCGTGGATCCGCTGCAGATTTAGCAGCAGAACTAACACCTCTGCCGAAAGATGACAAGGTAGGAGCTAGCGGCAGCATGCTGACGGACCCGGTGCCGTGCAGCTTTGTTGTACAGTTAGGCTGGCGCGCGCTGCCCAACGGAGGGAGGGGAAAGAAGGCCCATTGGGTGCTCCGTTGCTGTGTGGGCCCGAGCCCAAATTGGGTGGGCCCAGGCCCGCCCAGGCCCACCTGTGGCTACGCCCCTGGTGCCGGATATGACAGTACGCTGGGGGTGGGAAGAACCGCTGGGCTGCTGCGGTAGTTCCTTTTTAGCGAGCGGTAAGTGAACAGAAAGGTGAAGATGGAGAGAGAGGAGCTACCTAGGAGGTCATGTTGAAAGGTATTTATGTAACCAGCCTTTGCATTGCTGCTTACTTTTTGTAACAGTTCAGGAAAGCTCAGGAAGTGGTATGGGAAAATGAGACACGGAGGGATAATGTCTGAGATGGATGGAAAGGTTTCGTTCAAGTTTCAGTCATCTCGGAGCATGAGTAAATAACAGTGCATCTGTTTTAGGGGCAGAATATAAGAGATTGGCAAGGATGAACATTATTCACATTACCATGAGTGGGGCCTCTGTAGGAACAGGGATATTTGTGTTTAGCGTTCAAGATCTGCACTGAAAATTAACCATCCCTTTAAGGTTCACTGTTTATTTTATTTTTAATAGGAATATGAATCAGCGCTTGTGTCTACTGTTCTCTCACCGAATGTCCTGGCAGGGTTTCAAGAGTTCAGTACAGCCAGGGCTCCATTTTTCACTCCGTAATAAATATGTAAAAACATGAGAGGGGCTGTGTTGCCGAGTTGCCCAGGGGATCAGTTCGCCTCTTTCCTGGCTCCTGCCGTTTCCTGCTTTTCTTGGTACTGCTCCTGGTTTTCTGTTTGGCCCAATCTACTGTATTCTCAATTTATTCTTTTTTTTTTTTCTTCCTTAAATAACTTTTATTCTATCCACCTATCTAAAAATCACTCATCATTTAATTAAATTATGTTCATGCGTTGTACTTGCTCATTTTCCTACCTTCTCCACCACTGCAGGCCCAAGTTGATTTCGGACATTGACATTGTTTAACTGAAGTCAAGGAAGCTGGGTAAGATAAGATAATTAAAATTTAGCTCACTCTTTTCATTTGGTAGCTCAAGATGAGTTACATTCAGATTCAGTGGGCACTGAGAAGAGCTCTTCAGTACCAGCCAAAGAAAAATCTTCAGCCGTTCATCTACCCCCCCCCCCCCCTCAAGGAAATACTCAAGGCCTTACTAATGTCCTCTCTCCCCCTATGGTCAGCATCTCTCCTTCCCCTGTGTACCTCCCCCTTTTAACCAGCATCTCCCCTTCCCCTCACTATCTCCTCCTCCTTGGCTAGCTTCTCCCCTTCCCCTCTCTACCCTCTCAAAGTTTGCCAGCATCTCCGCTTTCCAACCCCAACATCTCTCTCTCTTGGGCTCACTGCCATCTCTATAATCTCCTCTCACAATGGCCAGAAGGTAAAATGAAGATTGAGAAAGGCACAGACCTTGCAAGAAGAGGCCCACACTGAACAGCTGCCATGTCCCATCCACATCTAACAGGAACAAGTCTGCCTCGGAGGTGGGGGGGGGGGGGAGCAAGGTAGCACTTGAGTGTGGGCCTGTGCGGCATTCAATTTGTTTTCTTAATTTTTAAACATCCAAACTTGATACAGAAACCTACAAATATTATTCAAAGATTAAAAAATAAATAACCCCTTAACTGAGGAAGAATAAATATAAATCTAAGTCCACAAGCAATGGAGAGGCAAGAAATACATTACAGTGAATTAACTACAATGATAATAAATTCTAACGCTCAGTTTTCTTTCAGGCAGGTGCATGAGGAGATTGGGGGCAGCAGCAGCAGCCAGATGGGGGAAGGTTCAAAAATATACTAGAGCCTCACAGCTCCCCTCCCCCATCCAAATTCTGTTTCTTTACATTAATGCCTAATCCACGTAAGGCAGGGCTGACTGTACTTAACGTTTTCTTGAATTCTCGTTTCATTTCTCAGCTCACCAACACCACGGAGAGGTTGCTTAACACCGCCATCAGCCTTTCTAAGGAGTCAGATTTTCTTCAGTTTCTGAGGTCTCCGATCGTGAACCTCTTGTTCTAGAATTTGGTGATAGTTTTGGTTTGTGGTTTTCTTGGCCAACGAGGGAAGGGATTTTGGCTGTAGCTCTTGTCTTTTCAGTAGTAGCTCTAGGGAAGTTACATTCAGATCCTACAGCTATTTTGCTGCCAGCAGAGGACTTAAACCTAAGGGAGTTTTTTTTTTTCTTAAAATGGGGTAAGATTTCACACTTACCACACTTCCTCTGCAGTCACTGTACTGAAAATGTATTTACTGAACGTTAAGACTAGTTTCCATTAGCATGGATGTCTCTTCTTTAGGAGGTGGTAAGTACACCCACGCTAACTGTACAAGTCACAGTGCAAAGTAAGTACCCGTGTGCTAACTGTACAAGTCACAGTGCAAGGTAAGTACCCATGTGCTAACTGTAGTATGCAATCCAAGCCCAATCTCCACCTATAATTCTCCCAATCCCCATTCTCTAAGACCTTATGCAGTTAACATGAAAATGAGCATGAGGTAATGGTCATGCCACAATAGTTATTCTTGTAAGAATGAGCGTGTGCTCATTCATGCATTAACTGCCTAACACAGTTTAGTAGAAGGGCCAGTAATGTGGTACCTGAAGCGAAGGAGAGCAAATTGATTTGCCTAAGGTGACAGTGGATGAAGATACAGAGGAAACGATGATCAGTTTCTCTGCGTTGTTCCGAACAGCACTGTAAAATTGGAACAGAGCGGGGAAACAACGACCCAATGATCAAAACTAATAGTACGCAAATTTATGCATGTTATTAGTTTTGATCATCAAGATACTTCTGCGGGAGGATTTTGCCTAGGCATGCGCCCAAGACACAATCGTCCTGCAGAAGTTGTTTGACAGGTCCAGGCTGTCCAAAAAAACAAACAAACCTGGGCCTGTCAAACTTAACCCAACATGGAAGCTGAAAGTCCCATGGACCTCCAGACCCCCCATAACAAAAAAAATATCTGGTGGTCCAGCGGGACCCTAGCTGTAGCCCCACGACCAACCTCTGTCCCCCTCCACACACCCCTCAAACATTGAGACATAGGGGCTGGAGGTCTGGTGGACCTGCAGCCCCCCCAATACAAAAAACAAATACCTTGTAGTCCATCAGGGCCCTATCTGTAGAGCTCCTCAGTCAACTCAAACCCCAACCCCCATACCTTCAGGTAGGAGGAGGGAGTCACACTCCTCCTTCTGCGAGCGCTGCCTTCAAAATAGCAGTATCCTGCCCAATGCATCATGGGATGCCCTGGGCGGGGCTTTTCTCCCTTATATGGTAGTGAAGCCCCGCCCAGCACATTAGGTGTATACATACCAAGGAAAGTGCCAGCAGGATGCCTAAATGCTATTCTGCTGATACTTATCTTACATAGTGCAAATTTGCAATGGGGGGGGGGGAGGGTATACACACGGACAAAGCAAGGGTGCCCGTGGCCCACCAGCTCTATGGGTGCTGTACCCTAATTCCATTGTTATAAAATAGGATCTTACTGTAGGGTGTTGAAGCTCCAAGTCCTAACTAAAGACATAATACAACTGTAATCATGTAAACCAATAGAATGAAATAGAATATAGACAAAACAATTGTATTCAAAGCCATAACATCATCTGGCCTTGAATGCTTCCACCAACTACCAGTCACACAGTGCTCACTCACAGCTTTCACCAAACCCATGATTCACTGTGAAAATACCCACTTGAAAAAACACAACGAAACAGAACTTACATCTTGCCTTAAGCTTGCAGTAAGAGGTTCTAGACAGTAAATCTATAGAAAAAGCATTTTCCAGAATGGTTGCGAAATAACAAAAGGACATCCATGGGGCGATTTCAAAATATATACACAAAGGAGAAGAAATTAAAAGATTCCCCTGAGAAGGGATTGAGAAGGTGTGTATGCTACGTGCATATCAGCCAAGGGGTGAAGTGCCACCTAGTGGTGTCGTTTGGCAGCTGACGCTCTGACAGAAGGAGGGATTTTGCTTCCCTCTGACTGGTAAAGATGGGAGACCCACATTCCAGAGGGGCAGGAGGGTGGGGAACTCTAGCCATGAGGTGGTTTATCTTGAAGAGAAATTTGGATTACTTGTCAGTCTAGAGCAGGGGTTCTCAACCCATGTCTTGGGACACCTCCTAGCCAGTCAGGTTTTGTGGACATCCACAATAAATATCCATGAGATAAATTTGCATACACTATCTCCATTGTATACCAGTCTATCTCATGTATAATCATTGTGGGTATCCTTAAAACCTGACTGGACTGGATTGAGAACCCCCAGTCTAGACTGTGAAGGAGCTTGATCTGGTGATTAAGATTTATGATGTACCGGACAAGTTTCTGATGATGTGGAAGAGTCATGATTTTCTGGGGAGTGGGCATTTGATGATAATGCATTGGCGAGTTTTGGATATATATACGCAGGGCTTTTTTTGAGGGGGTACGTGGGGGTACCGGCACCTTTTCCATTGTCTGCTAAAATTGACCCATGGAACACAAGTTTTAATGAAAGAGCTCAGGCTCTACACACCAATTCTGCCTTGTCATAGATTCTATGACTGATTGCAGGGGGCCTGGCTATTGTGGGGTGGGTCTCTCAGTGATCACCCCACCCCTGAAGGGTGGCCTAGCATTTGAGTACCGGCACCTTTTTTGCTAGAAAGAACGCACTGTATAAACGGGACACAGTATAGAGGGTGAAGCATGCATATAATGATGAAGGATAAAATACACTGATGCAAGGGGGATCTCTGATCTTGATAAGCAGCGTTAGCATGAGGGGTTTTAAGAAACAGCATCATGATAAAATTTAATAGCTGATTTGAAACAGGTGCTAACATTTTATATTAACAAGCTGCTAGAAAATGGTTTCTGAAAAGCGCAGTGACCATGCACATATTAAATCCCTAATTTGCATGTGGTTTATTCATTTACATTCCCAGAAATTCAAATATTAACTCTTCCCCTAATGTTTTATCGGACTGTACAAAAAAAGCCTCCTCGTGCAGCATGCTAATTTCATCTTACAGTGCTTCCTAAGCGCTGTTCCAAAGGCTTCCATTTCACCACAAACTAACTGTGAAATTAATTCTTCTGAATGGACTCCACAGCTTCTGAGGGCTGCCTGACCCACGCTTCATGTTTTTTTTTCTTTTTTCATAATTTAAATCAGCTAACTTAATATCTGAAGTAATCTGTTTAATTATTCAACTAATAACCAGGCAATCTCACCTGCCTGTCAGGAAAAATGAAAAATCACCCTCTGCAACTAATTACTAGGTGGGGCGATTTATAGGAAAGCAGAAAACCCTTCGCATGCTTATTTGCCCATGAATTATTTAGAAAGGAGAATGGGAAAGGGTTTTTGGCTTGCTCAAATCTCATGGAATAAATTTTTCTCCTTGTGTCTCAAGAACTAGCTATGACCAAGAAACTAGTATTACTGGCAACTTCCTCCGGCCCTGTCTGACATTAAAGGTTACTAACTGATGACCGAAATTCCAGTTTTGCTAACTTTGGCCTCTAGGCTGGAAGATTCCCGAGCTGCAGATTTTGACCTTTTGGATTTTTTGTAAAGGCTGTTGCTGAAATACACGCTTGGGGCTACTAGCATTGTGTATATTTGTTTGTTCCATGTTATGTGTGTGTGATGGGGGGGGGGGGGGGGAGGTCATTTTTTTATCTTACCACATGCTCCTTGCAAATACTGCTCACCATTTGCAAATTCTGCTTTCTAAAAATGTGACAGAACACTAATTTCATTCTTGCAGGTTTTGGCTCATTTAAAAACAAATAAAGCCAAACATGCCTGCATCACAGTGGCGTAGCCACAGGTGGGCCTGGGTGGGCCAGGGCCCACCCACTTAGGGCTCAGGCCCACCCAACAGTAGCACATATTTAGTGGTAGCTGGTGGGGATCCCAAGCTCTGCCAGCTGAAGGCATCCCCCTGATGGTAACGAAAACGCTACTCTCCATGATACCGGCACCTGCACATGCTCGGTTTTCAGTGCATGGCTGCTGCAGACTGCCAATATGGAAAGAAGCATTTTCCCGCCAGCTGAGATTTTTCTTTGGGGGTGGGGGAGAACACTTGGTGCCCACCTAGTTCTTGCCTAGGCCCACCCAAAATCTGTTTTCTGGCTACGCCCCTGCTGCATCACTGCATTTTTCATTTCAAAATGAATGCGTCTTCCTGTTTGGGGCCAACCTGTGAGATATTCATCTCTGTCCTTCTATAAGTGTCACTAGGGGACTAATGAAGATATTGAAAAGTAGAGGAGACAGGTGTGAGTTCTAGGGTATACCACAGGCGAGGGAGCTGGATTGAGAGAAGCCGCTATTGGTGAGTGCAGAGAAAGACCAACAAGAGAGAAAAGAGGAAAACCGATTAAGAACAGAAGCAGATAACCCAATATCTGCAAGACATCTTTATGGTTCAATGTGGCTTGCAAGAAATTCAACACAGTATCGAAGAGTCCAGTACTATTACACAAACATATATTTTTTACTACTTTTTCTAAAACCAGGAAAAGACCTCAACACACCCAAACGCTTACTTAGATTTTAGCGTCTTTCACTGGGGTTGCTGAATGTAGCGGACTGGATGCAATGTAACCATTGAAATGAATGTTACCATCCTTTGACTTATGCACACGCGGATGCACATCCCCTGAGGAAGGCGTGAGAGTGAAACGGTTCTGGCCACCCTCGGGTGTTAGCTAAGTGCTCAACTTTTTTGCTATTATTAAATAAGTTCAACACAAAAGTTATGATTTATTGAGTAGATAGTAGAATGTTGTCGTCTGAGAAAAATTGAGAAGAAAACAATAGAGAAAGCGGAACATTTTTAATTAAGGATCAATAGTAAGAAAAATAATACGAGGTTTTTAGACCGATGATGAACACAACAACCCCAATGAAAGACGCTAAAATCTAAGTAAGCGTTTGGGTGTGTTGAGGTCTTTACCTCGTTTTAGAAAAAGTAGCAAAAAATATATGTTTGTGTAATAGTACTGGACTCTTCGATACTGTGTTCAATTTTGTTTTTCAGAGCCTCAGTTAACTTTTTCACTTTTTGGATTACAAGAAATTCAGTCAGACATGCTAAATAGGCGTTAGAGGTAGTGTTGTCCTAGTTTCAGTAGCTGCTAGTGATCAAGTATCGTAGTGTGTCTGTTGGTGGTCAGTTTGACTATGTAGGATCGTTGGGGAAGAATATTCTAAAGAAGTGGGATTTTAGGTGTTTTCGGAATGTTAAGTAGTTGTTCATGCATTTGAGGGCTTTTGGTATTGTGTTCCATGTCTTGAGGCAGATGAATGCAAAGTTGGTTGAGTATGAAGATTTGAATATCAAGCCTTGACATTAAAAGTGCCTTGTTATTAAAAGTGAATGGTCAATAAGATCAGAAGTCACAGATAAGTCTAAAGACACCTCAAGTACAATGTTACCCTTATCCGAAATTGCATGAAGATCACTAAGAGGGGCATAATCAAAAGGGACGCCCAAGTTTTGTTGAGGACGTCCTCGCAAAATGTCCCAATGGAGGGGCGGGGAAACCCGTATTATCGAAACAAGATGGACGTCCATCTTTCGTTTCGATAATATGGTTGGGGATGCCCAAATCTTGAAATTTAGGTCATCCTTAGAGATGGTCACACCTAGACTTGGTCGTTTCTGATTTTCAGCGATAATGGAAACCAAGGATGCCCATCTCAGAAACGACCAAATGCAAGCCCTTTGGTCATGGGAGGAGCCAGCATTTCTAGTGCACTGGTCCCCCTGACATGCCAGGACACCAACCGGGAACCCTAGGGGGCACTGCAGTGGACTTCATAAAATGCTCCCAGGAACATAGCTCCCTTACCTTGTGTGCTGAGCCCCCCAAACCCACCCTAAAACCCACTACCCACAACTGTACACCACTACCATAGCCCTTACTGGTGAAGGGGGGCACCTAGATCATCTAGGCTAGATGTGGGTACAGTGGATTTGTGGTGGGTTTTGGAGGGCTCGCTGTTTCCTCCACAAACATAATAGGTAGGGAGGGGGATGGGCCTTGGTCCACCTGCTTGAAGTGCACTGCACCCACTAAAGCTGCTCCAGGTACCTGCATACTGCTGTGATGGACCTGAGTATGACATCTGAGGCTGGCAAAAAATATTTTTAAAGATGTTTTTGAGGGTGGGAGGGATTAGTGACCACTGGGGGGGTCATCCCCGATTCTCTCCAGTGGTCATCTGGTCATTTTGGCCACCTTTTTGTGCCTTAGTCGTAAGAAAAACAGGACCAGATAAAGTCATCCAAGTGCTCATCAGGGGCACCCTTTTTTTCCCATTATGGATCGAGAATGTCCATATGTTAGGCAAGCCCAAGTCCCGCCTTCGCTACGCCTCCGATACACCCCCTTGAACTTTGGCTATCCCTGCGACGGAAAGCAGTTGGGGGCATCCAAAATCGGCTTTCGATTATACCGATTTGGACAACCCTGGGAGAAGGACGCCCATCTCCCGATTTGTGTCAAAAGATGGGCGTCCTTCTCTTTCGAAAATGAGCCTGTAAGTAACACGGTTATGGCAGCCTCTGTACTATGAGCTGTACAAAACAACCAATGCTTGATTAGTGTAGGAAAGAAGTAGACTACCTTCTCACCAACCTTGGAGAAGAAAGGAAGTAGGTGCTAAATGGAGCCACACTTTTGTGAGCAGATACTAGTGCACTAGACATGTCCATGCATTAATTTCAGAAGATGTGCTGGGCATGTCCCCAACAATTATCATACCATCTTTCCACCTAACATGAGATTTCCCCAGATTCTGTATAGCGTGCCCAGCATTTCACACCAAAATATAAACATATTCCATAACAACATGTGTAACTTAGTGGCCCTTTTACAAAGCCTGCATTGGGCTTACCGCTCGCTCTTCTGAGACTACTGCTGGGCCAATATGGCTACCGGCGGTAGTCTCACCCCGTGCGCGCGCCATTTCTGGGGAAGAAAGAAAACCCGTGGAAATGGCTTGTGCGGCGGTCACCTGGCAGTAATCGGGCATCGCTGCGCACTGCCTGGTTACTGCTGGATTAGCGCAGGAGCCCTTATCGCCGCCTCAATGGGTGGCAATAAGGGCTCCCCATCGCATGTGTGCCTGTGGTCTTTTTACCCACTGCAGTAAAAAGGGTCCTGGCATGTGGTCCTTTTTCCCACAGTTTGGTAAAAGGACCCCTTAATTGGCTTAACAAGCTCATCAGCATTGATAACAGCACTTAACTAGCAATAATAAGCACTAATTGGCAATAATTAGAATTTACGTGCACAAGTCATCAAGCATAGTTAGTAATACTACACTAAATTCTAAAGTGTGCAGTTCAAAAGGGTCATGGTTTGGGAAATGGGCATTTTGTGGGCATTCTGAAATTTACGTACGTAGTTATAGAATATGGCTCAGTGAGTGTAAATGTATACACAGGGATCTACACCACATTTTCACTGGTGTAAATGAATACTTTTAGGTGCTGTGATAGCAGCTTATTCTATATACCATGCCTAAATCTAGGTGCTGATTATAGAGAAAGGGAAATGGGACTTGATATACCACTTTTCTGAGGTTTTTTTGCAACAACATTTTGCACTGCCCGGTTACCGCTGGATTAGCGCAGGAGCCCTTAGCGGCCGCCACACACTGAGCAGAGGGTTTCAACGTATCATCAGCAATGATGCTTAGATCTCTTTCCTGGTCGGGGACTCCTAATGAGGAACGTTGCATTATGTAGCTATAATTCAGGTTCCTCTTTCCCACATGCACTTGCTCACATTAAACGTCATCTGCCAATTAGACACCCAGTCTCCCAGTCTCGTAAGGTCCTACATAAGTACATAAGTAGTGCCATACTGGGAAAGACCAAAGGTCCATCTAGCCCAGCATCCTGTCACCGACAGTGGCCAATCCAGGTCAAGGGCACCTGGCACGCTCCCCAAACGTAAAAACATTCCAGACAAGTTATACCTAAAAATGCGGAATTTTTCCAAGTCCATTTAATAGCGGTCTATGGACTTGTCCTTTAGGAATCTATCTAACCCCTTTTTAAACTCCGTCAAGCTAACCGCCCGTACCACGTTCTCCGGCAACGAATTCCAGAGTCTAATTACACGTTGGGTGAAGAAAAATTTTCTCCGATTCGTTTTAAATTTACCACACTGTAGCTTCAACTCATGCCCTCTAGTCCTAGTATTTTTGGATAGCGTGAACAGTCGCTTCACATCCACCCGATCCATTCCACTCATTATTTTATACACTTCTATCATATCTCCCCTCAGCCGTCTCTTCTCCAAGATGAAAAGCCCTAGCCTTCTCAGCCTCTTGTAATTTTTCACAATCCTTCCGCGATTCAACGACTTTGAATAACTTTGTCTCATCAGCAAATTTAATTACCTCACTAGTTACTCCCATCTCTAGGTCATTTATAAATATGTTAAAAATCAGCAGTCCCAGCACAGAGCCCTGGGGAACCCCACTAACTACCCTTCTCCATTGAGAAAACTGACCATTTAACCCTACTCTCTGTTTTCTATCTTTTAACCAGTTTTTAATCCACAAGAGAACACTACCTCCTATCCCATGACTCTCCAATTTCCTCTGTAGTTTTTCATGAGGTACTTTGTCAAACACCTTTTGAAAATCCAGATACACAATATCAACCGGCTCCCCTTTATTCACATGTTTGCTCACCCCGTCAAAGAAATGTAGTAGATTAGTGAGGCAAGATTTCCCTTCCCTAAATCCGTGTTGGCTTTGTCTCATTAATCCATGCTTTTGAATATGCTCTGTAATTTTGTTCTTAATAATAGTCTCTACCATTTTGCCCGGCCCCAGCGTCAGACTCACCAGTCTATAATTTCCCGGATCTCCTCTGGAACCTTTTTTAAAGGTTATCAAGCGGCCCCAGCATCATTACCTCCTGCATCAGACTGACCCAGTGCCTAAATACCTTTAAGACATGTTCATAAGTACTAAAATTGACATCATTACTCTAGTGAGGGGTTTTGCAGTTGTTGAAGAAAAGTGCTCAACTCCATGCCAATACTGACAGATTGATATCACCATGATTTTTCTTCAAATTTCAAGAAAAGCATGGTCTAGCACAGACTATGCACAAAAAAAAAACATTTCCTCTGCCAACCATGACTACCCGTGGGCTGTTTTTAATTTGGATAATATTTCCATTAATAACACTCTGAATAAGCCAGCTGCTAACATTCTGCAATGGTAATTTACCAGGAAGAATCCAAGAGAAGTGTATTAGCTTTCCCTTGATCTGACCACACCATGGACTTCTCAACAGACGTTAGGATTGTACACTACTGGGTTATTAACGGGAATGGTGCCTTCATTGAAAAGGCGTCTTCAAGACTTTGGTGCTGGAACAGACTCCACAGAAATAGTAGAAAGGCTGAGACTCTCTCAGCGGAGGAAATGAAAAGGTAGAATCTAGAGTCCAGATGTCGCCTTCAAATCAAAGCCTTTTGACTTGCTTACTGTGGATTGCCTGTAATTTGTAAACAACCCTTTCATGATAAAGAGAAATAAATGCAAAATGAACATGAAAAAGGGCATTACGGTCCATTACTTTTAATAGAGGACATTTGAGGCTTTAACAAAAAAAAGGATTTTTCCCTGCTCTGTGCTTATGGGGGGAAAGGATTGAATAAGCCCTTTTAGCAGGAAATGTTTTTACGCTATTTATATCATGCTGCAAATTATATATGGAATTTAGGAGTCAGCCATGTGTTTCATTCTAAGCATAGATTACAATGACTTTGGTGCAAACAGTGTCAGGAAGTCATTCCATCTTCAAGAGAAGCAAAATCGTTTCCATAGTGTGTTTTGGGGATGAGAATGACTTTTCTTTATTTTGTACATATAATTTTCATCACTATATAAAAAAAAATAGCGTGCACTCTTTGAGAACCTTGTGCACTGTTAAAGACTTTGCCCACTGAAATGAAAAATTTTTTTTTTAAATGAACGGGTCCTTTTACTAATCTATGGTATCATCAGCGTGTGTTTTTGCTGCGTGCTGAGGTCCCCCTTTTACTGCAGCTGGTAAAAAAAAGGCTGTCTTTTTCTGAAGAAAGGAAATGGTCATGCGGTAAGTGAATCTAAACATCAACTCAGAGCTAATAGAATATCACATTATTGACTCATCATCCAAAAAGCCTCCCTCTTGAGCTCCCCCCCACCCCCCCAGATACATACTTTACAAGAGAAAGGAGTGATGCTCACTCACATACCTCCTGAGCTTTTATCTGCATCCTGAATTGTACTGGGTGGGGTCAGACTACCATATAAGGGAAGTTCCTGCCAAAGTCACTGGCAGACAGCTGGTAGGGATTCCTTCCTGTTTTTATTTTTATTTTGTAGCATTTGTATCCCACATTTTCCCACCAATTTGCAGGCTCAATGTGGCTTACATTTGCCGTAATGGTGGTTGCCATTTGCAGGTAACGGAATTACAAATGGTATTGTGTTAAGGTGTATACATACAAGGTAACATACATGGAACATCATATATATGGAACAGATCATGGTATATGTATATACCATGTGCATACACACATGGTAAAAAAGAAGAATACATTATGGTATTGCAAGAAGGTTCCTAAGTAATAAATCGGGTTGTAACAGGTCATCGACTATAGAGAGACCCTATTCGACATAAGGTTTAAAGTGGTAGTGCTTGATCATTAATGGCAAAGAGGTTAAAGAGTTATGCGATAAAAGTTCGGTTTTGTATAGATCGTGTATAATGTTATTATTTAGTATTTAAGATGAATGTTTATGGTATGCCTTCTTGAAAAGATCTCTTAAGGTATTGTGCAATTGGTTGATGCTAGGGATGGGCAGCCAAAACAATTTGTGTCATTTGTTTTCCTTTTTGTTACATAAGTACATAAGCAGTGCCACGCTGGGAAAAGACCAAAGGTCCATCAAGCCCAGCACTCTGTCTCCAACAGCGGCCAAGCCAGGACCCAAGAACCTGGCAAAAACCCAAATTTAATAACGATCAATTGACTTTTCCTTCAGGAATCTATCCAGACCCCCTTTAAACTCAGCAAGGCCAGCTGCCGTCACTACCTTCTCCGGCAATGAGTTCCAGAGTCTAACTACGCGCTGAGTAAAGAAAAACTTTCTCCGATTCGTTTTAAACCTACCACATTCTAATTTCATCTTGTGTCCCCTGGTTCTAATATTGTTAGAAAGCGTAAACAACGCTTCACATCTGTCCGCTCTACCCCACTCATTATTTTGTTGTTCTGAAATGAATGTAGTCAAGAATGTGCACGCTTTGCAAAGAGGACACAGGTCCACCTGATATTCAGTCCATGGCGATAAGTGGTGTCTGAGCATATGTATGTGAAAATGAGCACAAAATTACCCCACATTGTGGCTGCAAATATGTTAATCTGGATACTATTAAATGGGGGGGGGGGGGGTAGATAATGAAGATGTGGTAAAACCTGGGGTTTTACAACCCCTTACCTTAATCACAGCACTGGCTCACCACTGTAGGTTAATCACTCCCACAGTATATGCATTATATTGCATGCATGCAACCTTGCAAGAACACTGGGCCACAAAACCATGGTGTAGTGTTCATGGACACTTCTTAAAGGGGGCTGGTCAATCAGGCAGACCCTCCACCCCCGATGCTCTCTCAATCAAGCCTCTCTTCACCAGGAAGGATTCCCCAATCAGCCAATGCCCCCCCCCCTATATCCTCCCATAGCCCCCTTTCCCTCCTACCTTGAAAATTATTGAGGTCTAGTGGAGTCCGGGCACGAGTCATCCCCAGTCATTCTTGCCTTTGCCAACACCAATGGATCTGGCAGCCCCTAGTGGTAGTCTCTCATAGTATTGCTGCTAGGGGGTCAAGCTGCTGTATAAGGTCCTTTCATTCTTATATGGCTGTTTGACCCCTGAGAGAAGAAGAGGAAGAGGGTACAGGGTGGGAATGGAGAGAATTACGGGAGCTGGGAAAGTGTAGAATTTAAAATCCTCAAAGTGTACCTGCATGGCTTGGCAACACATAAGTGAAAGAGGGAGCCCCAGGGACTAGCAGGTCTATATTTTGTGTCATAGCACCTGCATGTGTTTATGTGTGTAGGTATGAGAAAGAGAAAAGCTCCATGAGGGTAAAAAAAAAACAATCACTGATTTATCTATTAATACAGCTGTCAAAGCTGCTTAGAATTTGAAAGTTATGAGCACAGCTGGTAGGAGACAGCAAATCCTCTGTTGATGACTTCATTGGAGCTTTCTCTGTAATTGGTGTCATACAATATTCAGCAACATCACAGAACAGAAGGTGCTTTCAACTTGCACTGATTTACATTTTTAATTTTAATGGTATCATGACTTCAGTGCAATGAATACCTGAGCGCTCAGGTCCCAGTATGTGAGGCAGGCTCAGCCGTCTCTCACATCTTACCCATTGTGATCTCTTTTGTTCATTTTCTGGGAACTCTTCCTTCTGTGCCCTTGAACTCCTCATATGTCTCATAACTGTTATAACGCATATGGAAAAGTCACATCCTATCCTTAAAAGGTAAGGTATCGTTATCTTATCATTTTAAGCCTGATATTTTCCTCCTCTACCTTTGGGTTTCAGCTTAATTGAACCCAGCTGCGAGGGCCACAGATATTTGATGGCATATATTTAGGGGGGGGGGGATTCCCCATTTTTAAACCCATCCTCACCTAACCCAGCTGTTGTAGTGATGGTCCTCAGATGAAGGAGGCCATAGACCTCGGCTTCTTCTGGAATCTGATTTCATACGAAGCCTGAGTCTGGCCACTAGAGGTCTCGGTTGTATAATGGCCTTGACTGTTAGAGGTCCATCTGCCGTCCTGTTGGTCATATATAGAAATAAGAAAGAGAAGCCCCGCAATGAACAAAACAAGGGACTTAAGTAATATAAACAGTGTCCAGAGGCATCAGTACAATGGAGGTCATATAGCAGGTCTAGATCTGCAACTACTGTTGCAAAGGATTCTCTGAGTTTCCTGGTGTGCAAGTTTTGTGAACAGAAGAGCTAAAACATGTCTAACTCACCTCTTCCTTGTGCCCTAGAACCTGGTAGTCATCCCCCATCTTCCCCTGCAGTTGAGAAACCTGTTTTCCATCTTGGTTTCTCCGTGTTGCCGTACTTGTATGAAGTTTCTGTTGTTGCTGAATCTTTACTGTTCCTTTCTTCTAAAGGTCTGGCTTACCTTTGGTATTAAGTGGTAGTGATATCAGTTACACATCAGGAATACAAGAAACATAGAAACATGATGGCAGCTAAGAGCCAAATGGCCCATCCACAGCAACCACTATCTCCTCCTTTCTCTAAGAGATCCCACATGCCTGTCCCATGCATTCTTAAATTCACAGTCCTCATCTCCACCACCTTCAACGGGAGGTGATTCCACGCATCCACCACCCCTTCCATGAAAAAGTATTTCCTCAAATTACTCCTGAGTCTATTTATTTATTTGTTGCATTTGTATCCCACATTTTCCCACCTATTTGCAGGCTCAATGTGGCTTACGTTGTTCTGTCATGGCTATCGCCATTCCAGAGTAGAAGATACAATTGTAAATTACAGAAAGAACAAGGGTGACGTGGTATAATTAAGCAATCAGATAATTAAGAGAACACATTAGGAATAACAGATAAAGCGATAATGCGTTAAAGTTCATATGATGGATCGTTGTGGTATGCTCTGTTGAAGAGGTAAGTCTTCAGTGATTTCCGAAAGTTGATTAGGTCACGCATTTTTTTCACATCAAGTGGTAATGCATTCCAAAGCTGCGTGCCTATGTAGGAAAAACTGGATGCATGTGTTAATTTTGTTTTAGACCTTAACATCTGGGGAAGTGAAGATTCAGGAATGTTCGTGATGATATTTTAGTGTTCCTGGGTGGTAGGTCTATGAGGTTTGACATGTAGACCGGGGCATCTCCGTCTATAACCTCTTAACTTCATCCTTCACCCTCTCATGCCAGAGTTTTCCTTCATTTGAAAGAGGCTCACCTCCTGTACATGAATGCCACTGAAATATTTAAATGTCTCTATCATATCCCCTTTCTCCCGCCTGTCTTCCAAAGTATAAATATTGAGAGCCTTAAGTCTGTCCCCATATGCTTTACAACAGAAACCACTGACCAATTTTGTAGCCACCCTCTGGACCAACTCCATCCTGTTTATATCTTTTCGTAGGTGCGGTTTCCAGAATTGCACACAGTATTCTAAATGGGACCTCACCAAAGCGTGTACTAAAATTTTCGGAATGTCTATGTCCCTCCCATGTGAAGACCTCTTTGCATTGATGCCCCGAACACTTAGGTGCCCAGTTATAGAATACAGCCTAAGTGCATTTAGGTACCTAACTGCTGATTCACCCTCATTTTGGCATTTTACTTCCATTTGAGCACCTCATGTTTCCCACACTCTATGGAATTACCCTACTAGTCTCCTAGGCTACCTGTGTGGCCTGCCAGACAGATCTGGCTGCATGAGGGTCTATGTTTCTACTAGGACTTCTAGCTATTGTTATACATGCAGCCTGCCAGACAGACCCAGCTGTTTCTCAGTTCTCACTGCAACCTGTCTTTCCACTGGGCTTCTAATGTTTCATGCTACCCACTTTGCCATTCTTTCCGAAAGCCCTAAAACTCAAGTTTATTGGGGATTTGCTATCCCGCCCATCGCACAGTATCAACTGGGTGTCTTAAGGAAAAAAACAGGATATCAAGAGTAGGATAGGACAGGATGAACTACAATTTTAATAGGATAGTATGGAATGGTACAGTACATAAGGGAGAGGAATAAGGTCATTCAGGCTCACCTCGGAATGGCCACAACATTCAAGAAGACGCATCCATGAACAAAAACATTTTAAAGTTGTGATTTAAAAAATTTTTTGTGACATCTATTGGCGGAGAGACTGTGGTAGTCGATTCCAGTGTAGTAGACCTTGGATTGAAAAAAATGCTCTTCTAGTATTCTCATGGAAGATTTCTCGAAACGAGGGAACTGTTAGCCTATGTTGAGATGAGGATCTTAAAGTTTTCCAAGTAGAATAAGGAGTTAATAGATATGAAGACTCGCCATAAAGAAAAGTCTTGTATACTAAGGGCATAGTTTCATACATAATACAATGGGGTAGTGGTAGCCAATGCACTGTCTTCAGGAGAGGTGTTACGTGGTCAAACTTTGTAAGCGTATTCTGTAACGTGATGCACGGAAATTCTAAGTTGCATAGTTGAAAAGGGGGCATGGCCATGGATGTGGAATGGACGGGTCATGGGTGTTTATAATATCTATTCATATTGTAATAGAATACACCCGGACCGTGCCTAATTTAGGGCTTGGCATTTACAATAAGTTTTATTTGACAAAACTGCCCATGACTAAATTTAGTTGCATGGACAGGCGCTTGGCATATTCTATAAATTTAGGCATACTTTATAGAATATGTCTAGGCATATTTTTGCTGGACTGATTTTTTAGGCATGATACATAGAATCTAGTTCTTAGCAGCTAGCCACTAACTGGCTATCCAGCTCATTTTCGAAAGAGAAGGGCGCCCATCTTCCGACACAAATCGGGAGATGGGCATCCTTTTCCTAAGGCCGCCCAAATCGGCATAATAGAAAGCCGATTTTGGGCATCCTTAACTGCTTTCTGTCGCAGGGACAACCAAAGTTCAAGGGGGCGTGTCGGCAGTGTACCGAAGGCGGGATGGGGGCGTGGTTAACACATGGGCATCCTTGGCCGATAATGGAAAAAAGAAGGGCGTCCCTGACAAACACTTGGCCGACTTTACTTGGTCCATTTGTTTTCATGACCAAGCCTCAAAAAGGTGCCCGAACAGACCAGATGACCACTGGAGGGAATCGGGGATCACCGCCCCTTACTCCCCCAGTGATCACTAACCCCTTCCCAACCTCAAAAAAACAACTTTAAAAACTTTTTTTTGCCAGCCTCAAATGCCATACTCAGGTCCATCGCAGCAGTATACAGGTACCTGGAGCAGTTGTAGTGTGTGCAGTGTACTTCAGGTAGGCGGACCCAGGCCCTTACCTGTTACACTTGTGGTGGTAAATGTGAGCCATCCAAAACCCACCACAAACCCACTGTACCCACATCTAGATGCCCCCCCTTCATCCCTAAGGGTTATGGTAGTGGTATGGTAGTGGTGTATAGTTGTGGGGAGTGGGTTTTTTTTTTTTGGGGGGGGGGTTGGGGGCTCAGCACACAAGGTGCACCTGGGAGCAATTTATGAAGTCCACTGCAGTGCCCCCTAAGGTGCCCGGTTGGTGTCTTGGCATGTGAAGGGCACCAGTGCACTACGAATGCTGGCTCATCCCACGACCAAAGGGCTTGGATTTGGTCATTTTTGAAATGGCCGTCCTCAATTTCCATTATCAGCTAAAACTGAGGTCGGCCATCTCTAAGGTCAGCGATCTCAACATTTAGGTCGACCTAAATGTTGAGATTTGGGCGTCCCTGACCGTATTATCGAAACGAAAGATGGACACCTATCTTGTTTCAATAATACGGGATGTCCCGCCCCTTCGCCAGGCTGTCCTTAGAGATGGGCACCCTTAAAGATGGGCGCCCAGTTCGATTATGCCCCTCCATGTCATTCGACTTAATGGGTTAAGTGCAAATATTCAGCGGTAAACAGGCTAAGATGAGCAGTTAAGATAGGCCGCTTAAATAGCAGGCCTATCTTTAACCGATATTAAATTTAACTGGATAGCACTGAATATTCGCTTAGCCAGTTAAATTGCCACGGCCAAAACTGAAACCGGATGCTCAATGCCAGTTACCAGATATGGCTCAGCATTGAATACCTGGGGTCAGCACTGGAAGCTAATTGCACTGCCAGCCACTGGCTGGATATTGGGGGAGGGGGGTAGTATTTTATTGTAATGGAATAGGAGCAGAACAAAGCAGGATGGGAAAAGGTAGAATAGTACATAAGTACATAAGTATTGCCATACTGGGAAAGACCAAAGGTCCATCGAGCCCAGCATCCTGTTTCCAACAGTGGCCAATCCAGGTCACAAATACCCGGCAAGATCCCAAAAAATGTACAAAACATTTTATACTGCTTATTCCAGAAATAGTGGATTTCCCCCAAGTCCGTTTAATAACGGTCTATGGACTTTTCCTTTAGGAAGCCATCCAAACCTTTTTAAAACTCCGCTAAGCTAACTGCCTTTACCACATTCTCTGGCAACGAATTCCAGAGTTTAATTACACGCTGAGTGAAGACAAATTTTCTCCAATTCGTTTTAAATTTACTACATTGTAGCTTCATCGCATGCCCCCTAGTCCTAGTATTTTTGGAAAGCGCGAACAGACGCTTCATATCTACCCATTCAACACCACTCATTATTTTATAGACCTCTATCATATCTTCCCTCAGCCGCCTTTTCTCCAAGCTGAAGAGCCCTAGCCGCTTTAGCCTTTATCATTTTCGTCGCCCTTCTCTGCACCTTTTCTAATTCCACTATATCTTTTTTGAGATGCGGCGACCAGAATTGAACACAATATTCGAGGTGCGGTCGCACTATGGAGCGATACAAAGGCATTATAACATCCTCATTTTTGTTTTCCATTCCTTTCCTAATAATACCTAACATTCTATTTGCTTTCTTAGCCGCAGCAGCACACTGAGCAGAAGGTTTCAACGCATCATCAACGTTTTCTACACGGTTTTTATCCTTCAGTCAGTGCTCAGGGTGAATTTTCACAATTCCATTCATTATTATTCATTTATAAATCTCCAGTCAGCCAACATAAATAGTTAGCTTAACTTTCACTGTTCATCCAGCGTGAGTCTGTTTTGATAATATATCAACTTCAGAGATGAACAGGAGGTGTCATCCTGATAGCACTGATTTACTCTGGACATTGACTGAGAGGAATGAATTAAATACAAAATGTGGACCTATGGTAATCGAGGTGGATTTATACCTCAGATAGATATATGATGATCCATAATAGAGATCAAAGGGCAGTTTGATAATATTCTATCTAATGATTGATGTCCTTTATACCAGTGAGTAGTGTTTGAAGAGCAATTTTTGACACCTAATTTCATTCTCCTGCCCTGAACCTACCTTTCACCCCACCTCTTCCTCTGTGATCTCCCTGGATTCCTTCTCCCTTGTCCCTTGATTCAGGGTTGTCTTTCTCTCATCCCAACCCTAAGTGCTCTCTATTTCCCAGTGGCGTTCCTAGGGGCGCTGACACCCGGGGCGGTCGCCGATGCGCTCCGCCCCCTGGGTGCAGCGCTCCGCCCCCCCCCCCCCGGTGCAGTGCGAAGCCCCTCGTCACCCCCCCACCCCGGCGAAAGAACCCCCCGGGTGCAGGCCGCTGGGGTGGGGGTGCCGCGCGCCAGTCAGTTTCGTTGTTTCCTTGCTCCCTTTGCCCCGGAACAGGAAGTAACCTGTTCCGGGGCAGAGGGAGCATGGAAACAACGAAGCTGACCGGCGCGCGGCACCCTCCAGCGGCGTTCACCCGGGGCGGGCCGCACCCACCGCCCCCCCCCCCTTAGTACGCCACTGCTATTTCCCTCCATCCCTTTCCAAACTTTCCCGGTCCTCTCTCTTTCTCTCTACCCCTTGTTACAAGTTTAAGGGGAGTAGCAATAAGAGGGATCTTTTACGAAGCATTTTCACACCGAAAAGTTTGCTGAAATTAGGCATCTGAATGCTGTGCGATACATGCAAATTCTATGTGAGAAATGATGTACGTGTATATCAATGACTGATGTCAATGACACGGTCCCAAAAATGCAAAAAATGACAGAAATTACACACTATATAGTTCAACAAATTCAATATCCCCTCCCCAAAAGACAAACTTCAATCTTCTTAAATCCAAAGTAAACTGGATTCAATCTTCATAACTAACGTTAAGGGGTCCTTTTACTAAGGTGCGCTGAAAAATGGCCTGCGGTAGTGTAGGTGTGGGTTTTCGGCATGCGCAGATCCATTTTTCAGCGCAGCTGTAAAAAATTTATTTTTTAAAATTTTTGCCAAAAATGGACGTGCGGCAAAATAAAAATTGGCACGCATCCATTTTGGGTCTGAGGCCTTACCGCCAGCCATTGACTTAGCGGTAAGCAGTGGCATAGCCACAGGTGGGCCTGGGTGGGCCAGGGCCCTCCCACTTAGGGCTCAGGCCCACCCAACAGTAACACACTTTTAGCGGTAGCTGGTGGAGATCCCAAGCTCTGCCAGCTGAAGACTTTCCCCTGATAGTAACAAAATTCTACTCTCCACAATACTGGCACCTGCGTATGCTCAGTTTTCAGCGCATGCCTGCTGCAGACTGCCAAGGTGGAAAGAAGCATTTTCCTGCCAGCTGAGATATATTTTTTTTTTGGGGGGGGGAGAACATTTGGTGCCCACCCACTTCTTACCTAGGCCCACCCAAAATCTGTAGTCTGGCTAAGCCCCTGGCGGTAAGGTCTCTCACATTAACCATGCGGTAATCACCTATGCGCATCAAGTCAGAGTTACTGCCCGATTTTTGCCATGCGCCAGAGCGGTAACTCCGAATTGACGTGTGTTGGGCACACGTAGGAGCCTAGGCAGCTTAGTAAAAGGGCCCCTCAGTCAGTAATCAACTTCAAAGCACCTCCAATCACAAATTTATGCCACTGTTAAAGCAAACACTCCCTTGGCCGACATGACCTGTCTTGCCATTCATTCAGGCTTCATCAGGGTCAGACTCATCATGGCGCCATTTTTGAATGATGAGTCTGAATCACGACCACTTGCAGTTTTTCATTATGCTGCTTTATCCCTTCCTGACCACGTAGGCGTGCACACGTGTCCTACACGTGTCAATTTTGAACTACCGTCTGGCTACCGCGAGACCTGTGCAGTAATATCACTTTTTAATGAGTCCACTAGGCAAGCCGGAAAATTTCCAGGGCACGCCACTAACCGAGCGGTAATTGGCATTGTATGCGCATAGGCCATTACTGTGAGACTTTAACACTAGGTCAATGGGTGGCAGTAAAGTCTCAGGCCCAAAATGGACGCACGCCAATTTTTATTTGGCTGTACGTCCATTTTCGGCCCAAAACAGGCCTTTTTTGCAAGTGCGCTGAAAAATGGACCTGCGCACATGCAATTCACATATCTACACTAGCGCAGGCCGTTTTTTGGCGCACTTTAGTAAAAGGACCCCTTAATGTTGGTTATGAAGATTGAATCCAGTCTGCTTTGGATTTAAGGACATTGAAGTTTGTCTGTTTTGGAAATATTGAATTTGTTGAACGATAAGTGTGTTATGTGAGTCCTTTTTAGATTTTGTATTTTTTGGGACTGAGTGATTTTTAAATACAACTGTTTATTAAAGATGTGAAGAGCTTTTAACTTACTCGTCGAAAGAGACCATTTTTGCATGTTGAGTGTTCATTCTTTGGTGTTCTCTTTTTTCATCTTTTTCGATTTGTATTTCTATACTGATGTAAATGACAGTCACTAAATGTTGCAGTTGTGCACGTAACTGACACAGCATTCTAGAATGTACGTGCTAGATACACCTCTGACCCATCCATGCCCCTCCCACGTGCAGCACTCAATTGCAATAACATACTATAGATTTTGCATGTTAATTATCTACCCTAGAATGGTGACTAAAAGTAGTTATATACATGACAGCAAATTAGTGCCAATTAATACCAATTAACAGTGATTATCAGGTGTTAGTGCCAATTAGCACATAATTTAACAATTATCTTCCATATTTAACTGGCAGCATTCTATAACCTACGTGGACAACTTATGGCCTCTAGCATCCATGTTTACTTTTTAGGATCGGTGCCTCAATTTACCAGGGGGATTACACACGCATGAACCATCATACTGTGCAAACTAATTCACACATACATGCCCTGTTGGGAGAAGAGTGAACTCTCTTTCCAGTAAACAGACATGTGGCTAAAGGTGAACTGGTCGATATTGTGTATCTGGATTTTCAAAAGGCATTTGAAACAGTGGAGTTGAGTGGAGTAGATGTGAAGAGTAGGGTTAAATGGTCAGTATTCTCAAGGGAGAAGGGTAGTTAGTGGGGTTCCCTAGGGGTCTGTGCTGGGACCGCTGCTTTTTAACATATTTCTAAATGACCTAGAGATGGGAGTAACTGGTGAGGTAATTAAATTTGCTGATGACACAAAGTTATTCACAGTTGTTAAATCACAAGAGGATTGTGAAAAATTGCAAGAGGACCTTACGAGACTGGGATCTAAATGGCAGATTTATTTATTTGTCGCATTTGTATCCCACATTTTCCCACCTATTTGCAGGCTCAATGTGGCTTACACCTTGCCGGTCAAGGCGATCGCCTAGACTGGTATGGAAACAGATACAATTTGATGTTGGGGTAGGTTAAACTAATATGTTCCGGTGCCTAGGGATCAAGGACAGGAGGTAATATGTAGTGTCCAGTGCAGCTTGTGGTTTGCTGTGTTGCAGATTGGAGGCATCTAGGTTAGATTGGTGGGGAATGCTTTCCTGAACAGGTAGGTCTTTAATGGTCTCCTGAAGTCTAAATGGTCGTAAATTGATTTCACAGTCTTTGGGAGTATATTCCATAATTGTGTGCTTATGTAGGAGAAGTTTCATGCATAGGTTAGTTTGTATTTGAGACGTTTGCAGCTTGGGTAGTGGAGATTTAAGTAGGTGCGTGATGCTCTAGTTCTGTTTCTGCCTGGAATGTCAATCAGGTCGACCATGTATCCTGGGATTTCACCATAGATAATCTTGTGGACCAAGGTGCAGATTTTGAAGGTGATACGTTCTTTGATAGGGAGCCAGTGCAGTTTTTCTCGGAGGGGTTTGGCCGATTCGAAACGTGATTTACCGAAGATCAACCTGGCTGCTGTGTTTTGGGCTGTCTAGAGTTTCTTTATGAGTTGTTCTTTGCATCCCGCATATGTGAGCATCCAGTAGCAATTTATACACAACGGTCTTCTTAAAGACCATCACGGCCAACTTTTGTGCCTCCTAAGTTTATTTTCTCTTACACACTCAGACAGACTCCTGATGCAGGCCTTCTGGCTGGATGTATTGAGTCGCTTTGATTATCAATGAACACTGTTTTATTAAAGACTGCTCATGTTCCCGTCTCTGGAAACCTTGGTCTCTATTCCCACTCTTTTCCCTTTCCTGAGTTTATTCATGGGATCTTTTGAGTTCTCCATGCATGTGGATTCTCTTTGGCATCACTAACGTTTATCACACACTTATTTTTAGCATGCGCTAAAAACACTAGCATGCCTGAGGGGAGATATGATAGAGGTCTATAAAATAATGAATGGAATTGAACGGGTAGATGTGAAGCGTCTGTTTATGCTTTCCAAAAATACTAGGACTAGGGGGCATGTGATGACGCTACAATGTAGTAAATTTAAAACGAATCGGAGAAAAATTTTCTTCACTCAATGTATAATTAAACTCTGGAATTCGTTGCCAGAGAATGTGGTAAAGGCAGTAAGCTTAGCGAAGTTTAAAAAAGGTTTGAACGGCTTCCTAAAGGAAAAGTCCATAGACCGTTATTAAATGGACTTGGGGAAAATCCACTATTTCTAGGACAAGCAGTATAGAATGTTTTGTACTTTTTGGGGATCTTGCCAGGTATTTGTGACCTGGATTGGCCACTGTTGGAAACAGGATGCTGGGCTTGATGGACCTTTGGTCTTTCCCAGTATGGCAATACTTATATACTTATGTGCTTTGTAAAAGGACCCCTTAACCAGCTACAGTGAATCGCATAAAGATAGAACTGGCTTTTATACAGTTATCTGGGCCATTTCTCTGCTGAATATCAGCACTTAACCAGCCAAGTGTTGACTCTGGCCTTAGAACGCCCTCAAAATAGCTGGTTTCAAGTCGGGCACTAACCTGACACTTTCAGCGGCGCTATCTGAATATGACTGGTTACGCCCAAACAATTTAAGCAGCCAGGAGTTATTTCTGGTTTGAATATTGACCCTGTGGATACTTCTTCATGTACCCCGTAACGGGGTCATTTCTTCAGAAAATTATAACCCTAACCCGACCCTGTTGCCACTTGTTTGCCGAACCGCTCAGACGATTCGGAATTTTGATACTCATGTTTGTGCCAATTGTTGAATCATTAGCGCCCTTTGCCCCCTTTTGGTGCTGTGAGGTATTCATGGCACCCTTGATGCGTTGGAGAATTGCTGCTTCCGTGGAAGTTGCCTGCCAGCAAGTTTTATGTTTAAACGGTTTTTATTGATATTGCAATAATATAAACGTTGACATACAAGGCTCTGCATATAACATTCTTCAAACCTCAGTCTAACTATACAACCATTTGTCAATGAACATGTATCATTTTGAATTTATTATTACAGCATTTGTATTTATTTACTCCCATCAGGATGTACTTATCCTACCCCCACCCTCCCCAAAACCCCTCCTCTACCCCTTCCCTCCCCCCCCCCCCAGACCTGGATATCTATTCATTAACAGTCCATGGATTCACCCTGCATTTAAAAGTAAACTCCGACCTCTATGGCTTAGACTTCGCAGATAAGGACCCCAAACAGCCAGAAACGTGACTCTCTTGTTCTTTGAGAGCCGGGATTCTCCGGCCTCCCAAGATACCAGTTGGTGCAATTGGTTTCTCCAATGCCAATATGCTGGAGGATCTTTAATTGTCCAGTACTGTAATATGCATTTCCTGGCCAGTAAGCTCATCTTACGGAGCAATATTGTTTCAAATTGCCAGCAAGTTTTAAGCAAATGGATGGAAATCTCCACTGTTGGTGTGCAGAATTGATTGCAACATTGACCTTAAAGGAAATTAGGGCTCCTTTTACTAAGCAGCGGTAAGCCCAATGCAGGCTTACCGCTCGCTATACAGGAAGTATCGCTGGGCTACCATAGCAGCCCGGCGGTACTTCCCACCCCTAGTGTGCTGTCATTTCCAACACTACAACAATTTATTTATTTTTGTAGATCAACTAGTGAGTACCTTCCCTTTAGGAAACTATTGAAAACCCATCTATTCAAACAGATTTACCCGAACGACTTGACCTACCATAAGCAAACATAAGCAACCCATCCATTTACTGGTTCATCTTATCATTAACAACAATGACTTAGAAATGACCTCCTACCAATCTTCTTACCCTCCATGTTCTTCCCCTACCTCTTCTTCATCGCTCCATTTCCTTACCTATCCCTATCCTTTCTCTCATACCTCTTTTATCCCATTTACCCTTCTTCATTTGTCCTACCACATACCTCCTTTGTTGATTCAGATACTACAGATTGTATTCTCTTGTTACTATGTAAGCCGCATTGAGCCTGCGCTGAGCGGGAAAGCGCGGGGTACAAATGTAATAAATAAATAGCTGGCAGTAATAGGCAGTGCCATGGGCTGCCTGGTTACTGCCAAGTTTAACGCGGGAGCCCTTCCTGCCACCTGAATGGGTGGCAGGAAGGGCTCACTCCTGAAATGGCCGAATGGCAATTGCTTTAGTTGCCGCATGGCCATTTCCTGCAGGAAGGCAAGACTTCTCTTTCACCAGCTGTGGTAGAAGGAGGCCTTGGCGCACATGTAAAACAGGTGCCAACGCCAGCGCCAGCCCCCTTTTGCTGCAGCTTGGTAAAAGGGGCCCTTAATAAAATAAATGATCCAAATAATTAGGAATCTGAAAATGAACCAAACAGGTTTAATAAAAAAACAAAACAAAACCCTGAAACAAACAAAAAAAAACTTTTCTTTGTGCATCCCTACAATGCATGTGGGATGTAATTTAATAACTGTGTAAATATATAGGTCCCCATTCCATAATGGAAATAGGCAACACCCTTGCTATCTGTCACTACAGATAACATGGTGTGGGCTCACTCAAAAATAATGTAAAAAAAAAAAACCCATTCACATCACCTGTGGCAGTGCATCTCCATCTTCCCGACATCTCTCTCCCTGATTGATTCCCCTCAAAGTCAGAATCTCCAACAATCCCATGATCAGGGCCCCCAAGATCACTCCCTGACCTAATTCCCACTGATCCAATCTTCCCAGATCGACCTCATCTGATATGATCCCCCAAGATCATCCCCCACGATAGCCTCATTTGATTCCGTCCAAAGATCCTTCCCACCTAATCTGATCTCACAACCCCCCCCCCCCAAGCAACATGTTTAGAAGTAGCCCCACCCCCTTCTCAAACCCCCTTTTCTAACAGTAAGGCAACCTATCCCCCACCCAACCAGACCTGCTGAGAACTCCTGGGACTTACAAGGAGGTCATTCCTGGTGGGCTAGTGAGATGGGGCAGGAGCAGTCCCCCTCCACTACTGTCTAATGACTGCCATGATTCCAAGTGATGGTCACTTCACCTGCATTTACTGTAGCACCTTGTACTTACCATGAGTTAGTCTTTGCTGTTAACACATAGTAACTTCAAATCCCTACTGCATGTTAGTAAAAGTCTCCCTGTAATTATTAATATTATTTATTTATTATTTGTTACATTTGTATCCCACATTTTCCCACCTATTTGTAGGCTCAATGTGGCTTACATAGTACCGGAGAGGTGTTTGCAGACTCCGGTGTGAACAAATACAAAGTAATATTGTGGTAAGATAAATTTCATGTGGCACAGCCACATTAGGGAATTGTAAACGGAAGAGTTCAGTTATGTCCATTATGTACATTATGCAGAGATCAGGCATTTATGTTGGATCGGTAGGGTATGCCTTTTTAAACAGGTTCGTTTTTAGTTTTTTTCCGGAAGTTTAGGTGGTCATACGTAGTTTTCAAGGCTTTTGGTAATGCGTTCCACAGTTGTGAGCTTATGTAGGAGAAACTGGATGCGTAAGTTGATTTGTATTTGAGTCCTTTGCAGCTTGGGTAGTGCAGATTTAGGTACGTTCGTGTTGATTGTCACTTTGGCTTCATCGGATACGTCCAGGTGACTCATAAAATATTCGGCACGGTAATGGAGTAATGTGGTCAGAGCAGCAGACTCAACAAAACTGTACCTTACACCGGACAACCATTTCCTTTGCTAAGAAAACCTTTCAAATCACTTTAAAAACCCAAAGATTTAGATGAACTCAAAATCTCTATTAAGCTGTCCAAGAAAGTCTGTAATGAGCCAGGCAATAAAAAGAGTCCATAATAACACCATTTTGTTCTCCCAGAACCATATTACTGCACATTTTTGAAATGTGAATTGGTTTCCTTTGTTATAAGAATAAGCTATGCATGTGAGCAGACAGCTCGGAGCAGCTCAGCTTTTGATGTATCCAATTTGCTCATGCCTCGGATGGGAACAGGGAACTCATTCAGTGCCCCACTCCTTTTTTTCTCTCTTCTCCTACAAACCCTTCTTTTGTTCCGTGTTTACATGTCTAGTTATTGCCTTCCAGTGGTGTGTGTGTGGTGGTGGTGAGAATGGAGTGTGTGTGTGTGTGTGTGTGGGGGGGGGGGGGGGGGGTTGGAATAGTTACAAAATAATTCTACAAGGAAACCAAGGCTGCAGGAACTAATCTCTCTCTCTCTCTCTCTCTCTCTCTCTCTCTCTCTCTCACACACACACACACAGTTTTGTTTTTTTTCTGTATCACATCAAATGGGGTCCTTAAAGGGCAAGCAGCATTTTGCTACCCGAAATCCTTTCCAGGCCTGGTAGTCTCCTTTCTAATCTGCAGAGTGATGCTTTTTAAGGAAGGCCAGAAAAGATGCTTTAATGTTGACTGTCAGGTTCGTTCGTTCGGTAGGAGAAGTCTTTGAGGGAATGTGGATGATCAGTAAAAGAGTGCTTGAGTTTTGGGTTCTATATCCAGGGCTGGCGTTGGGGGGTGGCACCGACCTGGGCCCCAACTCCGTCTGCCTTAGGTTGAAGGAGTCACAGGCTGAAGGCCAGCTTTTGGGTCTCCTCCCCAGTTTCTGCCCGGGGGCCCCTGAATGTCTAACACCAGCCCTGTCTGTATAGGTGATGAATGGCTCTGTGCTGACAGACCTGCTCTTTTCTTGCTGGTGGATTGTGTTTCTTGAGGACCGAAAACTGAAAATTTGTAAAAGTTTTGAATAGGCAAACAAGGGACAGGATATCTTTATCCAGGAAAATATATCTGATTATATTCAGTGATGCTAAATATCCTGACAAAACATATGCAGATAACATGAATGCTTTCTGTGGCACTGAATATCAACCTCTGTATTTTTATTGCCCGGACAAAGCAGTGGGTTAGTCAGAACATATGACACCTTCACATACAACAAACAGAACGATAATAGACACTACAGAAACATTACAATGTTGCAGTATTCTGTGGATGAGCTGCAGCCAACTCTGAGTAAAGCAACAAAGCTTTCAGTAGGGATGTCCTCTTGTTGGAAACAATTTCCCATCTTGTATTTATGTTACATTTCAAAATAAACCATTCACCCACAAACAACCACCACCACCACCATTACACTCGTCCTTCCCTACACCCCTTCCCGTGCACTCCACTCCATGGATAAATCCTTCTTATCTGTTCCCTTCTCCGCTACTGCCAACTCCAGACTTCGCGCCTTCTGTCTCGCTGCACCCTACACCTGCAATAAACTTCCTGAGCCCCTACGTCTTGCCCCATCCTTGGCCACCTTTAAATCTAGACTGAAAGCCCACCTCTTTAACATTGCTTTTGGCTCGTAACCACTTGTAACCACTCACCTCCACCTACCAGAGCCGGTGGTGGGCAGCGGGACTGGTGTTTGGGAGGTGGGGATAGTGCTGGACAGACTTGTACGGTCTGTACCAGAGCCGGTGGTTGGGAGGCAGGGCTGATGGTTGGGAGGTGAGGATAGTGCTGGGCAGACTTATACGGTCTGTGCCAGAGCCGGTGGTTGGGAGGAGGGGCCGGTGGTTGGGAGGCGGGGATAGTGCTGGGGAGACTTGTACGGGCTGTGCCAGAGCCGGTGGTTGGGAGGAGGGGCAGGTGGTTGGGAGGCGGGGATAGTGCTGGGCAGACTTATACGGTCTGTGCCCTGAAGAGCACAGGTACAAATCAAAGTAGGGTATACACAAAAAGCAGCAAATATGAGTTATCTTGTTGGGCAGACTGGATGGACCGTGCAGGTCTTTTTCTGCCGTCATCTACTATGTTACTATGTTACCCTCCTCTCCTCCTTCCTCTACACATTAATTGATTTGCTTACTTTATTTTTATTAGATTGTAAGCTCTTTGAGCAGGGACTGTCTTTCTTCTATGTTTGTGCAGTGCTGCGTACGCCTTGTAGCGCTATAGAAATGCTAAATAGTAGTAGTAGTACTAGTACACCCTTCAGGGCTGTCTTCCAGTTCCCAAGCCTTTCAACCAGATGTCTTGAATCTCCATGAAGGAGTGACCCTCTTTCATTTCAGCCTTAGTCATGCAGTAGTGGACAGTGGATCTGGCTGGCTGATTTTACAACGGCACCACCCTTGGGTCACCTGCAGCACTGTCTACTTTTGCATCTGTGTGTCAGGTGTTCAGCGCTGCGTGCGTCTGGTAGCACTATACAAATGCTAATAATAATAATAATCTGTGCAGCAGAAGCCATTAAAGACCCCCGTGCATTAGATTTTGCAGTTAGAGTGTCTCAATGCAAAACTTTAACATGTGGTAAGTGTAAATTTAACACAGCAACCGTTGAGGAGGAGGAGGGATGTGGCCAGCATGTCCTTTGCAGTTTCCAGGTACCTACATATAATATATGTAAACCACTTTGTGTGTATCACATACATAGTAGTAGATGACGGCAGAAAAAGACCAGCACGGTCCATCTAGTCTGCCCAAGACAAACTCAGATGTGTATACCTTACCTTGATTTGTACCTGTCTTTTTCAGGGCACAGACCGTATAAGTCTGTCCAGCAGTATTTCCCGCCTCCCAACCACCAGTCCCGCCTCCCATCACCGGCTCCGGCACAGACCCCCGTATAAGTCTGCCCTCCCCTATCCTAGCCTCTCAACCACCAACCCCTCTTCCCCCCGCCACCCAATTTCAGCTAAGCTTCTGTGGATCCATTCCTTCTGCACAGGATTCCTTTATGCCTATCCCACGCATGTTTGAATTCCGTTACCGTTTTCATCTCCACCGCCTCCCGTGGGAGGGCATTCCAAGCGTTCACCACATAAAGGTGGTATATCAAATGTATGGCCCCATGATTCCACAGCAGGGGTGTAGCTACCATTGAGTGATGGACCTGAGTATGACATTTCAGGCTGGCAAAAAAAAGTTTTTAAAGTTGTTTTTTTTAGGGTGGGAGGGGGGTTAGTGACCACTGGGGGAATCAGGGGAGGTCTTCCCCGATTCCCTCCGGTGTCCATCTGGTCAGTTCACGCACCTTTTTGAGGCTTGGCCGTAAGAAAAAAATGGACCAAGTAAAGTGGACCAAGTGCTCGGCAAGGACGCCCTTCTTTTTTTCATTATCGCTCGAGGACGCCCATCTGTTAGGCACACCCCAGTCCCGCCTTCGCTACGCCCCCGGGAACTTTGGTCATCCCTGCGACGGGAAGCAGTTGGGGACGCCCAAAATCGGCTTTCGATTATGCCGATTTGGGCGACCCTGAGAGAAGGTTGCCCATCTCCCGATTTGTGTCGAAAGATGGGCGCCCTTCTCTTTCGAAAATAAGCCTGCTAGTGTTCCATGCTGAAATCCAAGCATATTCTATAACAAACACACATAACTTAATTGGCTTAACAAACCGATCAGCTTTTTTAACAGCACTTAACAAGTAATAATGAGCACTAATTGGCAATAATTAGAATTTATATGCAAAACTCGTTAAACATATTCTGTAATGCACAGCACCTAAATTCTAATGTGCACAGCCAAAAAGGGGCTTGGTTATGGGTGGGGAAATAGGCGTTTCTTGGGCGTTCCAAAATTTACGTACATTATTGTAGAATATGTCCCTAAATCCAGTATTTATGCCACGTTTTCCTTGGTGTAAATGGATGCGTGTAACTCTAGGCACTGGATATCACCTAAGCGTATTCTATATACCACACTTAAATCTAGGCGCTGCTTATAGAATACGCTTAGGGGGGAATTTATTCCGTGTGGATTTTTAAGGCACCATATATAGACTGTAGCCCTAAGCATGGTACATAAGTACATAAGTATTGCCATACTGGGAAAGACCAAAGGTACATCAAGCCCAGCATCCTGTTTCCAACAGTGGCCAACCCGGCAAGATCCCAAAAATATACAAAACATTTTATACTGCTTATCCCAGAAACAGTGGATTTTCCCCAAGTCCATTTAATAACGGTCTATGGACTTTTCCTTTAGGAAGCCGTCCAAACCTTTTTTAAACTCCGCTAAGCTAACCACCTTTACTACATTCTGGGGCAACGAATTCCAGAGTTTAATTACACGTTGAGTGAAAAAAACTTTTCTCTGATTTGTTTTAAATTTACTACAGTTGATATAGCAGTTGATGTATACTAATCATTTTATTAAGTGCTTAGCACACTTTCCTAAAGAACCCCTAGATATGGCTGGAAGGAACAATTTTTTTATTATTGATTTATTTTTGCCTTGGGGTGCATTTGACAGCTTTTTAATTTTTTTTTAATTAGCATTTGTTTGTTTTCTAGTTTTGAATAAATGAAACAAACAAAAAAAAACATTTTTAAATCTTGAGAAACCAAGGAAACTTAAAATAATTTTCTGGTTGGTGGCTTGCACTATTTATTTGAGTAAAGAGACCTCACTTTTCAAACGATTCTAGTTATTTATGACTTTCGTGATTTCTTCGGAATCATGGGGAGGCATGTGACCAAATGCATGGATTATTGTGGGGATCCGCCAGGAAAATCCAGTAGGATGTCTTTGTCTTGTGCACATTTGAAGAGGATCCTTGGAAATTTACTGTGGATTTACTATTTGCACAGTCCACGGAAATTGTCAGTTCTACGAGCTGCTTTCTCAAAATAAATAAATAAAACCCACAAATCAATGAGCCTGCAAAGTACTTGAAGGTTTGGCAAATTTAGTTCCATCACCCCATTTTTAAGATGCTAGTTTATCCCTAATGCAGGGCTCATAGTACGAAACATTTTCCTATGGCTAAATGTTGAGTGAAAACTCTTAGTGTAACTAGACCTCATGGTGATATAATTGTGCCCCCATAGGTGTGTTGAATAGCACTCAGTTTTCTTCACGCTTAACTACACAGCTCTGAATGCTTCACTACACTTATAAGAGAAACCCCTTATGTAGAGAATCATTGAACAGAGAGACGTCTCTGCTTCTGAAGTGATCCCCGCAGCCCGGAAAGCAGATCTGTGCAGCTGCAACGCAAGTTAGGAATCCAATCAACCTTCTAAGGCTGGGTATTTTCTTTTATTTAATATTCAAAGTGCCAAGGCCAAAGAGTACAGGCAACTGTCAAGTATTACCGGAACTCACAGCTACAAAGTAGCGTTCATACAGTTCAGATTTTGCTGCGTATTTCGCCAACAAAAATAAAAGTCTCTGCCAGGATTTACAGGCAGTCCCACCCAGGCTCCAATCAGCTAACCAGAAGTACACAAACTCACCCCCCCCCCCCCTCCTGACACAGGCATATGGGACTCTTTTAACCCAATAACAGAGGACGGCTTTGACAAAATCCTGAGAGACCTTCGACCAACTACCTGCTCCCTCGACCACTGCCCATCAAAGATAGTGCAGCGCAGTGGTGTAGCTATGTGGGGCCTGAGGGGGCCTGGGCCCCCGTAGAGTTGGCCCTGGCCCCCCTGCCGACGATCCCCTTGAACCCCCCTCCCGCCACCAACCCTCCCCCGCCGTCGCCGCCCCCGCATCAGATACCTTGTTTGCTGGCGGGAGTCCCCGAACCCCGCCAGCCGAAGAGAGTCTTCTTCAGCGCCGGAGTAGCGCCTTCGTTCAACGAAGTTCCTGGTGTGATCAGCTGTTTCTGATGCCTTACATCCTACATGGGGCTATATGCACGGTGCAGGACGTAAGGCGTCAGAAACAGCTGATCGCACCAGGAACTTCATTGAACAAAGGTGCTACTCCGGCGCTGAAGAAGACTGTCTTCGGCTGGCGGGGTTCGGGGACTCCCGCCCGCAAACAAGGTATCTGATGCGGCAGCGACGGCGAGGGAGGGTTGGTGGTGGGAGGGGGTTCAAGGGGGTCGTCGGCAGGGGGGGGTCCAATGTGGCGGCTGGGGGGGCGGCTAAACAGTGCCCCCCCACCTCAGGCTCTGGCCCCCCCCTCCCGGCGAAGTCTGGCTACGCCCCTGGTGCAGCGGTGCGTCTTTTGCTAAAGAAAACAACCTTGCCCAGGACAAACTTGAAAGTTAATGGCCTTAAATTTACAGGCATTTCACTGATAAGGGACTGATAAAACACTGAGGGACCCTTTTACTAAGCCGCGCGTCTACGCGTGCCCAACATGCGCCAAAATGGAGCTGCCGCCCTACTACCGTGTGGCTCTTACGGTAATTTCATTTTTGGCGCACGTCCGATACGTGTGTCTGAGAAATATTGTTTTATTTTCGCGCGAGCGTAATGGACACATGCCAAGTGGCATTTGGTGCGCATAGCTCATTACTTCTCGGTTACCGCGTGAGTCTTTACCGCTAGGTCAATGGCTGGCGGTAAGGTCTCAGACCCAAAATGGATGCGCGGCAATTTTTATTTTGCCACACGTCCAATTTTGGCAAAAATTAAAAAAAGGCCTTTTCTACAGGCGCGCTAAAAAATGAATTGGTGCGCGCCCAAAACCCATGCCTACACTACCGCAAGCCGTTTTTCAGCATGCCATTGTAAAAGGGCACCTGCAGTTTTTTTCCTCCACGTCCTATATAATAATTCTCACCTCCAACGTTCTGACTTGCTGCCTGGGACCGTGGATCATTCTGAGTTGGTCTGCTAGGTTCCGTAGATCAGGCTGACATCACCGTAGCCATTATGATGTCAACTTCAGAACCCGGGGGGAAAAACATGCCTCACAGCTGATCCATGTCCAGAGGAGGGTCACTGGACATGGGTGGCTGGAGGGAGGGCAGGGGAGAGAGGAGGGTCGCTGGACTTGGGTGGCTGCAGGGGGGCAGGGGGTCGCTGGACATGGGTGGCTGGAGGGGGGGCAGGGGAGAGAGGAGGGTCGCTGGACATGGGTGGCTGCAGGGGAGCCGAGGAAAACCTTGCTAGTGCCCGTTTCATTTGTGTCAGAAACGGGCCTTTTTTTTACTAGTTATTATATAATTTACAGTGAAGGTAGCAGGTACCATTGTGATAGCCTGATTTATTTGGTGGCAATATAAGATTGAAGCAAGCTTAACAGCCAATTAAATATGCAGTTGTATATCTATGAATTAACATGTGTACTATTGACTTCCAAACTTTGAAAAAAAAAACGTTCTAGTGTGCATACTGTCAGAGAACAAATAGGTGACATGCACTTGAAAAAAAAATCCAAATATTGGGAAAAATGTGTTTGAAACACGTACAAACCAAACTTTCATAGTCCATGGACACTGCTACTCAATAGTTATTGAATGAAATTGAATCTTGTAGAAAACATCATCCCTCCGATATTCAAAGCATTTAACCGGCCAAGATTGGCACCTGGCTGGTTAAATGCCTCATAACCAGCTAGCTAGAGATATTCAGCGGGGGATAAGCCAGCTGTCTCCCACTGAATATCACCGGTTAATGGCCAATATCAACGACTATCCACCGATTTTTCAGCCCCACTTTAGTGGCTAAAGGGTCCTTTTACTAAGGTGTGCTTAAAAATGGTCTGCACTGGTGTAGTCGTGTGTATTGGATGCGAGCAGGTCCATTGTTTCAGCACACCTGCAAAAAAGGCCCTTTTTTGGCCAAAAATGTATGTGCAGCAAAATTAAAATTGGCACGCATCCATTTTGGGCCTGAGACCTTACTGCCACCCATTGACCTAGCAGTAAAGTCTCATGTGCTAACCAGGCGGTAGTGGTCTACGTGCATATAATGCCGATTACTGACTGGTTTCTGCCGCGTGCCAGAAAATTTTCGGCACGCTTAATGGTAAAAATAAGACGAGAAGAGTAGCTATACTGGGTCAGACCAATGGGCCATATAGCCCAGTATCTTGCTTCCAACAGTGTCCAATCCAGATCACAAGTACCTGGCAGAAATCCAAAGAGTAGAAACATTCCATGTAGAAACTCAAAGAGTAGCAAGATTCTGGAATCCCATAGAGTAACAAGATTCTGGAATCCCATATAGTAGCAACATTCCATGCTGCCAATCCCAGGGCAAACAGTGGCTTCCCCATGTCCATCTCAATAACAGATAATGGACTTTTCCTCTAGGAATTTGTCCAAACCTTTTTTAATCCTGTACTGCTATGGATTTACAGCCTGTCTCACTGACACAGACTACTCAATAATTACTATGGATTCTTTTGGATTCATATTAGATAAATTAAACCTTTATTAGAGGTGCTAAAATCTACAATGATTAAGATATATAAAATGGTTAGCTATATACACACAATGATTAGATATATAAACAATCATTACATCACTGGTCTCTACATCTAAGCAATGCTAAGGGTTCTTAGACCAGGAAAAGAAGCAATAATACACTATACATTCAATCATCACTGGTCCTTACATCATCCAGGCTCTTATCATCAGCTGGGGGGAGGGCCCATCACAGCGAAAGCCAGGAGCTTTTTAGACCAGGAACAAGTCCTCTGCACAGTACGTACATTACAGATGAGCTCCCGATTTCACTGAAAGAAACTCCCCTTTTTACTGGGCTCAGAACTCATGATAACACCCTCATCCTCCCCATCTCATCTGCCCGCAACCTCGGCGTCAACTTCGACTCCTCCCTCTCCTTCTCTGCGCATATCCAGCAGATAGCCAAGACCTGTCTTTTCTTTCTCTTTAACATCAGCAAAATTTGCCCTTTCCTCTCTGAGCGCACCACCCGAACTCTCATCCACTCTCTCATCACCTCTCGCCTTGACTACTGCAACTTACTCCTCACTGGCCTCCCACTTAGCCATCTATCCCCCTTCAATCCGTCAGAACTCTGCCGCACATCTTATCTTCTGCCTGGACCGAAATGCTCATATCACCCCTCTCTTTAAGTCACTTCACTGGCTTCCGATCAGGTACCGCATACCGTTCAAGCTTCTCCTACTAACCTACAAATGCACTCGATCTGCAGCCCCTCATTACTTCTCTACCCTCATCTCCCCTTACGTTCCTACCCGAAACCTCCACTCACAGGACAAATCCCTCCTCTCAGTACCCTTCTCCACCACCGCTAACTCCAGGCTCCGCCCTTTCTGCCTCATCTCACCCTATGCCTGGAATAAACTCCCTGAGCCCATACGCCAAGCCCCCTCCCTGCCCATCTTCAAATCCTTGCTCAAAGCCCACCTCTTCAATGTCGCCTTTGGCACCTAACCATTATACCTATATTCAGGAAATCTAGACTGCCACAACTTGACATTTTGTCCTTTAGATTGTAAGCTCCTTTGAGCAGGGACTGTCCTTTATTGTTAAACTGTACAGCGCTGCGTAACCCTAGTAGCACTTTAGAAATGTTAAGTAGTAGTAGTAGTAATGTTCAGAGTTAAGGAAAATTACAGAATGCTTCTCTGTTTAGGTAAACAAGCCATACTGTGGGAACATGGTCACATGCTTTCCAAGTTCAGGTGGCGAGGCTGAACTTCCGAAAACAAGAACCATCCTCCCCTTTGCATACCAAATTAATTCTTATCTTCCAACTTGTTTTTGTATTTACAAGGAAAGTTACTTTTGGTCAAAGACAGAAGATTTCAGAGTTCATTATCGATCAAAGCAGAGCTGAAAAGCAATCCTTTACATCTTCCATTACAAATCCCAGATATGCTAACCACTGTTACCACATCCTTAACTATTCCTTGAGTGAAAAAATGTTTCCTCCTATTTTTTTTTTAAGTATTTCCATGTAATTTCATTGAGTGTCCCCTGGTCTTTGTACTTTTCGAAAGAGGGAAAAATCGATTCAGGCATTCTACACCACTCAGGATTTTATAGACCTCAATCATATCCCCCACCCAGCCATCTCTTCTCCAAACTGAAGAGCCCTAACCTCTTTAGTCTTTCCTCATATGAGAGAAGTTCCATCCCCTTTATCATTTTGGTCTTTCTTCTTTGAATCTTTTATAACTCATGCTATATCTTTTTTGAGATACAGCAACCAGAACTGAACACAATACTCAAGGTGAGGTCACACCATGGAGTGATACAGAGGCATTACAATATTCTTGGTCTTATTCTGTATCCCCAAATTCATGGCCTTAGTGCACGGGAACGACCCACGTATACAGATGCTAAGGCCACATTTTACCGCAGTTTGGTAAAAGGGCCATAAATGTTTAAATATAAGGCGGCCATTTTCTTCTCTATGCAGGAGCGCTATGTGATATGTATCTTGAACCTCTTCCCTGAAGAAGAAAACGAAAATGGACCACGTTGGCAGAGGTTCTCCTCTGGTGAACAAATTGTAGCCAGTTAAGTGATGCAATACGTGATATACCTTAAGTTTTTGCATGGTTGTTGAGGATGAAGGTTAAATACACAGAAAGTTTTCAGAAAAACAAAATAAAATAAACGGATCGATGCCGATTTGCGCCACACCATTACTGCAAAGGAACGAAGTTTTCGCATGGTGTGTGCTGTGGTGCGGTATATTCTGATGATCCCCTTCTAAAAAAAATCTCTCTATATTTAAATTGATGTTGATAAGTCTTGACATAATAAACACTGACTGCGGATATGTAATTATTTAAGAGGTGTATTCTGGTGTTAATGTGTTTGGAACACTAGATCTGAATTTACATGATACTGGATCCCCGCACAAGTAATTTTTTAGATATAAGGCACGCCAATATCAGGTTACACTACTATTTAATAACAAAGAGCATCAGGAATTCTAAATGAAGGCACCTAGTTAGTAACCTAACCTCTCCAACGAGACACATTCATCTCTTTCTAATCTCATGTGCCAATCCGATAGGCAGATGATCAAAAAAAGACTCCCTTATATGGTGTGAAGCCCCGCCCAGCGCATCCTAGGATGCACTGGGCAGGGCTGGGTGCCGACATTTTACAGGCGGCACCAATGGAAGAGGAGAGAGGCCACCTCCCTTCTCCAACTGCAGGTAGGGGGGTGGGGAAGGGCTGCTAAACCACCAGGTTGGAGGGATTTACCCGCAGCCCACTGGGCCACTAGAGACAACGGTGGGTGGGGGTGGTTAGGGGGGCTGGAGACCCACCAGATCTCCAGCCACCCCTGAACCTGTGTCAGGGGGGGGGGGGGTCAGGGGGACCAGAGGTTCCCTGATCCTCCAGCCCCCTGTTGCTGAGGGAGGGGTGGGTCGGGTCGGGGTTCCTGCCGGGGCTGCTGCATTGGGGGGAATGGGGGCCAGCTAGCATACAAATGCATGCTGGACAGGGCTCACCATTCCTCCCCAATGGTCTGCAAACCCTAACTCCAGCTCCAAGCTGGCATAGGGTTTGCTGCGCCCAGAGAGCCAATTTTTGGCACGCTGGTCGCTGATCATTGGGGATGAATAGGTTTAGCATGCATTTGCATGCTACTTGTGCTAAGAGCCCTGTTTTGCATGCTAATTGCGTTCAGAGCCTGCGAGTGCATTGTTTCACACGCTCAGGGGCTCTGATCATAGGATGGTAGCAAACGCAGGCTCTAACGGCCTCTAGCGCCTGCGTTTGCTTCTGATCATTGTCCTATGAGTGCCCAGTTTTTTTGTCAATTGTTCATCTTGATGTTCACCTGGGATGTCCTCCAGTCCACTTTATCCCAGGACTCTATGGACTACAGATGAAGTTGTTTTTTTTACCGTTGAACACTGTCTTTCTGGTTGGCATCTCTGTGCCATAGTGAAATTTAAAGCTTTCCTTTCTGCAGTCCTTCAGATTTCATGAAAGCTCCAAAGAGCTATAATCAAAACCATACCAGTGCCACTTTAACCATCAAAACAACTTACTAGTCTAATACCACACGAAACGCATTGGTAGAAAAACCCAGAGCCTTCTAGATCTGAGGGTTGAAAGCTTTTACACCTGCAGGCAACATTTCAAGTTAGGAGAGCCCCCAGCAGATTTTAAAAGCATTAACTTAAAAGTCTGACTCTTCTCTTGCTACAGAATTTCCCCTTGCTACTGAAGTTAGATGTTGCTTGCCAATGAATTAAATGTTTAAATTAAGAATTCAGTGCAATATATTCCTAAAGATGCCTTTAGATAATGACCACTATTAAAATGAAGCTCTAGCCCTGTTTGAACTCCCATCTTATTAGGATCCTGTGACTGATGGAGGCCTGGAGTTGGTAATATTAATTTGTAACCGATCCCTTCCTTACTGGAACATTTACAGAGGTAGTTGAAAACTTACCTGCATTCCTATTCACCCCCAAATCACCGACATCAAGGAATATTTTTCAAAGTCTCTCTTTCTAGCCTTCTCATTTGCTTTACTTTCCACCAGGTTCATGTCACTTTTTCTACACTGTGGAAGTTATCATGTAAAGATCCTTATGCTGAACAGAACTTCTCAATTACTTGGGAACCTTCTTGCACTACCATAATTTATTCTTTACCATATATGTATCACATGGCATATATATATATATGTATCATGATTTGTTCCATATACACAATGTCCCATATATATTACCATGCATGTATGCTCCTTAATGCAATACCAATTGTAATTCTGTTACCCAGAAATGGCAACTGCCATTACGGCAAATGTAAGCCACATTGAACCTGCAAATAGGTGGGAAAATGTGGGATACAAATGCTACAAATAAATAAATAAATAAAACTCCAGGTGCTAAACAAGCCCCAGTACGTCGCTGTACGTAACCTGTAGGTGCTTCCACCCTCCCCCTTTTTTGCTGGTGTTATCATGCCATTTGCTGCAGTCCAGATAATTAAGGGGCCCTTTTACTAAGCTGCGTAGGCGCCTATCCAGCTCATTTTCAAAAGTGATCGCCGGCCATCTTCCGACACAAATCGGGAGATGGCCAGCGATCTCCTGAACCCGGCCAAATCGGTATAATCGAAAGCCGATTTTGGCCGGGTTCAACTGCTTTCCGTCGCGGAGCCAGCGAAATATCAAGGGGACGTGTCGGTAGGGTAGTGAAGGCGGGACGGGGGCGTGCTCATGAGATGGCCGGCTTCGCCTCATAATGGAAAAAAAAAGCCAGGCTTGACGAGCATTTCGCCGGCTTTACTTGGTCCCTTTTTTTTCACAACCAAGCTTCAAAAAGGAGCCCAAACTGACCAAAAGACCACTGAAGGGAATCGGAGATGACCTCCCCTTACTTCCCCAGTGGTCACCAACCCCCTCCCACCCAAAAAAAACCTTTTTTGCCAGCCTCTATGCCAGCCTCAAATGTCATACCCAGCTCCCTGATAGCAGTATGCAAATCTCTGGAGCAGTCTTTAGTGGGTGCAGTGCACTTCAGACAGGTGGACCCAGGCCCTTCCCCCTCTACCTGTTACACTTGTGGTGGTAAATGGGAGCCCTCCAAAGCCCACTGTACCCACATGTAGGTGCCCCCTTCACCCCTTAGGGCTATGGTAATGATGTAGAGTTGTGGGGAGTGGGTTTTGGGTTTTTTGGGGGGGGAGGGGGCTCAGCACCTGGGAGCTACTTTTACTATTTTTTTTTCATTTTTAGAAGTGCCCCCTAGGGTGCCCGGTTGGTGTCCTGGCATGTGAGGGGGGCCAGTGCACTACAAATGCTGGCTCCTCCCATGACCAAATGCCTTGGATTTCGCCAGGTTTGAGGTCGCCAGCATTATTTTCCATTATGGCCGAAAACCGATGCCGGCCATCTCAAACCCGGTGAACTCTGACATTTGGCCAGGCCCAAACGTATTAGCAAAGAAAAAGATGGTCGGCCATCTTTTTCGAAAATACGGTTGGCTCCGCCCACTTATGGCGCCGGCCCCGGAGATGGCCGACCAGCTATTTGGCTGGCACCGTTCGATTATGCCCCTCTATGCGCACCCAAAGCACATCAATTTTGAGTTACCACGCGGGAACCGCGTGGCCCTTGCGGTAATTTCATTTTTGATGTGCGTCCGCTACGTGCGCCAAAAAATAATTATTTTCTAGCACGTGGCAGAAACCGGGCAGTAATCATCATTCTACGCACATAAGATGATTACTGCATGGTTAACGCATGAGGTCTTACTGCTAAGTCAACGGCTGGTGGTAAGGTCTCAGACCCAACCTGGACGCACGTCAATTTTTATTTTGCCACTCGTTCATTTTTGGCGGAAATTTTAAAAAAGGCCTTTTTTACAGGTGCGCTGAAAAATGGATCTGCGCACACCTAAAACACGTGACTACACTAGCGCAGCCCATTTTTCAACGCACATTAGTAAAAGGGCCCCTTAACATAGCGTTCTATTCCAAAGGCAGCTGCATGTTTCCCCTTACTGAACTGTATTTATCAGATGCCTTTCATTTCAAATTTGTCTTTTCTTATTTTCCGAGAACTCGTTCAGTTCTCTATTGGGGACTATTTCCCGAAGTTTGAGGCTTTTGTTCCCATCATGGCGCTGTGATAGAAACCATTTTGGTAATCCTAGTGCAGTGGCATAAGCCTTAAATCCTGGGGCTGAGACACAGAGTTAAGTAGTCGGTGTACAAATAGCAATCGATAATTCTATCTTTCCAGATGTTGTGGGTTATGCCACCTCTGTGTGCTGCTCCATCTTCAGAGAGGGCCATGAATCCTAATACTGCTTTCTCTGTAGCTATAGGATTCTCTCCTCTGTGTAATTTGCACTGTGGCACCTCAAAAGATGAGAAAAAATGAAGCACTTCTCTCAGAGTTTCAGACACTGAGCACTTTTTTTTTTCTGTTTATCAGAGGTATTTTAGATATGACTTTCGCAGCCATGAAGCCTGTCTCTTCTAAAGCTGGTCAAATTATTAATTTGTTGGCAGGAGCAATAGAGTACAATAAAATCTTTCCTCCAAACCATATAGCTTAGCCTAGCTTAGCCTAATTAAACTGTTGTTTTGACAGGCGCTTAAGCCAGAATGAATGCCTGTTGACACACCCAAGGCAAAAATGGAGCACAGGGCTTCTAGATCATTCCTCCTGAGCCCTACTGTAATTATGCGACTGAATAAACCCAAATTATCCCTATCATTAATTATTAACTCTGAATTCACAGATGTAAAATCCCGCAGGGACTTAAACACCTAACATGACAACTCTATTAGTCCCAGTCTCACATGCCAGTTCCAGTGGAACCAATGAGAATAGCCACAAGGGGTCACTATAAGTAGATCATGGTAATATGCAGTGACGGCCAAAAGCATCTATCTCTACTTGGCGACCACCCGAGATCACAAACTTTGGGTTACAAGTAAAACTAGGCATGCACGCGTTAGTGATGGTCAAATTCATGTCACCTATGACGTTCCAGCCTTGCGATCCTCAACCTGCGAACACACATTTATTTATTTATTTATAGCATTTATATCCCACATTTTCACACCCACGGGCAGGCTCGATGTGGCTTACATCAGTCTGAAAGACATACATCAAACAGGCAATAAGCAATCAAGTACATTGAAGTTGAAGAGGTTAGGGAGTAATTACAGAGGAGAAGAGAAGGAGAAGGGCAATAGGGTTCAATAAGTCGTTATGATAGCTACAGTTCAGGAGTTATGGATAGAAGGAGGGACTTTGGCGTAAGCTTTTCCAAATAAATTTGTCTTGAGAGATTTTCTGAAAGTCAGATGATCATGAGTAGTTTTTACAGATTTAGGTAATCCATTTCACAAATGTGCGCACATCTCATTGTGTACATCTCGCAGACTATAGGGGGTGCGTCTATAACACAGCACCTATGTTCTGTAGCTTCTGTTCTATACAGGAACGTGCCTACTGTCCTTTATAGTATAAAACCATAAGCAGGCGGATTTGCATAAACAATTATGCCAGCCATAGAGCTGGAACCTATTGGGCAGATATTGAAAGTGTCTCGCTGCTTTACTGGACAGAGCCACTTAATATCCCCATAGACCACCCAAACAAAAAGTGGGAAGGTCAAGGGCGGCACTGGGGAGGAGCCCAGAGGTTCTTGGCTTACAAGTCACCGTATTGGAGAGCTCCAATACGGTCGATGTTAAACAAATCCAATTAGAATCAGGGTAAGGCAAGGTAGGGGTAAATGGGAACAATAAATGTCAAAGATCTAAGAAATAACATTGTCTTTTAAATCAGTGCAGAGTTGAGGTTGCTAATCAGAAACAGCAGGGTAGGCCTTACAAAACAGATAGGTCGTCAAAGTTCGCCTGAATTGTAGATGGTCATGTATCGTTGTCACTATTTTTGGTAGTGCATTCCACATTTGCGTACTTAAATAGCTAAAATTGGACACGTAGGTTGTCTTATATTTAAGGCCAATGCAATTAGGATAGTGAAGATTCAGATAGGTACGAGATGAACTGATACTATTTATGGCTAGTAGATCAATTAGGCCAATCATGTAACCAGGGGCATCACTGTAGAGTATCTTGTGTACTAGAGTACAAAGTTTGAAGGTAATGCGGGACATGATAGGGAGCCAAAGCAGTTTCAGGCGAAGAGGTGTAGCACTATCATATTTTGTTTTGTTGTATATCAATCTGGCCGCTGTGTTCTGGGCAGTCTGCAGTTTTTTCAGAAGCTGGACCTTACAACCATTACAATAGTCCAAATGGCTTAGTGCCATTGACTGCGTCAAGTAGCGGAATATTTCCCTCGGGAAGTAGGGTCTCTTATACGCTTAAGTTTCAGTGCTGGCACTCACATAGCTAAGTGGTTTAATTTGGGACAGTTCTGAGTCCCATAAATGGCAAAAACAGATCAAGATCAAGGCTGGAGAGAGCTTCAATGGCAACTTCAGTAGCTGGGAAGTAGGAGCAGTGATGGGCAGATTTCTACAGTCTGTGCCCCAAAATTGGCATGGAAAGATAAAGATTAAGTATGCCAGTGTTTAATCATGAAGAAGTTGACAATGTGCAGAGTGCTAGATTCAACTCTGGCCACCTTGATGGGAAGACTGGATGGACTGTGCCGATTTCTATTTGCTGACATTTACTATCAGGTTACATGTAGGCCTCAATGTAGATAACTATCTGTCTGCATGTCTCTCTCAATCTAAGAGAAATAAACAGTTAGGACAAGATACATAACAACACAAGAGTAGCCATACTGGGTCAGACCAATGGTCCATCTAGTCCAGTATCTTGTTTTCCAAACAGTGGTCAAGCCAGGTCCCAAGTACCCGGAAGAAACCCAAATCATGGCAACACTCCAAACTACAAATCCCAGGGCAAGCAGTTGCTTTGCCGTGTCTGTCTCAATAGCAGACTATGGACTTTTCCTCCAAGAATTTGTCCAAACCTTTTTAAACCCAGATACGCTAACGGCTGTTACCATATCTTCCAGCAAAGAGTTCCAGAGCTTAACTATTCGTTGAGTGAAAAAATATTTCTTCCTGTTTGTTTTATAAGTATTTCCATGTAACTTCCTCGTGTGTCCCCTTGTCCTTCTACTTTTGGAATGAGTAACAAATCAATTTACTTCTACTCGTTCAGCACCACTCAGGGTTTTGTAGACCTCAATCAAATCCCCCTTCATCCGTCTCTTTTCCAAGCTGAAGAGCCCTAACCTCTTTAGCCTTTCTTCATACGAGAGGAGTTCCATCCCCTTTATCATTTTGGTCGCTCTTCTTTGAACCTTTTCTAATTCCACTATATCTTTTTTGAGATACGGTGACCAGAACTGATTGTAATACTCAAGGTGCGGATGCACCATGGAGCAATACAGAGGCATTATAGTCTTTTCGGTCTTATTCACCATATCTTTCTAATAATTCCTAGCATCCTATTTGCTTTTTTGGCCACTGCTGCACACTGAGCAGAAGATTTCAGTGTATTATCTACAACGACACCCAGATCCTTTTCTTGAGTGCTGACTCCCGAGGTGGAGCCTAGCATCAGGTAACTATGATTTGGATTATTCTTTCCAATGTGCATCACCTTGAATTTGTCCACATTAAATTTCATCTGCCATTTGAATGCCCAGTCTTCCAATTTCCTAAGGTCTTCCTGCAATATTTCACAGTCCACACGTCTTTTAACAACCTTGAATAGTTTTGCATCATTTGCAAATTTGATCTCCTCACTCGTCGTTCAGATTTCCATATCATTTATAAATATGTTAAATAGTACTGGTCCCAGTATAGATCCATGCCCCTCTTACGGTGCTGTGGGGGTCTTCGTGGCACTCTTGATACCTTGGCGTGCTCTTGTCTCTATGGCAGATGCCTGTCATCAATTTTTTAAGCAATGTTCATTAAAATGGATACAAAAACCTATTACTAATGGGGCAACCAATTTTGCATTCTGACTTTTAGGATCCAAATAATTCAGAATCTAAATATAAGCCAAAATGTGCGTCTAAACCAAACAAAAAACTTTTGCCTTGCACATCCTTATGCCACACAATCAACAACCCTATTTCCCTCAAACACTTCGATATATACATATTCTGCTATTGAGATAGACGTGGGGGAAGCCACTGCTTGTCCTGGGATTGATATGGAATTTCTTTACTCTTTGAGATTTTGAATGGAATGTTGCTACTCTGGGACTCTGCCACGTCTTGTGACCTGGATTGGTCACTGTTGGAAACAGGATGCTGGACTTGACGGACTTTTGGTCTATCCCAGTGTGGCAATACTTATATACTTACTAGTAAAAAAAAAAAAAAGGCCCGTTTCGTAAACAAATGAAACGGACGCTAGCAAGGCTATAGGGAGAGTGAGAGTGTGTATATGTATGTGTGTCTGTGTGTGACACAGAGAAAGTGTGTGTGTGTGTTTCTCTGTATGAAAGAGAGTGTGCAAGGGTAGGGTGAAAATGAAGAGACAGCAGTGAAATTTTACATAGGACGGCTGAACCATTTGAGGCGTGTTTGTGTGTCTGTGTAAGAGTGTGGCCAGTATTCTCAGTGGAGGAGGGTAGTTAGTGGGGTCCCGCAGGGGTCTGTGCTGGGTCCGTTGCTTTTTAATGTATTTATAAATGACCTAGAGATGGGAATAACTAGTGAGGTAATTAAATTCGCCGATGACACAAAATTATTCAGGGTCGTCAAATCGCAGGAGGAATGTGAACGATTACAGGAGGACCTTGCGAGACTGGGAGAATGGGCGTGCAAGTGGCAGATGAAGTTCAATGTTGACACGTGCAAAGTGATGCATGTGGGTAAGAGGAACCCGAATTATAGCTACGTCTTGCAAGGTTCCGCGTTAGGAGTTACGGATCAAGAAAGGGATCTGGGTGTCGTCGTCGATGATACGCTGAAACCTTCTGCTCAGTGTGCTGCTACCGGCTAGGAAAGCGAATAGAATGTTGGGTGTTATTAGGAAGGGTATGGAGTCCAGGTGTGCGGATGTTATAATGCCGTTGTATCGCTCCATGGTGCGACCGCACCTGGAGTATTGTGTTCAGTACTGGTCTCCGTATCTCAAAAAAGATATAGTAGAATTGGAAAAGGTACAGCGAAGGGCGACGAAAATGATAGTGGGGATGGGACGACTTTCCTATGAAGAGAGGCTGAGAAGGCTAGGGCTTTTCAGCTTGGAGAAGAGACGGCTGAGGGGAGATATGATAGAAGTGTATAAAATAATGAGTGGAATGGATCGGGTGGATGTGAAGCGACTGTTCACGCTATCCAAAAATACTAGGACTAGAGGGCATGAGTTGAAGCTACAGTGTGGTAAATTTAAAACGAATCGGAGAAAATTTTTCTTCACCCAACGTGTAATTAGACTCTGGAATTCATTGCCGGAGAACGTGGGTACGGGCGGTTTAGCTTGACGGAGTTTAAAAAGGGGTTAGATAGATTCCTAAAGGACAAGTCCATAGACCGCTATTAAATGGACTGGAAAAATTCCTCATTTTAGGTATAACTTGTCTGGAATGTTTTTACGTTTGGGGAGCGTGCCAGGTGCCCTTGACCTGGATTGGCCACTGTCGGTGACAGGATGCTGGGCTAGATGGACCTTTGGTCTTTCCCAGTATGGCACTACTTATGTACTTATGTACTTATGTGTGTGGGTGCGTGTGTGGGTGAGATACAGTGTAAGTGTGTGTATGTGCGTCTGTGTGAAAGAGAGTGTGAAAGGGTAGGGTCAAAATGAAGAGACAGCATTGTAATTGTACATAGCACAGCACAAACATTTGAGGCAATTCTTGCCTTATCTCCACTGCCGCCCCCTCCATACCCAACGATTCGTTCCTTGTCTTCCATCCCCTCTGTGTACCGTGTGTATGTGTGTGTGAGAGAGAGAGAGAGAGAGAGACAGAGAGAGAGAGAGGTGCTAGCAGTGCCTGTGATAGTGGCAGGTCAGTTGCTCATTATAACCAGTTAAGAGTGAGAGTGTGTGTGTATGTGCTGGATTTTTTCCTTCCCTCATATGCCCTCCGTGTCCGTTGTTTGTGTGGAGAGCAGAGATCTATATGGTCCTTTTAGCGTTGCTGTTGACATCGTGTAGCAACTGCGTGCTGCTGGTTTTCATTGTTCCGCGATGTGTCTTATGTCACGTTCCGTCGCTTAGTAACGGGTTTGCAATGCGATTGGTTGTCATTGGTCTGCCCTCGACGTCATGATGTTTTACGTGGGGGGCGGGGCCAACACTCATGGGCGAATTCCTGGTTTCACCACCATGCATTTAGAACGTTGGGGACTTGTGGAGGCTTCAGAACGTTGGAGGTGCGTTTTATATAGAGAGATGTACTTGGGATTCTAAATGGAATCTTCCTACTCTTTGGGGTTCTACATGGAATGTTGCTACCAGTTGGGTTTCTGCCAGGTACTTGTGACCTGGATTGGCCACTGTTGGAATCAGGATGCTGGGCTAGATGGACCATTGGTCTGACCCATTATGGCTATTCTTATGTTCTTAGCCACAGACACATTTTTTTGCATGCTTCTTGGACACCCCATAGATGCTCAAACACAACCATGCAAACTCACATTCAACATACACCATACAACCACTTAAACAAATTTCACACAAAAATGGGAAATGTACACTTTCCAGCTTGTAAGTGTAAATCTGGCAACTTTCAGAGAACAAAGAATTAGTCCTGTTTCTTCTTACATTATTTTTTGTTACATTTGTACCCCGCACTTTCCCACTCATGGCAGGCTCAATGCGGCTTACATGGGGCAATGGAGGGTTAAGTGACTTGCCCAGAGTCACAAGGAGCTGCCTGTGCCTGAAGTGGGAATTGAACTCATTCAATCTTTCAAGCTTTCACCTGAGAAAACTTTCTGTTCTGCTAATTTAACATCAAGATAATTAACGATCACAGTCCTCCACACACCGCCAAGGACACTAAGGTCCTCCCAAGGACTTTCACTAACTACAGCCTCTCCAAAAGACATTACACGATGTGATACCCACAAGCGAACCTTCTCTGGAGTAGCCCCCACACTCTGGAATGCATTGCCTGAAAGGCTCCGCTTAACACAAGACTATCTCTACTTCAGGAAGCAGGTGAAAGCTTGGTTCTCCAACCAAGCCTTTAAAGGAAGAAGTAAGTAACTTGTTAGTCTCACTCACACACACAAGGATTGATTCGGGCTACACATACTGCAGCAGGACATATTTATCCACTCCCACCCTAGCTGAGATAATATTTGACCATCTCTCTGACCTCATGTGCAACTTCCTTCAAATCAGTCACCTCACTTTCTAATTCTTCCTACTTTCTTACTCATCTATATGTTACAACTTTGCCTTACCCTTCACTACCAATTATAATGTTCTATTACGTATTGTGTTGTCACTGCAAGTAGTATACCATGCCATACTTTGTATTGTTACTTGAATATTTTTACTGCTGTAATTGACTATTGCTCATGTTTGATCTATTCTTCCTGTACACCGCCTTGAGTGAATTCCTTCAAAAAGGTGGTAAATAAATCCTAATAAATAAAGAAAATAAAGAAACTGAAAGTCTCATTATCTTGTATCACCCTAAATTTTGTAGAAAATACAACTCATATTTAAGCCTAGTCAGATTCTTGGTTAAGCAGAGCAAATATCCATGAATGAGTTTAATGTGTCTTAGGTCAAACTGTGCAGAATATGCACTGAATAAATTCCATTACCATATTTTTACATGAGTCAACAAACAATACAGCTATTAAAGGGGAATGAATCTTTCCCTCCACGTTTGTTGAAAATGCTGAGCATGCTGTCAGTGATTGTGAATCAGAGGCTGGAATCTAAACATGCTGTGACATACCATGAAAATTATGATTGATCCTATCGCTTTTTGTCAACTCAAAATGACCAATCAAAATCCAAACCCAAGGCTATGCTACTGACTGAAAACATAGGTTCATTCCCCAAGCCAGCCAGGGCTCTGGATGTTCCATGCCAAAGGTCCATCAAGCCCAGCACCCTGCTTCCAACAGTGGCCAATCCAGGTCACAAACACCTGGCAAGATCCCAAAAAAGTACAAAAAATTTTATACTGCTGACACGAGAATCCAAGATGGCTGCGCTCTGTTAAGACGCTGTGGATCGATTTTCCTGTTATAAGAAAATGCCGAAACGACGAGGGAGAATAGCGGCTAGAGCCTCCCCGCTACCTCCCCCCTTACCTGGTCCTATTGACCGTTTTTTTCGACCACAAGGAGTTGTTCAACAAAGCGGAACGCCGCCGGTAGGGAATGCCGGCGATAGGGAGATATCGGCTTCCCCCGGCTTAGAAACCACTCTGAGCCCCGCTGCACGTACTCCGCCTCCCCAGCCGATTGGTGCGAGTTCCTTCCTCTCTGGATCGACGGGGTCCCTCTTGGAAGGTGCTAGGGGCCCGGAAGACCGTCGTGAGGAAGCTTCAATTCTATCTGAGGAGGGACTGGAGGGCAGTTTGCCCATGGAATCGCCGCGGAACGAGGGGAGAGGAGCTGAGGGACAAAGTGTGAGCCATGACCAGATGTCTGAAAGGTGTGTACTACCTAAAGAATTAGTAGTTAAACCAAGGGAAGTGACTTTAGACGCTTTATGGGATTTAGTATCTAACCTGGGACAGACTTTCTTGAAGCAGATTAATGAAGTTTCACCAAAAATAAAGACTTTGGAAATTGACTTGCAAAAAAAAGAGGAAGATATCAAGGTTTTGAAAGATAAAGTTGATAAAATGGATCATAAGATTAAAAATTTAGAAGGACTACAACCTACAATGATAAAAGACTTGACAAACCTCAGATATAAAATGGAGACTTTTGATAACTATACTAAGAACCATAATCTGAGATTTGTTAATTTTCCTAAAATACAAAATGTTGCTCCTCTTGAAATGTTGAAACGATATCTACGGGAAGTTTTGGATGTGCCGGAACAGAACCTACCACCGTTTTCTCAAGCGTATTATGTCCCAGGGAAGACCCTGAATCAAGTTGCCGAAAATCCTATAGACATATCTCTCTTGCTTGAAACTTCTGATTCTGAATTAGCAACAGCCGCCACTTTGGTGGCGACTGTTGCATTATTGCCTGACAAGGATTGGATTTTCCGTTTGTTTTTCCGTAATAAACATAAAACTTTTTTAAGTTTTAAAATCTTCCTATTTCCAGATGTCTCTAAGGAGACAAGACGACGGAGGAAACAATTTTTGCTCCTTAGGCCAGAAATTCTGCACTTGGGGGGTACCTTTTTTTTAAGATACCCCTGCAAGTGCATAGTACGGCTTAGGGAGAAGAAATACGTATTTACAGAACCTGTACATGTATCAACACTTATAACCTCAGTAAAAAGCGAGAAGCATTAAATATAGGAACTTCTCCACTTAACAGAGTATAGAATCCTGTATGTTTTCCTTTATATTTCTCTCCCTTAGATTTACTGAAGTCTTGGATCTCAATTTATGGACTTGAGTGTCATTTATCCTTTTGAGAATGTAATTTTATTTTCTCCTTTTTCCTTTGATCATTGTATCAAATTTAGTTTGATGTTGACACTTTTCCAACACAAGATGTTTCTTGTATATATTGTTTAACTAATAAATATAAATTAAAAAAAAAAAAAAAATTTTATACTGCTTATCCCAGAAATAGTGGATTTTCCCCAAGTCTATTTAATAACGGTCTATGGACTTTTCCTTTAGGAAGCCGTCCAAACCTTTTTTAAACTCCGCTAAGCTAACAGCCTTTACTACATTCTCTGGCAACCAATTCCAGAGTTTAACTACACATTGAGTGAAGAAAACTTTTCTCCAATTCGTTTTAAATTTACTACATTGTAGCTTCATCGCATGCCCCCTAGTCCTAGTATTTTTGGAAAGCGTGAACAGACGCTTCACATCTACCCGTTCAACTCCACTCATTATTTTATAGACCTCTATCATATCTTCCCTCAGCCGCCTTTTCTCCAAGCTGAAGAGCCCTAGATACTTTAGGCTTTCCTCATAGGGAAGTCATCCCGTCCCCTTTATCATTTTCATCACCCTTCTCTGCACCTTTTCTAATTGCACTATATCTTTTTTGAGATGCGCTGACCAGAATTGAACACAATATTCGAGGTGTGGTCGCACCATGGAGCTATACAAAGGCATTATAACATCCTCATTTTTGTTTTCCATTCCTTTCCTAATAATACCTAACATTCTATTTGCTTTCTTAGCCGCAGGTACACACTGAGCAGAAGGTTTCAACGTATCATCAACAACGACACCTAGAACCCTTTCTTGGTCCGTGACTCCTGAAGTGGAACCTTGCATGACGTAGCTATAATTCGGGTTCCTCTTTCCAACATGCATCACTTTGCACTTGCTCACATTAAACGACATCTGCCATTTAGATGCCCAGTCTCCCAGTCTCGTAAGGTCCTCTTGTAATTTTTCACAATCCTCCCGCGATTTAATGACTTTGAATAACTTTGTGTCGTCAGCAAATTTAATTACCTCACTAGTTACTCCCATCTCTAGGTCATTTATAAATATGTTAAAAAGCAGCAGCCCCAGCATAGACCCCTGGGGAACCCCACTAACTACCCTTCTCCATTGGGAATACTGACCATTTAACCCTACTCTCTGTTTTCTATCTTTTAACCAGTTTTTAATCCACAATAGAACACTACCTCCTATCCCATGACTCTCCAATTTCCTCTGGAGTCTTTCATGAGGTACTTTGTCAAACGTCTTCTGAAAATCCAGATACACAATATCAGCCGGCTCCCCTTTATCCACATGTTTGTTCACCCCTTCAAAGAAATGTAGTAGATTGGTGAGGCAAGATTTCCCTTCACTAAATCCACGTTGACTTTGTCTCATTAATCCATGCTTTTGAATATGCTCTGTAATTTTGTTCTTAATAATAGTCTCTACCATTTTGCCCGGCACCGACGTCAGACTCACCATATTAGCAGCAACTGCCTCATTCTAAATAATGTTTTTTTTGTCTATAGATGATTAACAAAGTGAGGAATCCAGAATGAACCCCAGTACTCGTGATTCATTTTCCACATTAAATACCTGCTTATCGGACAGTGTCAAAGTGTCATTTAATGCATCTTAGTAACTCTAGCTGTACATTTCTTGAAATTTGGACAGATAGATGAAAGATGAACAGACTGAACTTCTAAAGACGCACTTTTTCAATATGTTGGAAAGGGCTTGAAATGCTTGCCAACACTGCTTAGCCCAGCAGTTCATTTAAAGCAATATCATACAGGCCCAACTCCATTGGACTCATCGGAGAAAATGCAAACTAGAGATTTATCATTCCCGGTGGAAAATCACTATCATAATTAGAAGAACATAAAGGAGAATGCTTTTTGTGATGTTGGACCTGTACCAGTAATCATGAATATAAAATAGTAAAATTAGGATAATTCATTTATACTATCTCCATTATGATGGCAGTAAAATGTCAGGTCACGTTTCAGCTAGACACGGAAATATGGCTTGGATGGCTGAGTTACTCAGCATTCATCTTCATACCTCACTAAGTGCCCAAGGGCATTTTTGTAAAATAGGTCAAGTACTCTTGACGGATTCTAAATATAAATGGGGTAATAGTTTAACCCCACATTCAGCGTTAATTCCAGGTGCTGACCGTGACATTTAAACTTGTATCTGGATATTCAGTGCCAGGTCATACTGGATGGCAGTGCTAAGTATCCGGGCATAAGGTGGGTGCTGGATGTTGTTCAGATACCACTGTTTTCCAGGGCTGGTACCCGGGTAACTTTCTGGACAAGTTAGAACAGCTATTTTGTACAGATAGGGTATAATTCTCTACAGATTGCCTAAATTTATATCAGTAATTTGTTGGAATGTAATTGTATTTTACATGCATTGCCTGTCACCTATTGTTTCTCTGTGATTACTCTGTGACCTCTGATGTGAATTACTTAGAGAGGTCACATAGCTATGCAACTTCCTGTGGGGGTTAGATGCAGCACATGGAGCACATGGAGCTCATGATCTCTCCTAACCTGAGAGGATCTATGGTGGTGTGAGCATCCATTACCATCTAAGCACATGGAAGGAGCTGATAAGACAAATGTATAGTAATATGTATATATAAGCCTGTCTGATTATAATCTAACTACAAACTGTGAGTAAACAGATGTTTTGTTACTTCAACTTTAAAGTGACTCAGCAGTGAATTATTCAGGGGTGAATGAGAGAGAGATGAAGAAAGAAATTAACATTTCTAAAGCTGAAGCTGTGTGTACTAAAATCTGCTAATTATTTACTACAAATAATCCAACAAAAGGGTTATGGGCCCAGGGCCCAGGAATTGAAAAAGAAGAGAAATATTACCAGGCAGAAAAAAAAAGGCCACATTTTTCTCTTAAGTTTTAAAGGAAAGATTCAGTCTGTCTCTCTCTCCCCCCACACAGCAGACAGAAGGCTAAGAAAATGGCTGAGGGAAGAAATTCACCATTTTTCTATTCTCTCAAGGTGCCTAGATTAACTGAGTTTAATTATCGGCAGTGGGAACTAAGATTCATATGTCTCCTTCGAGCAAAAGGATTAAATATATGCTTAGACCAAGACAGAACAGCTGAAAATATGGCTGAATGGGACAATGCAAACTATTATGTGAAGTGCATGCTTTTGGAAGCTCTCTCAGAGAAACAAGCCATATTAGTGGAGGGAAAAGATACACCAAAGGACATTTTATATAAACTGAGAACTATGTATGCAACTACATATGCAAAGCAGCAACCAATTTGGTTGGCAGAGTTGAATGAAACCAAATTAAGGGATAAAAGTAAATGTAATGATCACATTATGCATCTTATGTCTTCATTTCAAAAGCTAGAACTTTCTGGAATTCCCATGTGTGATGCATTGAAAAGAGCATTTCTTTTTACCTCACTATCAAAGAAGTTTGATGTTTTTAGGTCTGTAAATGAGGCCATTGAAGGGCAATCTTTTGAACAGACAACATCAAAACTAAGGCAGGAATGCATAATAAATGATTCTGAGGAGATGTGTTCTCAAAGCAAGTCAGAGAGAAATGAAACAAATTTCTTGGAAAAGAACAGAGGAAGGCGGAGCTATGGGAAAACTCCACCCAAGGGCAAGCTGATTTGCTACTCATGTGGAAAGGAGGGACATGTATCTAAATGGTGTAAGGAAACACAAAACACTCCCTCTAGCTCACCTAAGCCAATGGAACTAAAGAATTTTCAAACCAGGAAATGTATGAAGGACAAAGATAAACACAAGGGCTTTCTAATGGCAGAAAAATCTTTGACTATGGTAAATAATAATTCAAATGAAAGTACTTGGATTTTGGATTCAGGGAGCACATGCCATTTAACCAATTGTAAGGATTTCTTTCAGGAAATGTGTCCAGAGGAAGGTATTCTTAAAACTGCAAACGCAGGGACTGCTAAGATCCAAGCAAAAGGTATTGGATTCTTAAAATGCAAAGTGTCTAATGAAGTTAAAGAAATTCCTGTAAGTGATGTCTTGTATATTCCCCAAGCAGTTTGCAATATGCTTAGTGTATCTACATTAGATAAGAAGGGATTTGTGATTCATTTTGAAAACAGTAAGTGCACAATCTCTAAAAATGATGAAGTGTATGCTGAAGCTTTTATGCATAATGATGTTTATAAACTGAGCATTTCAGGTGAAGCCTCACATATGGCGCAAGTAAGGAAGAATGATGGTAAATGTAGTCTGGAAATCTGGCACCGCCGCCTGGGACATCGTGATTCTAAGGTGATCCAGGATCTTTACAGTAAGCAACTGGCCACCGGCATTCAGATAAGTGCAGATGCTGGTAAAATGGAGAAATGCATAGACTGTGTTACTCAAAAAGGTGTGAGACCCTCATTTCCTGCATACACAGGAAATAGGAGTAATAAAGTGCTGGACTTAATACACAGTGACTTATGTGGACCGTTTAATATCCCATCATTGGGAAATAACAGATTTGTGCTAATATTCTTGGATGATTTCTCTAGATACTGTGTGGCCTATTTGCTGAAAGAGAAAAGTCAAGTCACAGACATGCTGAAGAAATACGTAGCCATGGTGAGCAATAAATTTGAAAGAAAACCAAAGGTTCTTCAGACTGACAATGGTGGTGAGTTCATTTCACAAAGCATGCGCACATTTCTAGAACAAGAAGGCATTCAACATATCACAACAGTAGCTTATACACCAGAGCAAAATTCTGTTGCAGAGAGAAAATTTAGGTCACTTGTGGAAATGACCAGATGTATGCTGTCAGATAGCAATCTCCCTAAAAGACTATGGGGGGAAGCCATTCTCACAGCAGTGTACCTACAAAATAGAATGCCAACTAAAGGCGCTGAGCGCACACCACATGAGACATGGCATGGTAGGAAGCCAAACCTGTCACACATAAGAACATTTGGAAGTACAGCATATGCTCATATACCAAAGCAAAGAAGGCATAAGCTGGATTCCACAACAGAAAGGGGCATTTTAGTTGGCTATGCTCCAGGACACAAAGGATATAGAATTTTGAATCTGAAAACTGGCATTGTTGGCATAAGACATGTTACATATTTTGATGAAAACAAAAGGGTTGATAAAGGCTGGATTATCCCAGATGAGCCTTATCATCCAGAATATGAAACTAGAACCATAATAGACATGCCAGTGTATATAAATGCCATACCAAGGCAGATGTCTGAAAGCAACTCACCTGTATCTAACGAGGAACAGGCAGAGGAAGCAGACACAGAAGGGGAATCAATTGGAGAAGGACTCTCAGATATAGAGGATGCAGAAAGGTCAGACCAACCTGTAGTCAGACGCTCATCCAGGGAAAACAAAGGTGTTCCACCCCCAAGACTGTCTTACCTAACAAAGTCAGCAGAAGCTCAAGAGCCCTTAACATGGGATGAGATTGAGAAAATGCCAGCAGAAGAAGCTGCTGAATGGCGTAAAGCTGCACAAGAAGAAATTGATGCATTGGATAAAAATAATACTTGGATTCTTACAAAATTACCTCCTGGCAAGAAAGCTATAGGATGCAAATGGGTATTCAAGTTAAAAAGGAATGCACAAGGAAAAGTGGAAAGGTATAAAGCCAGATTAGTGGCAAAGGGATATCTTCAAAAATATGGAGAAGATTTTGATGAAGTGTTTGCACCTGTAGTGAAACACACGACAATAAGAACACTTCTGAGCATTGCAGTCTCAAAAGGCATGCAAGTCAACCACATTGATGTGAAAACAGCGTTTCTTCATGGAGAAATAACTGAAGACTTGTACATGGAACAGCCAACAGGTTTCATAAATACAAAACAAAGACAGCTAGTGTGTAAATTAAACAAAGGTCTTTATGGATTAAAGCAAAGTGCAAAATGTTGGAATGATAAATTGCATGAAATATTGACAAATTTAGGATTTAAGCAAGGTGAAGCAGATAAATGCTTGTACACTAGGTGCAGAAATGGACAATATGCATACATTTTAGCTTTTGTTGACGATCTGCTCATTGCAAGCAAAAGTGAGCAAGAGTACAAGGACATTGTAAAGTGTTTAAACCACAATGTTGAGATAAAAGAACTGGGTAATGTGTCATACTATCTTGGTATAGAAATTGAGAAACAAAATGATGGTTCTTATCTTCTAAGCCAGAAGCAGAAAATAAATGAGCTTATTGAAAGTTTAGGTATGCAAGATGCCCAAGTTGTAAGCACTCCCATGATCACTGATTTTCTGAAGGATGAAACAGTAAGAGAACCTTTACCAGATAACATCCAATATAGATCAGCCATAGGTAAGCTTTTATATCTAGCTACCACATACAGGGCTGATATAGCAAATGCAGTAGGAATTTTGAGCAGAAGGGTCAGCTCACCTACCAAATCAGATTGGACTGCAGTTAAAAGGATGGTAAGGTATTTAAAGGGTACCATTGATTGTAAATTAAAGATTTCAGCCAATAGTAATCCAAAACTAATATGTTACTGTGATTCAGATTGGGCAGGGGATCATTCTGATTATAAATCCACAAGTGGATATGTGTTTATGTATGGAAATGTACAAATTTCATGGGCCAGTCATAAACAAAGTATTGTGAGTTTGTCTTCTACAGAAGCTGAATACGTGGCCGTATCGGAAGCGTGCAGAGAACTGATGTGGATTGAAAAACTTTTGCTGGATTTTGGAATAGCTGAAAAGAGACCAATCCAGATAATGGAAGATAATCAGAGCTGCATCCGACTGTCACAGAATGACAAGGTTCAGTCACGCACCAAGCACATCGCAACGAAATACCACAACGTGCGAGAGTTGGCGAAAGAAGGGGTCATCAGTCTACACTATTGTCACACCAGTGAGATGACAGCTGACATCATGACCAAACCGTTACCCAGAGAACATTTTGTGAATCTGCGTATAAAGCTTGGACTTTGTATGAATAAATAATTGCATGACAGTTATGCATGAGAAGGGGTTTGTTGGAATGTAATTGTATTTTACATGCATTGCCTGTCACCTATTGTTTCTCTGTGATTACTCTGTGACCTCTGATGTGAATTACTTAGAGAGGTCACATAGCTATGCAACTTCCTGTGGGGGTTAGATGCAGCACATGGAGCACATGGAGCTCATGATCTCTCCTAACCTGAGAGGATCTATGGTGGTGTGAGCATCCATTACCATCTAAGCACATGGAAGGAGCTGATAAGACAAATGTATAGTAATATGTATATATAAGCCTGTCTGATTATAATCTAACTACAAACTGTGAGTAAACAGATGTTTTGTTACTTCAACTTTAAAGTGACTCAGCAGTGAATTATTCAGGGGTGAATGAGAGAGAGATGAAGAAAGAAATTAACATTTCTAAAGCTGAAGCTGTGTGTACTAAAATCTGCTAATTATTTACTACAAATAATCCAACATAATTATGTGTGCAATTCTCTTTTTAGACTAGCGTAAGTCATCAGTTATGCTCCTAACATTAGGTGAGAGCACCTATGCTATCTCAATAGTAGGTGTAACTGACAGTATTCTAGGTATGTCCCTGACCTGCCCATGCCCCTCCCAGGTCCACACCCCTGACTCATCCATGCTTCTCCCAAATCCAAACCCCTGATTCTCCCAGGTCCACGATAAAGGTCCACCTCCCGGAACCTCCCAACCCTTCAATGTCCAGGTAGCCCTCCTCTAGGCCTACCTGTACCCTGGTGCTCCAGCGGTGGTGATTGAGGGCAGGAGCACGTTGAGGCGCCATTCTAAAATGGCTACCATGACCTCTTGCTGCAGCTCTCGTTACTCCGTGTAGTATCGTGAGCTGTCACAAGAGGTCATGGCAGCCATTTTAGAATGGTGCAGCAAGGGGCAAGAATGAGGGGGCTGTGCTCCTGCCCATAACAATGCAGCTGGACCACCAGGGATGCAGGTAGGTCCAGAGAGTGCCGTAGAGTTCTTGCCATGGGCTAGGGGTAGGGGAGGGCAAGGGGGTCATTGTTGGGGGGGGGGGGCGGAGGCAGGAGGGAGCTTGAGGGGTCCTTGTTTTAAAAAAAAGTTATGTGGGTGCCAGCCCAATATTCAGTCAGCATCTGCATTGCTAAGTGGCCTTATTTAGGACAGCTTTTGAGCTGTCCTAAATTAAGCTGCTTAGCTATGTGGGTGCTGGCACCAAATATTGCCAGCACCCACATAACCACGGGCTCCTCCCCAGTACCATCCCTGACCTGCCCACTTTTTAGTTGGGTGGTCTGTAGGGATATTCAACTGCACTCTAGTTAAATGCTGCTGAATATCCCCACTTAGGCCTGCTTAAATCATTTTGAATATCAGCCGCTAAGGAGGTCATGTGCTAATGGTAAATGTGCGTTCCATTTTGTAGCTTCCCACTATTGCAGAACATTTGTGTCCATCAACCAGCAGGTGGAGCTAGAGAACTGAAAACTGAGCTAAGACTTATTGCTCTAGGCATCCAATCCAGCTCCTCAGTATTCTCTACCTCCAGCAGGTGAATGGGCACACTTTTCAGCCTCTGGTTCTGAGTTCTTTGCTCCTGGTTCAGTTAGTCAACTGGTCCCCAGATGAGCTTTGAGGGTGACTTGAGTCTGCAGTCATAGTTGGAGGTAAAAGAGATGTGTTGCTATTTAAAGCTAGAAGCATTGCGTTCTCATGGTGTTGCAGGCAAATGTTTGAAATGTCAAGTGCTGTGTTAGACCAGAAGGATGACCTGCTGGTTCTCTCTCAGGAGGTGAGACTGCCATACCTCACAATGGCTTCATCAGTCCTGAGTTACGAGGTCCTTGATAGATGGAATACCCAGCAACTGTAACAATCCTTGAGAGACGGTGAAAAATCATAAATCTCATGTTGAAACCCTCTGCTCAGTGTGCTGCGGTGGCTAAGAAAGCAAATAGAATGTTAGGTATTATTAGGAAAGGGAAATGGGACTTGATATACTGCCTTTTGGAGGTTTTTGAAACTACATTCAAAGCGGTTTACATATATTCAGGTACTTATTTTGTACCAGGGGCAATAGAGGGTTAAGTGACTTGCCCAGAGTCACAAGGAGCTGCAGTGGGAATTGAACTCAGTTCCCCAAGATCAAAGTCCACTGCACTAACCACTAGGCTACTCCTCAAAAATGAAGATGTTATAATGCCTTTGTATCACTCCATAGTGCGACCGCACCTCAAATATTGTGTTCAATTCTGGTCACCGCATCTCAAAAAAGATATAATGGAATTAGAAAAGGTACAGGACAAGGGCGACGAAAAAGATAAAGGGGATGGGACAACTTCCCTATGAGGAATGGCTAAAAGGTCTAGGGCTCTTCAGCTTGGAGAAAAGGCGGCTGAGGGGAGATATGATAGAGGTCTATAAAATAATGAGTGGAGTTGAACGGGTAGAAGTGAAGCGTCTGTTTACGCTTTCCAAAAATACTAGGACTAGGGGGCATGCGATGAAGCTACAAAGTAGTACATTTAAAACAAATCGGAGAAAATGTTTCTTCATGCAACATGTAATTAAACTCTGGAATTCGTCGTCAGAGAATGTGGTAAAGGAGGTTAGCTTAGCGGGGTTTAAGAAAGGTTTTGCTTGCTCCCTAAAGGAAAAGTCCATAGACCATTATTAACATGGGTTGGGGAAACTCCACTGCTTATTTCTGGGATAAGCAGCATAAAATGTATTGAACTCTTCTGGATCTTGCCAGGTACTTGTGACCTGGATTGGCCACTGTCTGAAACAGGATGCTGGGCTTGATGGACCTTTGGTCTGTCCCAGTGTGGCAATACTTATGTACAACTCACAAATGCCCAAGATACATCTTTCCAGCTCTTTATCACCCTAATCTATTTTCTCTATGTGTAGGGCTCCATGCTGTTGATTCCTTGCTAGAATTTTATTTATGTTTTTGTGAATTTTTTAAAATCTGATTTTCCATGTAAATACTCAAAATGGAGGACATAAGAATTAGATAATAGAGATAAGTTGTTATTTGAAGCTAGAATTGGAAAAGGTGCAGCGAAGGGCGACTAAAATGATAGAGGGGATGGGACGACTTCCCTATGAAGAAAGACTAAGGAGGCTAGGGCTATTCAGCTTGGAGAAGAGACGGCTGAGGGGAGACATGATAGAGGTATATAAAATAATGAGTGGAGTGGAACAGGTGGATGTGAAGCGTCTGTTCACGCTTTCCAAAAATACTAGGACTAGGGGGCATGCGATGAAACTACAGTGTAGTAAATTTAAAACAAATTGGAGAAAATGTTTCTTCACCCAACGTGTAATTAAACTCTGGAATTCATTGCCGGAAAATGTGGTGAAGGCGGTTAGCTTAGCAGAGTTTAAAAAGGGGTTGGACGGTTTCCTGAAGGACAAGTCCATAAACCGGTACTAAATGGACTTAGGAAAAATCCACAATTCCGGGAATAACATGTATAGAATGTTTGTACGTTTGGGAAGCTCGCCAGGTGCCCTTGGCCTGGATTGGCCGCTGTCGTGGACAGGATGCTGGGCTTGATGGACCCTTGGTCTTTTCCCAGTGTGGCATTACTTATGTACTTATGTAGAAGTAGCCTAGTAGTTAAAGCACTGGCCTGACAAGCAGTCTTCAGAGTCATATTTGGAGGTCTTCAGATCCCTGTCTCTGGAGCTCTGTGAGTTTACTTCCTCCCTCCCTTCACCTTTCCCCTGTTTTCTGTGGAGCTGTCCTTTTCCAGCACAAGACCTTACCATGAGAATACAATGCTAATAGTTTTCTCTCTGATGTTAAAAAGCTGCAAGTTCATTTTTATTAACAATGACCTTTTGAGAGTGTGTAATTAATTATGTCTTTTGAAGGCTTGTTCTTAGGATGTCTGGCCGGTAAAATATTTAATCCTTGTTCAGCCAAATAGCTCAGCAAAGCTGATCAAAGTTATAAAATACAAAATCTGACAAGGTACATCTTAGGTATCTATTCAAACCCCTTTTTGTCTCACTCAGGACAATTTCAATCTCTGTGCCTTGTGAAAACCAAGGAGTGGATATTCAAAGTGATTTAACCAGGGAGGAGAGGCTCATGCCTTGTTGGGTTAGCTAAATAGAGTGCATTCATGTGTGTTCTGCCCCCATATTCATGGAGGCAGGGTATATTGTGATGTATATTTAATATGAGTATTATTTCTATTTAATTGTATTGTGTGTAGTAGATAGCACTGTATTAGGACTGTGATTGACGCCTTCAGGCTTATTTTCGAAAGAGAAGGGCACCCATCTTTCGACAAAAATCGGGAGATTACTACTACTACTACTACTATTTAGCATTTCTATAGCGCTACAAGGCGTACGCAGCGCTGGGCGTCCTTCTCTCAGGGTCGCCCATATCAGCAAAATCGAAAGCCGATTTTGGGCGTCCCCCACTGCTTCCCGTCGTGGGGATGACCAAAGTTCCCGGGGGCGTGCCAGAGACGTAGCGAAGGCAGGACTGGGGCGTGCCTAACAGATGGGCGTCCTCAAGCGATAATGGAAAATAAAAGGGCGTACACATGCAGGACGTCAGACTAGAACAAAGCCTTGCGCAGGATTGGGAAGAAGAGAACCTCGGCTCAGCTGGCGGGGGTTGGGGTCCCCCGCCAGCAAAAGTAGGCGACGGCGGGTTGGCGGCGGGAGGGGGGGGGTCGAGAGGGTCGTCGGCAGGGGGGTCCAGGGGCAAATCTACCCCATACTGGCTACGCCACTGGTTTACGGTTATTTCTTTGACCGTCTTATTGATCCCTAATGCTGCTTTTACACTGATGCTGCAGTATTTATGCCGAACTGATGCCATTGTGTTTCTGAGTAGTCTGCATTGTCGTGTCTTTGAAATTATGTATGTTAACTTGTTACCCTCCTTAGATAAAGGCGGGCTATAAATGAAATAAAATGAAAAATGAAATGAAATAAAAATAATATTTTATTTATTTATTGCACTTGTATCCCACATTTTCCCACCTCTTTGCAGGCACAGTGTGGCTTACAAAACATCATGGATAATGGAAATGAAAAGGGAATAGGCATTTGGTGTTACAGGAGGATGTTGGATTGCATGGTAATGGAATACATGATAGTAATATAACAGAAGGCATTATTAACATTTCTATAAATATATAAGAGTATCACATGATTTGATCTTTGTGGTATATCTTGTCGAAGAGATGGGTCTTTAGTAGTTTACGGAAGTTGGTCAGTTCATAGGTCACTTTTAGGTTGTGTGGCAATGCGTTCTAGAATTGCGTACTCATATAGGAAAAGGTTGATGCGTGCATTAATTTGTATTTTAGACCTTTACAGTTAGGGAAATGAAGATTAAGGAATGTGCGAGATGATTTTTTAGCATTCCTGGGTGGTAGGTCTATCAAGTCTGACATGTAGGCTGGGGTATCGCCATGGATGATTTTATGTACTAGGGTACATATTTTGAACGTGATACGTTCTTTGAGTGGGAGCCAGTGTAGCTTCTCTCGTAGGGGTTTTGCACTTTCGTATTTTGATTTTCCAAATATGAGTCTGGCCGCCGTGTTCTGGGCTGTTTGGAGTTTTTTGATTATTTGCTCCTTGCAGCCAGCGTAGAGTGAGTTGCAGTAGTCTAGATGACTGAGTACTAAAGATTGTACCAGATTCCGGAAGACGGTTCTTGGGAAGAAGAATGGTCTTACTCTTTTTAATTTCCACATTGAGTGGAACATCTTTTTGGTTGTGTTTTTCGCGTGATTCTCAAGTGTTAGGTGCCGATCAATGGTAACTCCAAGAATTTTCAGGGTTTCTGAGATTGGTAGATTTAGTTTTGGTGTTTTGATGGTGGTGAATATTCAGCACTTAACTATACATTACCACTGAGTATCCACCCTGACTGCCCTGGAACTCTCCAGTAAGTGCCAGGGTAGTCTGGGGGCAGAGTTTGTATTTCTGCAGGCACCCCTATAGTCAATCCCACTGCTCGCATAACTAACCAGCATGTTCTAATATGCCTAATTCGCTATGTGTTTACGGCACTGATTTTCAACCGTATCTGGATATCCAGGTTGAATTTAGCTACCAGCTGAAAATTAACCTATGAATGTTTTGTGCTTGATTAGAAAAAAAAAAATCAATTTGTTTGATTGGTGAAATATGGATTCAGTGTCACACTAGGCAACAGAATAGCATCGAGTCTAATCTACAAGGACAAAGACCAAATTAATGGCAACATGAAAATTCTATAAAGACTCTTTGTAATCCTGCAACATAACTTAGGTGCTTTCATTTTTTTTTCTTTTACATTTCCTTTACACAGCAGCCAAGGTTAGGACAAAAACAGAGTTGACTGCAGCATAAAAGCATACAACCTTCCAGGCTGTTCAAACCAAAAAAAGAACAAAAAAAATCTGTGTAGTAAAAGAATAAAAAATGTGGATAATGGCTAAAAGGATTAAAGAACAGTAAACACTCTGTACTTGAAATAATATACTTGGGTGTAGTAGCCATATGTGTGAGAATCTTTAGGATACAGCCATTTCCTCTTAAGGACACTCCTTCACAGTGTCAGAATGCTTAAAGCCCACCTCTTCAATGCTGCGTTCGGCACCTAACCCTTACCGTTCAGTGAATCCAGACTGCCCCAATTTGACTGCCCCGATCGGACCGACCGTTCACTTGTCTATTAGATTGTAAGCTCTTTGAGCAGGGACTGTCTCTCTTTGTTAAATTGTACAGCGCTGCGTAACCCTAGTAGCGCTCTAGAAATGTTAAGTAGTAGTAGTAGTAGTAGTAGTAGAATCCCCTTAAAACTCATAGTCCCGCCCAAGGGGGAAGTGACACAGGAGGGGTGGAGCCAGGAGGGCATGATCCAGAAAGTATAAAAGCTCTGGATACAGGTTAAGGAGGCCCAGAGCAGAGTTGCCAGGGCTGCGGGTTTCTCACCCAATTGGGCTCCTCTCCACGACCCGCTACGGCTTTTTCACGCCGCGTGCGGGTTGCGGGATTTTGGGCGGCTTTTTTTGCCCCGCCGCGATTTTTTTGCCGCTGCGGTTTTTTCGCCAGCCGCGGCCAATAGAAGCCCCACGGAGGCGAGCTTAATGACATCATTTGTATGCAAATGGCCTCATTAATATTTATTAATGATGTCATTCATGTGCAAATTGACATCATTAATATTTATTAATGATGTCATTCATATGCAGATTTCTTTGTGCGGTTTTTGGGCTGGTTTTGGGTGTGGAAAATTTTTTCCATCTGGCAACACTGGCCCAGAGGGATCCAGCAGTGTTTGATGCATATGTGCCTATTCCTCTACTACATATCTGGGAACTGCAACCACGACAGTCAGGTAGGCCACGTTTGGCATGGAGCCTTGCAAACTGGCATCTTTCACCCAGTTAAGGCAGGACATGATATGAGAGTGAAGGGGGGCAGACTCAAGAAAAATGTCAGGAAGCATTTTTTCACGGAGAGAGCGGTAGATACTTGGAATGCCCTCCCGCGGGAGGTGGTGGAGATGAAAACGGTAGCGGAATTCAAGCATACGTGGGATAAACATAAAGGAATCCTGTGCAGAAGGAATGGATCCTCAGAAGCTTAGCCGAGATTGGGAGGCGGGGCTGGTGTTTGGGTGGTGGGGCTAGTTCTGGGCAAGACTTCTACGGTCTGTGTCCTGAAAATGGAAGATACAAATCAAGGTAAGGTATACACAAGAAGTAGCACATATGAGTTTATCTTGTTGGGCAGACTAGATGGACCGTGCAGGTCTTTTTCTGCCGTCATCTACTATGTTACTATGTATGAGTATGTCGGACTGTAAAATCCACAGACTGGTTCATTCCACACACTGGAGTTTGCGACTGCTAATGCATCCCTCATTCCTTAACGCAACCAACGCTTATAAAGCAAACAAACCCTGAAAGAACATAAAGCACCCCCAAACAACACCAGGATAAACATGTCCTACAAGCCATGGAGGGAACGTACTGTGCTCATCAATTCCTGTTTTACCAGAATGCACCTTTTTACAGATTGATGCTCCAAGGAGACCACACACTGATGAATAAAAAATGAACTAAGAACTATGGCTGTGATTATTTGAAGTACTCTTGTTGGAAACCTTATTACTAGCACTGTGCAGGGACTCTGTTTCATTTACAAGGCAATACATGCACAGTGATAAATGAACCATGTGGAGAAGATGATGGTAGAGACTTTTAACCTCGACTGGTTGACTATGTTTTGCCAGAATTGATGATTAAGTACAATGGTAAACACTGCTCTTTTGAAAAATGAGCTGACAGCGTGCGCCTTGCTATCGAGGTACCGTCAACCCATAAGTCAGTTATTGGGAATAAAAAGACTGAGACCTCACATGGAGTGCTGTGTCTGGAGGCTGTGCCTTCTGCAGTGGAGACAGTGAAGAATAAGGTCTACTGAAATGATCACGCACAGTTTCATCAATAGCCATATGAAATGAGACGTGAAATAGTGCACACACATTATTAGAATACTAGCACCTGTGTGCACGATTGCCACCAATAATTGGCAGTGATGTGTAAATGTGCTAGATTCTATTCTCTGAACAGTGCACCTAAATCGAATAGGGCAGGGTTCCTCAAATTAAGTCCTCCAGTTCCACAACCCAGCCTGATTTTCAGGATTGTCACTCAATGAATATGTATGAGATCTATTTACATTCACTGCTTTCATTGCATGCAAATAGATCTCATGCATATTCATTGTGGAAATCCTGAAAACCAGGCTGGATTGTGGACCTTGAGGACCGGATTTGAGGACCTCTATTATAGGGTTTTTTTTTTCTCTATAGGTCAACTAAAATTAGGTACCAGAATGATGCATGCTAAGTGCAAATTATATAATTTTATTTATTTATTTGTTGCATTTGTATCCCACATTTTCCCACCTATTTGCAGGCTCAATGTGGCTTACATTGTTCCGTCATGGCGATCGCCATTTCCGCAGTGAGAGATACAAGTGGTATTGCATTAAGGATCATGACTGACATTGTAGATTAAGCAGGTAAGTATAAAGAATCCAGATTCGGAATGAGAGATAGAGTGGTATTGCGTTTAAGTTCATTTGTGGTACAGTGGACTTTGGTAGTCAAGTATAGAGAGTTGGGTTTTATCTAGTTCAGGCTTGAGTTTCGTTGTCTGGTAGTTACCTCTCGTTACCTCTTGTCTTGACTATTGCAACCTTCTCCTCGCTGGCCTCCCGCTTAGCCACCTATCCCCCCTTCAATCTGTCCAAAATTCCGCCGCACGTCTTATTTACCGCGTGAACCGATACTCTCATATCACCCCTCTCCTCAAGTCGCTTCACTGGCTCCCGATCCACTACCGTATACAGTTCAAGCTTCTCCTATTGACCTTCAAGTGCACTCAATCTGCTGCCCCCCATTACCTCTCTACCCTCCTCTCCCCGTATGTTCCCACCCGTAACCTCCGCTCTCAGGACAAATCACTCCTATCTGTACCCTTCTCCACCACCTCTAACTCCAGACTCCGCCCCTTCTGCCTCGCATCACCTTATGCCTGGAACCGACTTCCCGAGCCCATACGCCATGCACCCTCCCTGCCCATTTTCAAGTCCTTACTCAAAGCCCATCTCTTCTCCCTTGCTTTTGACGCCTAACCACCTTCCCCATTCCTGTTACCTACACTGACTACGTAGTCTGTTACCGTTAGATTGTAAGCTCTCTTGAGCAGGGACTGTCCCTCCCCGTGTTTAAACTTGTACAGCGCTGCGTAACCCTGACAGCGCTATAGAAACGCTAAGTAGTAGTAGTAGTAGTAGAAGTTAAGATGTATTGTTTTGGTATACCTTTTTGAACAGGCTGGTCTTCAGTGATCTCCGAAAGTTAGTTAGGTCGCGGATTTTTCTCACGGCAAGTGGTAATGCATTCCATAGCTGCATGCTTATGTAGGGGAAGCTGGATGCATATGTTAATATATATTTTAGACCTTTGCTGCTAGGATAGTGGAGATTCAGGAATGTGCGTGCTGATCTTTTAGTGTTCCTGGGAGGTAAGTCTATGAGATCTGACGTGTAGACTGGGGCCTCTCCATAAATGATTTTATGCCCCTCCCAAATCCATGCCCTTCCAAGTCCATGCCCCAACTCATCCATGCACCTCCCAGGTCCACGTCCTGATCCACTCATTCCCCTCCTGGATCCATGTCTTGATGAGCCCATGCCCCTCCCAAGTCCATGCTCTGACTCGCCCATTCCCGGGCTTGCCCATGCCTCGACCCACCCATGCCACTCCAAGTCCATGCCCCAACTCATCTGTGCACCTCCCAGGTCCACGTCCTGACTCACCCATGCCCCTCCCAATCCACGTCCTGCTCTGCCCATGCCCCTCCCAGGTCTATGCCCCCTTGCAGTTGCGTGTTCTAGATTTTGTGCACATAATTTGCAAAATGCCAACAAAGGGCAATTATGTATGTAACTGATAATGATTGAGAATTATCACCAATTATAGCCAAAAATTGGTTGCTAATATCACTTAGCAGCTAATTATTATATATAATTACACACATAATTGACGCTATTCTATAAGTTCTGTGTGCAAATTTGGGTGTTGTGTGTAAAATTGTGTGTAAGTTTATAGTGTTAGGGGGATAATGCACAACTGCAAGGGGGTGAAGAACTTTCGTGCACGAAAGAGGAGCGGGACTTGAGTGTGATCATATGTGATGATCGTAAGTTGACCAAACAGGTAGAAAAGGAGATGGTCAAAGCTAGAAAGATGTTTGGGTGCATAGCGAGTGGAATGGCCAGTAGGAAAAAGGAGGTGATGGTGTCCCCGTACAAGACTCTGGTGAGACCTCCTTTAGAATATTGTGTATCATTTTGGATACCACATCTTCAAAAAGATATAAACAGGATGGAGTCAGTCCAGATGGCAGCTACTAAAATGGTCAGTGGTCGTCTTCATAAAGCACATGGGGACAGATTTAAAGAATTTGGATTGTATGTGGAAATGGATAGGGAGTCAATGAAGTGACTTGTGAGAAGGCTGGTATGAGCATAGCGATACTGGCAGAATATAAGTTGTGCAGCAGAGTTTTGAACAGATTGAAGGGGAGGGAGATGGCTTAGTGGGAGACCTGTGAGATGCAAGTTGCAGTAGTCTAAGCAAGAGGTGATAAGAGTGTGGATAAGGGTTTTGGTAGTGTGCTCAGAAAGGAAAGGACGAATTTTGGTGATATTGTAAAGGAAGAAATGACAGGTTTTAGCAGTCTGTTGGACATGTGCAGAGAAAGAGAGAGGAGTCAAAGATGACCCCAAAGTTACAAGCTGATGAGATAGGAAGGATGAGAATTTTATCCACAGAGATAGTGAATGGGCGGAAGAGGGGATGTGGGTTTAGTGGGAAAGATAAGCGACCACACCTGGAGTATTGTGTTCAGTTCTGGTCGCCTCATCTCAAAAAAGATATAAATGAATCGGAGAAGGTGCAGAGAAGGGCGACAAAAATGATAAAAGGGATAGGACGACTACCCTATGAGGAGAGGTTAAGACGGCTAGGACTCTTTAGCCTGGAGAAAAGGCGGCTGAGGGGTGATATGATAGAGGTGTACAAAATAATGAGTGGGGTAGAGCGGACAGATGTGAAACGTTTGTTTACACTTTCTAACAATAATAGAACCAGGGGACACAAGATGAAATTAGAATGTGGTAGGTTTAAAACAAACCGGAGAAAGTTTTTCTTTACTCAGCGCGTAGTTAGACTCTGGAACTCATTGCCGGAGAAGGTAATGCACCTAGCTGGCCTTGCTGAGTTTAAAGGGGGTCTGGATAGATTCCTGAAGGAAAAGTCCATTGATCGTTATTAAATTTGGGTTTTTGCCAGGTTCTTGGGGCCTGGATTGGCCGCTGTCAGAGACGGAGTGCTGGGCTTGATGGACCTTGGGTCTTTTCCCAGCGTGGCGGTGCTTATGTGCTAATATTGGCCATGTTTAGTTTCAGATGGTGGTGAGACATCCAGGCAGCAATGTCAGACAGGCAGGCTGAGTCTTGGGCATGGATTTCTGCTGAAATTTCCAGTGTGGAAAAGTGTTGCCACCTAATCACCGCTAAGCTTCTTTGGATCCCTCCCCCTCCCCAAAACAAACAAACAAAAAACAAGTAGGCTTGGGTTTAACCATGTTATGAGCACCCAGCCTACCTATTTATCATTTAAGGAGCATTTTATAGAAAAGTGTCAAAATGGACTCAAAAGAAGACAGGACCTTTTCTAGTTTCCGAGGACTAGAGTTGGTCCTTTCATCTGACTTCTGTTCGAGGGGGAAGGGTGAAGGGGGGATTAGATGGTTAGAAAAACTCACACGAGATACTCTATGACATGTTCTTGCTTATAGCACTGGAAACCACTCTCAGCACTGGCATACCAAGTCTTAACGAGTGCCTGTCCACTAGGTGGCCTGCGTTGACGATAAGGACACAGGGGTTCATGTCGTGGCACTAAATAGCTACTGCTCCATTATCTACTGCAGATGGATCCCGGATTTGAAACGGACTTTTTAAAGGGACAAGAGAGCCCCTCACAGCCCTGCTGCCTAGCTTCCACTTACAGCCATCTGCCTCACCATAGATCATCCTATTAGTGGAAACTAGAATTGCTCTTAGTAAAACAGCGTGTTAAAGGATTTCACAGTAAAAATGCTTTAGTACATTGTTAGGAATTGATTGCTGTCTGCCGATCTATTTATTGTTGCATTGAGGGATTGTGACAAGGGAATTAATGTTCATTGTTTAACCTTTTATGTATTATATAAGGATGACATTATGCCAGTGAATAGATGTATTCATATATCATCTAAGACCATCTGTTCAAAGATCTTTCATTGTAGTTTGTATATTTACAATGAAACCCATAAGCCTTACAAATGAGATAAGATTAAACACATTTTCTAGCATGTACAGTCAATTATGAAGGCAGTTAACATTAGTGGACAAGATTTAATAATCAAATTATTAATTTATTATTAATAATTATTAATCAAATTACATTGGCTTCCCATCAAAGTGAGAATCACTTTCAAATTATGTACCTTTATCTTTACATAGTAACATAGTAGATGACGGCACAAAAAGACCTGCACGGTCCATCCAGTCTGCCCAAGAAGATAAATTCATATGTGCTACTTTTTTTATTTGTACTGTCCTCTTCAGTGCACAGACCGTATAAGTCTGGCCAGCCCTATCCCCGCCTCCCAACCACCAACCCCGCCTCCCAACCACCAGCTCTGGCACAGACCGTATAAGTCTGCCCAGCACTATCCCTGCCACCCACCACCGGCTCTGGCACAGACCGTATAAGTCTGCCCAGCACTAGCCCCGCCTCCCAACCACCAGCTCTGCCACCCATTCTAGGCTAAGCTCCTGAGGATCCCTTTCTTCTGCACAGGATTCCTTTATGTTTATCCCACGCATGTTTGAATTCCGTTACCGTTTTCATCTCTACCACGTCCCGCGCAGCTCCAGACTATATGGTACCTTTAATAAACTTACCTCAAAGAAACACTAAATATGAGGCAAGTAACTATCTCAGACTCCACCTCCCAAATTGCCAAAAAGTGATCTATAAAACTGTCCACTCTGCAGACTTCACTTACTTAGGAGCCAAATGGTGGAACTCCTCAACACCCAAAATAAGAAATATACAGGAATATACTAGATTCCGCAAAGTCCTCAAATAGTTCCTATTCAAATAAACCCTCACAAAGAACAACCATATCTCAAACAATTCATTACTACCGGAAGTAGTTATTAGTCTATTTACCATTAACTTTCTCTTTGCTTCATGTGCAATTTCTTATTCATAATAGATTTTCTAAATGTTAAACATCCATTGTTATCCCAGTATGTTTATGATACTGTTTTGTAATATTGGATTCTTACAAATTACTTTCTTATGCATTATTCTTTGTTATGTATCCTGTACTGTTTATTGTAAGCCACGTTGAACTCAAACTTGTTTGGGATAATGTGGGATATAAGTGTCACAAATAAATAAATACATTTGTTTGATATGTGTGTTTTGTATATGATGTTTCTTTTATTGTGTATATATTTGATGTGAACTGCTTAAGCTTTAAATGGGTTATATGGTTTTATGGGAATGTACCCACATAACAAAGAGAGGCATTTTCAATATGACATCTAAGTTCAACTGTGGGCGTTTTACTCAAAAAATCCAAAATTCAAGTGGGAAATAAAGCCATTTTCAAAACAGAAAAGAAGTCTTTTTTCCAAACATGGCTGTTTGTTAGATGTTTTTGTGCTTTGTTCATTTATCTTTTTGGTCCATTTTTGAAAAAAAAAAAAATCCAAGTGAAAAATGCACAAAATCAAGCCATTGGGATGTAGGAGGAACCAGCAGTCTTAGTAGACTGGCCACACAGACATCCCAGGAGAGCAACGGAGTGGATTTCAAATAAATGCTCCCAGGTACACGTCTCACCATTGCTCCCTTATTTTGTCTGCTGAGTCCCCCCAAACCCACTACCCTCGACTGTACACCATTATAACATCCCTTATGGGTGAAGGGGACACCTATATTTATTTGTTACGTTTGTATCCCACATTTTCCCACCTATTTGCAGGCTCAATGTGGCTTACATAGACCGTAAAGGCATTCACCCCTTCCGGTATGAACGAATACGAAGTAATGTTGAGGTTGAATAGGTTCGTATGTGACAGACGCGTTAGGGAATCGTAGAGAGGAGGAGTTATTTTATGTCCATTACGAGCTATGGTTTTGTAGAGAGGAAGAGCTATGTTGTGTTTATTCCGAGCCTTGGTTTAATTGTGTTGCAGGGTTTAGGCATTTATGTTGGGTCGGTAGGGTATGCCTTTTTGAGCAGGTTAGTTTTGAGTGATTTCCGGAAGTTTAGGTGGTCATGCATTGTTTTCACGGCTGTTGGTAATGCGTTCCATAATTGTGCGCTTATGTAGGAAAAACTGGATGCATATGTTGATGTGTATTTGAGGCCTTTGCAGATTGAGTAGTGGAGATATGTGGGTACAATGGGTTTCTGGTGAGGTTTGCAGGTCAACTGGTCATTTAGGGCACTTTTTTAATGGCTTATTCATTAATAACTCAAATAGAGCAATATGAAGGATAATGTATAGTACTGTCAAATCCCACAATCAAGTCCTTCCCACTTTCAGTAGCATGTTAGAGTGTTGAGGTCTTAATTGAAATTGGAGGAAAAGCCTCACATAGCGTGAAGTCACTTCTTAATTCACAGTATCTACTGTCATATGTCTAAGGAGTACTCACTCACATCATTGGCATAAAAACCTCCAATCAATCAAAATGTGCACTTTATTATGTTAACATTCTCAATTCTCAATCTAGCTTAAGTCTCGCTTGATTATTCAAACTCTACGGGATTATCTTTTGAAGTTCTACAGCCCGATTCCTTTCACGGCCAACTGTGGCCAGAATTTTGGGTCCTGCTTCAGGGTCCATGGTCGTGGCTGTCTACAAGAGATATAAAAAACAGAGCTGGATACCTAATCTTCACACTTCTTGCTCAAGTTTTCTATATGCAGATCTTAGCTAAACCTCACTTAGCGGTAAACTTTCCTGCTTCTAGTCCCGGTATTACCAGTTAACATGGCGCTGCTTCTTATATGGTGACGACAGACACCTTTCGTCTGCGACCACCAATGAAGGGTCTCACTTCAATCGATGGAACTTTGCCCTCCAGGATCTTAATCCCTTTTTAGAAAAAATGGTGCCATTCAATTTTTAAGTTCAGCCCTCCCGGGTGTACTGTGTTTAATCTGTGGATCCACTTTTGTTCTTGTTGGAGGTGCACAAGTTTTCTGTCCCCTCCCTTTATATTAAATTTCACTTGTTGTAGAGCCACACATTTAAGATCTTCAAAGTCATGGTTCTCTTTAATTCAGCGTGTGGCCTGTGGTGCAGTGGTCTTTTGAATGTGTATATTACTCTTGTGCTCTGCTAAACGGGTAACCAATTTTCTTGACGTTTGTCCTATATAAAGCTTATTACAAGGGCAAATCATACAGTATATCACAAAATCTGAAATGCAGGTTGTCCTTGATCTTAAAATAAATTTCTTGCCCCTCTGAGGGTCTGTCAGCTCCCTTGTATCCAATTAGAGAGTGGCTAATGAGAGAACAGGAATGATAAAATTGAAATAGTAGTAGAAGCTCAATTACGTAAAAAACTTTTGTTGATTTTTTGGCGTAATCTCAGAATAAAGACTCACCCAAGCGAGGAAACGCCAAAGCGATTTATACCTCTAAGGGTGGCTAAGCTTCGCAATCATAGATATACTCCTGTAATTTTCTTAAGTGAGCAAACACCCAGTGCTCTAAAAATTAAACTTCACATTGCATTAACCGTTCTCTCATAGTCCACCTCCAATAAAGTCGCTCTAGCACTCCAGTAAGTAGTGCTACGGAGGTGTATTCACACAAGTCCTAAATTGCCAAATCCCCTCTGTTTATATCAAAATAATTCTTTCTTAAGGGGGGGGGGGGGGGAAAGGAGACTTTCTCAAACAGCACTTAGCTTTGGTAGAGGTAGTCCGCTGTTATTTCCTTCTTCATTACAGCGTCCTTAATCCACACCAATACTGTTCAGAAATATATACCATCAAATCCACGTTACTCCATTCCAATCATGTAACACCACTATTTGTAATCCAAATCCATCCTCTGCAAGTTCGACACTGCACGGTTTCGAGTTAAACTTCGTCAGGAACTCCAGAGATAACGTTTCCCTCCAACACCACTATTTCACACTGGAGTAGTAATGTCTTTTAAAGTGCTCCCAGGCAGGAAATGATGTCATATCACAGACTCCTCCTCCAATCATCTACATCAGAGGTTCAAAAGTTCAATAATGAACTAAATCATGGTATTCCATTCAATAAGATCATTAAGTCCATTAGGAATCCAGAATTGTTCCTTTCGGGTCAAAGCCTGTATCAGATCCGCCCCTCTTGGAGGCCGTATCACCTGATCAATGATCAGCCATTTCATTTGAGAGAACTCCAGGATTTTCTTCTGTGAGCACCTAAGTGAAGTACTTGTTTAGCATGTTCGCTTTATCCTCATCACTCTCCATAGCCATTCTCAGCATCTTTGAGTCGTACATTTCCTTTCATATCTTTTCTCCTTTCCCCAATATATCTGAGAAAGGTCTTGTCTCCTTTCTTTACATCTTCAGACATTTTTTTCTTCCCCCCTGTGCTATCACTAGCTGTATTTCACTGTTCGCTTCTTTGAGTTTAACGTAGTAATCTTTTCCAATATCCTCTTGTTGCGTTCTTCTGTATTTCTCTTTTGCACTTATTTTTTCAGCCACTTGTTTGGAGAACCATATAGGCTTCCTGTTTCTCTTGTTTGTGTTTTCTTTCCTTGTATAAATATCAGTTGCCATATTTATAGCAGCTTTTAGCTTGGACCACTGCAGTTCCACTTCACCTATGCCTACCCATGCCATCAGCTCCTTCTTCAGGTATTCCCCCATTTTACCAGAATCAGTACATCTGAAATTCAGTTCTTTGAGGTTTGTACGTCTGCACTCTGCTGTCACTCTTATATCAAACCACATCGTGTGATGATCACTATTGCCTAGGTGGTCAACCATCCGGACATTGGAAACACTGATGTTATAACAAGGATTATTACATAAATTCTATTAAAACACAAGGTCATTGCACAGGTAGTTCCTCTATTATGACAACTAGAGATTTGTGGCCTGTTCAGAAGAGGGTCCTGTGTTAATCAGACCTCCATGAATCAGAGAATCTGCATTAGAGTTCAACAGGAGCGTTAGTTGCAGAATTCACAGCAGTAGTCAAGGCAGGTTTCTGCAAATCATCGAATGCTCCTCAAACCTTCTCAGATTTTTCCCAGGCCCACTCAAAGAAATGTATTCAGTTTCCATTGCTGACTTTGGATACAATTCTCTACTGCCAATCAAATAAGGTTCAGTCCCTCTTCCCTCCCCCAATTCCTCATCTGTCTCTATTGATGGCTTCTGTGTTACTAGTGATCTCTCATCATCTTCCCACTTGACACAACCATCATCCAGTAATTTATGTCCCCTGGGCATTAACAGTCCCTGTTAGTTATCATATCCCAACCACTTTCTGTAAAGTGCCTGGTGCTATTAGAGCATTGTAAACATTAAGCTCAATGTAATCAAAGAAACCTTGACTGTAAAAGCACTTAGGATAAACGTATTGAAATATTTTACTGTCTCAAGTGTCTTCTTTTCTGCTTTCCTAGAGTCGGTATGAGTGCAGCAACACTATGCTATTGGTTCTTCTACAGGCCGACAGGCCACCATTGGTGATTCTATAAAGGGACATATAATTGGAACCTATTCTATTTAAAAACACACACACACACATGGAATTCAAACATGCGTGTGACAAACACTAAGGAATCCTGTTTAGAAGGAATGGTTCCGCGAATCTTAGCGGAGATTGGGTGGCGACGCCGGTAATTGGGAAACAAAATGGAAGCTGGGCAGACTTACTATGTTACGATCACACTTATTTTCGAAAGAGATGGACGCCCATCTTTCGACACAAATCGGGAGATGGGCGTCCTTCTCGCAAGGTCATCCAAATAGGCATAATCGAAAGCTGATTTTTTGACACCCTCGACTGCTTTCCGTTGCGGGGACGACCAAAGTTCACGGGAGTGTGTCTGCAGGGTAGCGAAGGCGGGACTGGGGCGTGATTAGGAGATGGTCGTCCTCGGCCGATAATAGAAAAAAGAAGGGCGTCCCTGACGAGCACTTGGCCGACTTTACTTGGTCCATTTTGTTTCATGACCAAGCCTTAAAAAGGTACCCGAACTGACCAGATGACCACCGGAGGGAATGGAGGATGACCTCCCCTTACTAGTGGTCACTAACCCCTCCCACCATTAAAAAAACAAGTTTAAAAATACCTTTTTGCCAGCCTCTATGCCAGCCTCAGATGCCATACTCAGGTCCATCGTAGCAGCATACAGGTCCCTGGAGCAGTCGTAGTGGGTGCAGTGTACTTCAGGCAGGTGGACCCGGGGGGGGGGGGGGGGTTGGGGGGCTCAGCGTCCAAGGTAAGGGAGCTATGCACCTAGGAGTAATTTCTGAAGTCCACTGCAGTGCCCCCTAAGGTGCCCGGTTGGTGTCCTGTTATGTGAGGGGGACCAGTGCACTACAAATGCTGGCTCCTTCCATGACCAAAGGGCTTGGATTTGGACGTTTTTGAGATGGGCATCCTCGGTTTCCATTATGGCCGAAAACCGGGGACGACCATCTCTAAGGTCGACCTAAATATCAAGATTTGGGCGTCCACGACCGTATTATCGAAATGAAAGATGGACGTCCATCTTGTTTCGATAATACGCGTTGCCCCGCTGCCTCGCGGCACCGTCCTTATAGTTGGGCGCCCTTAGAGATGGTCGTCCCCGGTTTTCGGCCATAATGGAGTCCGAGGATGCCCATCTCAAAAACGTCCAAATCCAAGCCCTTTGGTCGTGGGAGGAGCCCCTCCACATTTACTATATGTTACACACACACAAAGTAGGTGTCTACGTTCCTTTATAGAAATATGTCTAAAAATTGGTTTAAAAAATACCAACTACTACCTGGCTAACGATGTGCCCCGGGCAGTAATTCCATTTTTGACGTGCACACAAAACATGCGGTAAAAAATATTTTCTATTTTCTACCGCGTGGTGCTTACCCTGTGGTAATCAACAGTTTACGTGCATTGGCCTCTTACCGCCCGGTTAGCACATGAGAACTTACCGCTAAGTCAATGGGTGGCAGTAAGGTCTTAGGTCAAAAATGGACGCACACTGGTTTTAATATATATATATATATATATATATATATATATATATATATTTTAATTTATTGGGATTTATTAACTGCCTTTATGAAGAGATTCACCCAAGGTGATGTACAGAAGGAACAGTTTAACATAAAACTTAAAATTTTATTAACAGCATAACAATAGTAAAATAACCAAAAATAAACATAAATACAATAAATGAGGTAACTTTTAAGCCCAATAATAGAACTATCATTTAACAGTATCAAAAACATACACATTTAACTAGGGTATGTTTGTTTTGGGCATGACTTGAAAAGTGTGGCAGAGGTAGCTTGGAAGACCATTTTTTTGCTAGTCTACGTCATCTATTTTTCCTCTGTTCCCATCGCTGCCTGCCTGTGTTGCTTTACGTTAAACTGCTGTAAACGTGAAATGCGGAGCTGGAATGCAGCATTCTGCAGCCTGAAACCATTCCTACAGAAAGAAATAGGGCTTTTGGGGGAGGCTCAGTTACTCCAACACACTGATCTGATGTTTTAAACTTTTAAACACCTCTGAAATGTCCCTATTTTTTTTTTAGATATGCCAAATGTGGTGACTTTCAAGGCGTGAGCTCATTTCTGATCTGACGAAGAAGGGTTACCTTTGAAAGCTAATTTAAAAAAAATGTATTGCAAGTCCAGTAAACAAGGTATCATCTTATTTTCTTTTCTCTGTTTTGTTTTATTTCTATTTACTACCTTTAAAAGTGAACTAACACTGCCACCTTACCACTTTACTCATGCCTTTTCAGAAAGCTTTTGTGTCTACAGAAAGACATGAAGGCTTTTCACATTATTCTTTTAACATATTCCTTATGTAAAAAAAAAATGTGATCAAAACCTACTTCCTACATATCTTTCCATCTGGCATTCCTCTACTCCAGTTCTTCTAGTTCTAAATTAATCTTGGCCCCACTGACTGCCTTCTTGAACCAGTCATGCCCTACTCATTGCTCACAGATTTAGTCAAAGTTAGTTTCAAGGGCAACGGAGACGGTGTAGTTGGACCTTCTGCTCTTCATTTCCTGTGAATTGAGCTTCTCTTGGAATTTCCTTATAAATCGAAGTTCATCCTTCCACCCTTAGCTATGAGACAACTGAGAACCAGGGAAACCTTCATTCAAATCCCTCGGAGTCTCCTTGTAACCTTGGCCAATTCCCTTCACCCGTTGCTGCTTCAGATATCAACAGATTATAAGCCCCCTCTAAGACAAACCTACTGAACCTAAATGCAAATCACCTTGAGCTTTCAACAACACAGTGGAAGACATATCCAAAAAAATGCATTTTAAAGTTCTTTCCCCGTGTCGATTGAACTGGATTGCTCCTCAATACTTTTCTGCAAGGAAGAAAAAAACAGAGCGACAGGCAAGGCTGTTTTTCCTCCTCTTAATTGGTTTTGATCATTAGGTTTGCAAGAAACCATAAGTCAAATGAGACTTCTCTGTCTGCATCCTCCTTTATCAAATTTCTTTATTTGATAGAACGTAATGTCATCAGAAGCCATGTGCTGCCTCGGCTACTGTCTCTTGTGTAGTTTCACTCTTCAAAAATCAAATCAAAATCCAAAATATATCAAATGTTTCCATAATGTTCTTCTACTCTGCAGTTTCATAGATTAAAAAAAAAACATATTTTGGAACACTACCAGGAACAGATTTGAGAAAGACCGAACTTTTCAAAGTGTTGTACACTGCTGCTGACTCTTGATTGAGTTGGAACATCTATCAAATTAAAAATCTTTCATCAGTAACATAATCCTTTTGGGGCTGGGAGGTGGAGAGGAGTTTGGCCTAGCACTTTTCTCTTGCTGCTTTGGGTTTCCAGTTCAATTATAACCAGTGTCTACTGGGATATAAAAATAGGGGCCTTTATTTGTGACAACCTGGTATTTTCCTCATCCCCCTTCCACATATGGACCGGCAGTCTTTGACCAAAGTTGCCACAGACCATAATGCGTCTATAAGGTCAACAAGAATGTATCCTGACTGTGGCCACTGGGTATAATGGGATACCTTCCTTCCATCCTGGCACCTTGAACAACCAGTTTAAATTAGTTGTGTTTTTTTATTGTTGTTTTTCTGGAAGATGTGGATATTACCGTAGCATCCACAGTAGAGGTAATACCAGTTCATTTGTAAATCTGAAAATCCTTGTAAATCAATAGCTGGCGGTAAGGTCTCAGACCCAAAATGGATGTGTGGCAATTTTCATTTTGCCGCACATCCATTTTCGGCAAAAATTTTAAAAAGGCATTTTTTACAGGCGTGCTGAAAAATGGATCGGCGCGAGCCTAAAACCCGTGCCTACACTACGGCAAGTCATTTTTCAGCACACCGTAGTAAAAGGACCCCTAAGTTTCTGTCCAGTACTTAAGAATTGTTCAAAATAATATATATATAAAAAAAATATATATATACTGTATACTGTATAATAAAACTCACCCTCAACGTTCTGAGGACACTGACGTCAGTGTCACTTCCTTCGGGTTTGAAGGGTTTGTGGTAGTGAAGCCACCGAAATCACTGTGTCTGGGCCTCGCCCTCGCATCAAACGTGATGACGTCGAGGGCGGAGCAATGGCATCAAAGATCAAGGGCGGAGCAATGGCGTCAGTGGATGAAAGTGGTGTGCATTGATGAGGTGCAGGGCAATGGCGGTAAGTGGCTTCACAATGCCAAAGGGGCGGATAGGGAGGGGGGGGGGGGGTTCGGCAGGAAAACCTTGCTAGCGCCCGTTTCATTTGCTCCAGAAATGGGCATGCTTTACTAGTATGTATATATATATACACACACACATATATGCACTTCACTTAGAAAAAAACACTAGGTGAAACACTACTTTCTAGTATTTGACACAAAGATTAACGTGACAATACACAGTCCTCAGCAGACAATGCTTTTTTCCCCCATTTTTATATCTTGCCTCTTTTTATGCATTTTTACCTTTTAAACATTTATTTATTTATTTATTACATTTGTATCCCACATTTTCCCACCTATTTGCAGGCTCAATGTGGCTTACATAGTACCGTAAAGGCATTCGCCAAGTCTGGTAGGGGACGTTCAAAAGATGTTATGGTGGAATAGGGAAGATAAGACTCAGGCACGTGGGGTTAAAGGTAAGGAGGGTTTGATAATGTCCAATACGATCTTCGGTAGTAAAGTGTTGCAGAGTTGAGGCATTTAAGTTGGGTCAGTCGGGTATGCCTTTCCGAACAGATGAGTCTTTAACGATTTTCTGAATTGTAGGTGATCGTAGATTGTTTTCACAGCTTGTGGCAGTGCGTTCCACAGTCGTGTGATCTGGTTTTGCTTTCTAACATTTGATTACACTCATAACTACGTTAAATCTCTTTTCTCTGCAGTTACGCCAGTGGACGTACACTATTTTGGCATTTTATCACCAAACATCGGTAGCATCACTCCTTCTATTCTACTTTCTTTGATGCTGTTTGGCTTTTAAATAATAGCACCCTACATAATTACATCACACCAATGTCGTCCTTTTAACTTTACTTAGCTTCACGTGTATTTTCTTTTCATTCCTTTTATAATGGGAGAGATGATATACCCTGTTTTTAGTAAGACATCCCCCGAAAGTAAGACCTAGCAAATTTTTGTTTGAAAGCAGGGCCGCCGAGAGCCGGACAGGGCCGCCCCCCCCCCCCCACCCGGGGCCACCGGGCCCCCCTCCACCCACCCTCCGTCGCTCCCGGAACTAACCTTAAACGCCTCCTTTCACCTTCGCAGCAAGCAACAGCAGGGCAGACCTCTCCTTCCTTCCGTGCCTTGCCCTTGCGGACGTTACGTCAGGCGAGGGCGGGACACGGAAGGAAGGAGTGGCCTGCCCTGCTGCTGCTTGCTGCGAAGGTGAAAGGAGGCATTTAAGGTTAGTTCCAGGAGCGACGGAGGGCGGGCGAGCCAACCCCGATCCAATCCCGATGTTTCCCTGAAAATAAGACCTAGCGCATTTTTGGGGGCAAAAATTAATATAAGACAGTGTCTTATTTTCGGGGAAACACGGTAGCTCTCAGCACATTTATTCATGCAGACTATTTCTAACTCAGCATGCTTATCATATCTTCTTTTATATTCAGTAGTATCCTAATTAGTCAAACACACTTCGAGTGTAGTATAATCTTTTCATTGTCCCAAGCATAGATTTCATGAACGTGATGATAATAGATAACCTTAATTTTTACACAGCACATAACAATTTAGCTACCACTCAGATATTTCTTTTGTACTATATGGATTTCATTACACACATCACGCGGTGAACCAAAACTTTATTAATCAAACATATTGAGGTAAATTGTGTATTGTCTCAGCATCTGTAATGTATATTTTCACTTTAGTGACATCATCACTTCAAGAGTCCTTTTGCTGTACATGTTTTTATGATTCTGTGAAGTTGATTGATTTGAGCTATTTCGGTATGTGCTTCAGATTATTATCTACTAGTGAAAAAGGCCCGTTTCTGACAGAAATGAAACGGGCGCTAGCAAGGTTTTCCTCTGAGTGTGTATGTTTGAGAGAGAGAGAGAGAGTGTGTGTGAGATTGACTGTGTGAGAGAGAGTGAATGTGTGACAGAGAGAGAGTGAGACTGGGTGCGAGTGTGTCCATGAGAGGGAGAGTGTGTGTGTGAGAATCAGAGTGTGTGCCAGGGGCCCCTCCCTCTTCCCTCCCAGTTCCAGGGTCCCCCCCTTCATCCTTCCCTCCGTCCCTCCCAGTTCCAGGGTCATCCCCCCTCCGAGTTCCAGGGTCATCCCCCCTCCCTCTGAGTTCCAGGGTCCCTTCCAGTTTCAGGGTCCCCCCCCCCACCCTCCCTCAGAGTTTGAGGGTCCCCACCCTCCCAGTTCCAGGATCACCTTCCCTCCCTCCCTCCCAGTTCCATAGTCCCCCTCCCAGTTCCAGGTTCCCCCTACCAGTTCAAGGGTCCCTCCCCCTCCCTCCCATTTCAACGGTCCTGTCCCCTCCCTTCCTCCCTCCCTCTGAGGTGGTTGGGGGTCAGACTCACAGAAACAGAAGCCTGCGCGGCTGCGTTGCTGATCTGCAAGGGCAGGCTTCTACATGGAATGTTGCTAGTGGAATAGCAACATTCCATGAAGAATCTCAAATAGTAACAACAGAATCTCAATAGTAGCAACATTCCATGTAGAATCTACAAATAGTTTCAACATTCCATGTAGAATTTCAATTAGGAAAAGGGAACTGGGACTTGATATTCCGCCTTTCTGAGGTTTTTGCAACTACATTCAAAGCGGTTTACATATATTCAGGTACTTATTTTGTACCAGGGGCAATGGAGGGTTAAGTGACTTGCCCAGAGTCACAAGGAGCTGCAGTGGGAACTGAACCCAGTTCCCCAGGATCAGAGTCTGCTGCACTAACCACTAGGCTACTCCTCCCCTAATCTGTCTCTGGTAAAATCATTCTGCTTCTGATAATTCACTATCCTTTGAATTTTCCTTTCAATGAGCTAAGATTTACTGGCCCGTGGTTTCCAACATCCTATCTTTTATCAGGCTGGTAAATCACAGCTATATACTCTCCTGGTGGCTGATGGACCCATTCTCCTTTGTAATACTGCCCTTGCAATCAACTAGTTATGATGAAATATTCAACATATCAGTGGCACTATTCTTGCCATACTGTTTTTTCTGACATCGTCCCTAGCGATCCAGTAATATTTGATGATTTCTGAACATGAGGTCCATTGGAAAGTGTATCAGTGTTCCTGTACATAAATAAGTGTTGCCACAGTGGGACAGATCGAAGGTCCATCAAGTCCTGTTTCCAACAGTGGCCAATCCATGTCACAAGTACCTGGCAAGATCCCAAAACAGTACAATACATTTTATGCTGCTTATTTTAGAAACAAGCAGTGGATTTTCCCAAGTCAATTTTAATAATGGCTTATGGAGTTTTCTTTTAGGAAGTTATCCAAACCTTTTTTAAACCCCGCTAAGCTAACTGCTTTTACCACATTCTCTGGCAACTAATTCCAGAGTTTAATTACACATTGTGTGAAGAATGTGACAGACTGCACACAGACCCGTTACTGCTTCTCTCATTCCATCCTAGCTGTGACTCTGGTATATGCCTGACTTTTACAGTAGAGAGCACATGTATTCTGCTCCACTGGCATCTGCAAACCTGGAATTCGCAGCATGTCACCAGACTTCAGAGACCTGGCTGGGAAAGAGAGTTGACTGTGTCAGTAACACTTGGGGAGGAGCAAAACTCTTCTTCACCCTGTTAGGAATGGAAGGACTAGATGGGCCATATGGTTTTTATCTGATATCATGTACTCTTTCTGAGAGGCACACTGTACTGGAAGCAGGAATCAGATCTTTAAAATAAGCCCTGGTTAAGCTATGGAATGTTCTTGCACTGGAGACATGTCTATCCGCTTTACAGATTTAAAATAGAGTTTGGATGACTGCCTAGTGGTTAATGGCATTGCTGGAAAATAAAAAAATGCTATTCAATGAACTAATATCATCCTTCAATGAAATTATCCGTAACCATGTAATGAAGTTTACAAGTGGTGTGGTTTTCCAACTTTCCCTTTCAATCAAATCACAAAATGTCTAGCACTGCAACACTGTGGGAACGCTGTAATTTTTTTTTTTGACTGTGCCATGGGTAAAAGGGATGTGGATGGGGACTTTTATTATTTTTTTTGTTTAAAATATTTATTTGCCTATGTTAAACACTTTTAAGCAAGAACTAAGTGGGCCTTTTACAAAGGCACGCTAGCATTTTTAGTGCACGCTAAAAATAAGAATGCGTTAAATACAAGAGACGCCCATATATTTCTATGGGCTTCACTGGCGTTTAGCTCATGCTAATCAGTGCGTGCTAAAAACGCTAGTGCATCTTTGAAAAAGACCTCCTAAAAGTACATACATGAATGCATAACAAAACATTAACATATTTTATTTTTATTATTTTATTTGTAGCATTTGTATCCCACATTTTCCCACCAATTTGCAGGCTCAATATGGCTTACATTTGCCGTCATGGCGGTTGCCATTTCCGGGTAACAGAATTACAAATGGAGTAGCGTTAAGGTGCATACATATAAGGTAACACCGATGAAACATATCATACATGAAACACTTTACGAAATATATATATATATATATATATATATATATATATATATATATATATATATACACCATGTGCATACATATGTGGAGGGGCATAATCGAACGGAAACGTCTATCTCCATGGGCATTTATCTCCGAGAATGGGTCCGTGAAGGGGAGGGACGAAGCGTATTTTTGAAAAAATGGATGTTTTTGAGCTGGGCGTTTGTTTGTTTTTTAGCGATAATGGAAACTAAAAACGCCCAGCTCAAAAACGTCCTAATCCGAGCCATTTGGTCATGGGAGGGGCCAGGATTCGTAGTACACTGGCCCCCCTGATATGCCAGGACACCAACTGGGCACCCTAGGTCAGTGCGGTGGACTTCAGAAAAAGCTCCTACATGCATAGCTCCCTTACCACGGGTGCTGAGATCCCAACCCCCCTCCCCCAAAACCCACTACCCTCATATGTACAACACTACCATAGCTCTTAGGGGTGAAGGGGCACCTACATGTGGGCACAGTGGGTGTTGGAGGCCTCCCATTTACCAGCACAAGTGTTACAGGTAGGGGGGGATGGGCCTGGGTCCACCTGGCTGAAGTACACTGCGGTACCCACTAAAAGTGCTTATACACGCAGGCCTCTAGGACTTGTTGCTGCTGTATAACTTTGGCACACCAGTTTACACCTGGACTAATCTCTCCGAAAACGTCCTTTGTTGGAATAAGCACGTTTACTCACAGTTAACTGCAGATCAGAGGTTGTGCCCCACTGGCAACGAGTCTCCCTGGTACTGAGATTAGCAGTAGGTCAGAGCTGGCAGAATGCTGTACAACGCCCTCTTTCAACCACATTCAAGGTAAGAACTAAGTTCTCTAACGTGGCTAACACATGGAAGGGATCTAAAACTGGCTTACAAAAATGGCCACTACCTCATGGACTACCGGAAACAAAACTGGACACACTCTGACCCAGTAGGCAGGGGGGAAAGCACCATGGGAGAAGAGCCTACCAACTACCAACATCGTGAGACTGTAACACAATCTAATGAAATCACGGAGCCCAATACCCTACACCCACCACAATGCAATGCTGATGTGACCCTTTAGTGCACCCGAGAGCCACATCTGACCCAGGGAAAGACTGTCACAGGATAGAACACATTCTGCTGTCATGGAGGTGGGTACGGCATTTGAGGCTGGCATAGAGGCTGGAAAAAAAGTTTTTAAAGTGGGGTTTGTTTCGGTGGGAGGGATTTACTGACCACTGGGGGAGTCCGAGGAGGTCATCCCCGATTCCCTCCAGTGGTCATCTGGGCAGTTGGGGCACTTTTATGGGACTTGTTCGTGAAAAAAAAAGGGTCCAAAAAAAGTGACCCAAAATCGCGGCAAAAACGCCTTTTTTTTTGATTATCAGCTAAAGACGCCCATCTCTCCTCGGCTGATAACCACGCCCCAGGCCCGCCTTCACCATGCCTCCAACACGCCCCCATCAACTTTATTCATTTCCGCGACGGAGTGCATTTGGAAACGCCCAAAATCGGCTTTCGATTATACCGATTTGGGCGCCTTTGCGAGAAAAGCACCCATCTCCCGATTTGGGTCGAAATATAGGCGTTTTTCTCTTTCGAAAATAAGCAGGATAGTGAATAGGTTCTTGAGTGATGGGTCATCGACTATGGAGAGACCATGTTCAACATTAGGGTAGAAGTGATATTGTTTGTTCACTAATAGTAAAGAGGTTAATCAGACAGTGAGAAGATTTCGGTTGTGTCTGGGTCATGTATAGTATGCCTTCTTGAACAGATCTGTTTTCAGGAGCCTTCGGAAGATGGTTAGGTCTTGCGTTGTTTTTATGGCCTTCGGTAGTGCATTCCATAACTGGGTACAAATGTATGAGAAGCTGGTCGCGTATGTGGATTTATATTTTAGCCCTTTGCAGCTAGGGTAGTGGAGATTGAGGAATGTACGTGCTGATCTTTTTGCGTTCCTAGTAGGCAAATCTATAAGGTCTGACATGTAGGTCGGGGCTTCTCCGTGAACAATTTTATGGACTAGGGTACAAACTTTGAACGCAGTTCGTTCTTTTAGTGGGAGCCAGTGTAGTTTTTCTCTTAGGGGTTTGGCGTTTTCGTATTTCGCTTTCCCAAATATGAGTCTAGCTGCTGTATTTTGTGCAGTTTGAAGCTTCTTAATGATTTGTTCTTTGCATCCGGCATAGATGGCATTGCAGTAATCTAGATGGCTTAGCACCATTGATTGTACTAGGCTCCGGAATACTTCTCTTGGGAAGAAAGGTTTGATCCTTTTAAGTTTCCACATTGAGAAGAACATTTTCTTTGCTGTGTTTTTCACATGGTCTTCGAGTGTGAGATTTCGGTCAATTGTGACTCCCAGAATTTTCAAACTATCTGAGATCGGGAGGTTGTAGTCTGGGGTATTTATGGTATTTGTTTTGTTTGTATTGTATTGTGAGGATAAGATGAGACATTGTGTTTTTTCTGCGTTTAGTTTTAGTTAGAATGCGTCCGCCCATGAGTTCATTATTTGGAAGCTGTGTGTGATTTCATTTGTGATTTCAGTTATATCTTGTTTGAATGGGATGTATATCGTGACATCATCTGCATAGATGTAACGGTTGAGTCCTTGGTTGGAGAGCGATTTGGCTAATGGCGTCATCATTAAGTTAGAAAGAGTTGGTGAGAGCGGTGATCCTTGTGGAACTCCACATTCAGGTTTCCAAGGAGTTGACGTTTTTGAGTTTGATATCACTTGATAGGTTCTTGTTGTTAGGAAGCCTTCGAACCATCTAAGTACGTTTCCTCCAATCCCGAAGTAATCCAGGATGTTCGAGAGTATTTGGTGACTGACCATATCGAACACGCTGGACATGTCAAATTGTAGGAGAAGCACATTGTTTCCTGTTGCAATTAATTGTTTAAATTTGGTTATGAGAGTGGTTAGAACTGTTTCCGTGCTATGGTTGGATCGGAATCCTGACTGTGATTCATGTAGTATAGTGAATTTGTTTAAGTAGTTGGTGAGTTGTTTGGATGTGCGGGTTTATATATAAATATACTCATTCATATTCTATACGCTAGCACATTTTGAGATATAAGACACACCGTTTCTCATGTTGACACGCATTTTTCTTTTCTTCTTTTCTTCTTTTCGGTTTTTGAGGGGTGTGTGAGTGTATAATCCCTTTTCCTCTCTTCCTTCTTTTTTGACGGCTGGCCTTTTTTTGACGACTAGGCTTTTGATAGATTTTGTGATAAAAATTATTTGTATGTACCTCTACATAGATACTTGGACACACAAAACAAAAAACAAAAATAAATATATTATTATTAATATTAGCATTTTTAAATTTACATTTAATTTCAATTTTATGGTTCTGTATAGACGTTGGATTCATACCTTATTTTCAATCATATATTTTAATAAATATGACTTTTTCAAATATTTGTCTTATTTTTGGAATGGCTATTATTATCTTGCTTTTATTATGATAAAAGATCTTCTATACAATAATTATTTTAACTTTTATGATATTGGTCGTTAAACGTTTTGATATAATTCATTATAATTTAAAAGTTTTGATATAATTTATCATAATGTTGTATTATTCTTCTAACATTTAATAATTTTTGTTATTTTTATTCACAAAAATTTTTATAGAGACTACATTGTATGAGCTCCTTTGTTTGTCAGTATATCCCCTGTGCAACTACTGATTGGTATGTTTATTTTATTTCATTCTTATTTTCCTTTCCATTTTTATATGTATGTATTAAGGAATTGTTGTTAGTGACTCTTCGCTATTTGCTTTTCATTTAGTACGTTTCTGCTCTTTAATGATTACATGATATCTATCACCAGTTCTTTCATTTAAACAAACCTGTTCTGTCACATATCATACACAATTATGTATTGATTTATTTCATTTTATCATATGTCTGCATTTTATATATAATATTTTTGGAAATAGGTTCTTATAATGCTAATTAAATTATGTATAGTCTATTTTTTGCTTTCTATGTGGTCTGTCTGATGGTATAGCAATAATATATGTATTGATTTAGTCAATATATCATATTTTATGTTTGAAAATCTGATTTGTATTAAGTATTACATTTTTTTATATTAATTTTTATATTAAGGTTTATATTGGTTGTAACATATTTGATATAATTTGTTTTTATCATTTGTTTTTATCTTTTATTTAATGTTTCATTTAATTATATATGTGTTTTGTTGTTATTATATTTTTTAGACCCCTGATGAAGGTTTTTTTAAAAACCGAAACACGGACCGTGTTGGGTCCTTAATAAAGTTTTTTTGGAGCATCTTACCCCTTATCTTGGATTGGTCTCTTGAAGTTATTTTTCCACCTTTTTTTTGTGTTTTTTTTGAGTTGTTTGGTTACCATACTTTCCATTAGTTTGACTACCAGGGGGATTGATGTTACTGGTCGATATGTACGGACAGGGAGAGGGATCTTGAGGTGATAGTATCTGAGGATCTGAAGGCGATGAAACAGTTTGACAAGGCGGTGGCCGTAGCTAGAAGGTTGCTAGGCTGTATAGAGAGAGGTGTGACCAGCAGAAGAAAGGAGGTGTTGATGCCCCTGTATAAGTCGTTGGTTAGGCCCCACCTGGAGTATTGTGTTCAGTTTTGGAGGCTGTATCTTGCTAAGGATGTATAAAGATTTGAAGCGGTGCAAAGAAAAGCTATAAAAATGGTATGGAATTTGCGCTACAAGACTTATGAGGAGAGACTTGCTGACCTGAACATGTATACCCTGGAGGAAAGGAGAAACAGGGGTGATATGATATAGACGTTCAAATATTTGAAAGGTATTAATCCGCAAAAGAACCTTTTCCATAGATGGGAAGGCAGTAGAACTAGAGGACATGAAATGAGATTGAAGGGAGGCAGACTCAAGAAAAATGTCAGGAAGTATTTTTTCAAGGAGAGAGTGGTGGATTCTTGGAATTCCCTCCCGCGGGGGGTGGTGGAGATGAAAACGGTAACGGAATTCAAAAATGCGTGGGATAAACATAAAGGAATCCTATTCAGAAGGAATGGTTCCTCAGAAGGTTAGCGGAGATTGGAGGACAGAGAGGGTGGTCGATGCCTGGAATGCCCTCCCGAGGGAGGTAGTGGAGACAAAAACGGTGACGGAATTCAACATGGATGGTATAAAAAAACAAAACTTCTTGAACTCTTGAAAAGAGCATTTTGTTTCGATAGATACACATGGCTTTTGCAGAATCAAATCCGAAATCTTCAAATCAGGATTTTGGACAGAAAAGGAGTAAAATAGCACCTAACCTAGCAACAGATATGTGGTTAAAATTAGAAGCTGGCACAGAACATGAAATAGAAAGAGAAATAACGAGGGGAAAAGACTAAACAGACCTTTTTATGATCAGAATTGCTCCAGGGAACAAGTTAATAGTCTGAGGTCTGGAACGGTTTGGCCAGTTCATTTTACTAATTCTATCCTTTGTAGGGCATCAAAGATGTTCACAAGGCGACTTAACAAGGGCCAGTTGAGGAGTGTCGTCTAGGAGATGTATTCTTTCCAAGGCAAAATGTAAAACAATTCTCCGAGAACACCAAATAAGGGCATGAATTGCCATCTTTTTTCCTCGCGGAGGACCTTATAAGCATGATTGGTGTCGACATCAGGAAATTAACCCAAATACTGGTGCTAGATCTACTGTGTGAAAAAAAAAAAAAGCAGTTTTCTATTTTGGAGGAGAAAAAAGTAATGGTTTGCCAATGAATTTTATTCTTCCCTGGACACAGTTTCATTCCTAACTTCCTAGTTCACTTTCTGTTGTATGTACAGTTCTGGCAGCTATTCCAGCTCTTACATTTGATACGTTTAGCAGACCTCTGTAGAGTCACTCCAACAATCATTTTTGCATGTTTTTATTATTATTTCACTCATTATCACAGGGCTTCAATCAACAATTAACTTTTTGATGTTTATATAGAACTAGGAAGCAGTCAGTTTTGGGAAAGGGATGAGCCGGTGGCTAGTTTGTGGTCAGAAATGTCTTTTAAAAATTAATACCGCTGATTATTTGTTTTGTATATACTTATTTAAATGTCACTAGAATGTGTTAAAAAAGGGTAAACTCTTTCTAACCCTTAGAAAAGGGCTTTTATTTATTTTAACGGTATGTACATGTGGGCCCAGTTGTAGGCATGTTCAGGGGTGTAGTTTGCGTGGACTGCAATTCTGGTCACCGCATCTCAAAAAAGATATAGTGGAATTAGACAAGCTGCAGAAAAGGCGCAGAGAACGGCGACGAAAATGATAAAGGGGATGGGACGACTTCTCTATGAGGAAAGGCTAAAGTGGCTAGGGCTCTTCAGCTTGGAGAAAAGGCGGCTGAGGGGAGATATGATAGAGGTCTATAAAATAATGAGTGGAGTTGAACGGGTAGATGTGAAGTGTCTGTTTACGCTTTCCAAAAATACTAGGACTAGGGGGCATGCGGTAAAGCTACAATGTAGTAAATGTTAAACGAATCGGAGAAAAAAAATTTCTTCACTCAATGTGTAATTAAACTCTGGAATTCCTTGCCAGAGAATGTGGTACAGGCGGTTAGCTTAGCAGAGTTTTAAAAAGGTTTGGACGGCTTCCTAAAGGAAAAGTCCATAGACCATTATTAAATGGACTTGAGGAAAATCCACTACTTCTGAGATAAGCGGTATAAAATGTTTTGTACTTTTTTGGGATCTTGCCAGGTATTTGTGACCTGGATTTGGCCACTGTTGGAAACAGGATGCTGGGCTTGATGGACCTTTGGTCTTTCTCAGTATGGCAATACTTTTGTACTCTACGAGTGCATTCACCATGCTTTTCATTTCATTGCCATTCAGATATTGACAGACTCCTGATGCAGGCGTATTCCTGAAACACAGCCGTGTCGATTTTTTTTTTGTTAAAACTGACTTTTTAAAATAAACTATAATCACCTTCACATCTTGGACACTTCATTTTGTTGGACCTCACTTCTTCTGTTCCTTACTGAATTTTGACCATCATTTATCAAATTCCCTCTTATAAGAATTGCTATAAATATGCAGACCTGAGATATAGTCCCAGTTTTAGTTCTTGCAATGTTGTAACTATGCAGCGATTGTGAGGTTATTTTATGAAGACATAGAGGGAACCGATGTATCTTTATAAATGCATTTTTACAAACCTGCAAAATACGTATCTACTATTACATCCAACCTAAGTGACCGGTTATAAAATGAGCCTCTACGTGAGAAATATATGTCAGGCTGGATGGTAATATCCATTCACAATAGATCGTGTCTAATGTTTCATGAAGAAATTGCGATTTCTGTTTTTTCTGTTAGTGTTACAGAAAAGGTTAATGGCAAAGGTGAGAGCTGAATGACTGTCTCTTGCAGTGAAAGGATTGGCTATATGAAAAGTGAGTTAAGCTGAGTGGGTACACATATGTTTATAATCAAAAACAGAAAATTAGTAGCTGAGAATGCATAGTGACTGCTGGACCATGTGCGCTCACATGCCCTAATTTAAAACCTTGCTCTTTAACCATTCAATCCTGCTAATTTGGGCAGAGGCTTGGAAGCAGGGGCATAGCTACATGGGGCCACAGGGGCCTGGGCCCCCATAGATTTGGCCCTGGACCCCCCTGCCGATGACCCTCTCAACCCCCCCCCCCCTCCCGCCAACCTTCTTGCTCAGTGGTCTCCTCATCTGCTCATTTAGTTTGAAAGCCATAGGAGGCAAAACTAGCTCTCAGGGGGGTGGGTGAGATAGCTTGCCTTATCAATCCTTCTAACTATGGAAAACACCTCTTACAGGTAAGCAACATTGGTTTTTTCAGTCAACTAGCAGGACTGAGTCAGGCATACAAGTGGATGAATCCCAACCAAAGGGCTGTTCCCTGGTTTTGTATTGAAAGTATTCAAAGCAGCCCATTGTATCAGAAAGTAAGAATTATGTGCTAATATTAACAGATTTATTTTCGGAGGTGGAACTAAAGGGAATGTGGTATGCAAAAATGAACTCCCGATGACAAAAACAAACACTCTTCTGTCAACTACTTCCCTTGTGAATGACAATCATCAAGATAAATTCCGTACTCTCAGTCTGAAGCATCTGTGATCAGAAATGCAAAGGTATGTGATTGTTAAACTGGACATTATTGTTTTTTGTTTTTTTTTTAAAGAGCATGATTGTATCCTGAGATCCAGAGGAATAGCGGGGAAGATATCAAAGAATAAATATCAGACATACTGATCCCATCAAAAGTTGAAATAGCAATGTGGACATTTCACTCTTAAACTGGCAAGGGTTGAGATGTACTGCCAAAGCATGCCTTAAACCTCTTTCGATATCTACCCTTGTGTGCTTTAGTAGGGTGTAAACGGGTGCCTGCAGGTTCAGAGGTTTCGTTTTCAAAGAGAAAGTGTGTGTGTAGCTATGTCACGGTATGCTA